>NC_090444.1:617545680-617861513 GCF_031143425.1 Pleurodeles waltl | reverse complement strand
TTGGAGGCAATTAGCTCTCATCCAGTAGGCAACACTGTTCATGGAGTCAAAGACGTCTGTTGTGGTGGTGGGTCTTCAGTGAGCGAGAGGATGAGCTGTGTGTCGTCTACGTAGGATATGATGTTGAGACCGTGAGATCTGCCGATGTCACATAAGTGTTGAACAAGGTGGGGCTTAGGGATGATCCTTCGGGTATGCAGTAGATGATGTCCATGGGTGAAGGGAGACAGCCAAATGCTCTGCTTGCATTCTGTATGGAAGGAGATGATCCATTTGAAGGTGTTCCCCTCTATGCCAATGTTGTAGAGTCTGTCGATGAGGTTGTGGTGGTATACTGTGTTCAATGCTGCTGAGAGGTTGAAGAGGATCAGGGCTGCAGTCCCCCCGTGGTCAAGGAGGGTTCTGATGTTGTCTGTGGCTGCGATCAGTGAGGTCTCTGTGCTGTGGTTGGAATAAAATCCTGATTGGGAGATGTCAAGCAAGTTGTTTAGTTCCAGATATTTGGTGAGCTGTTGGTTGATGGTCTCCTTGAGGACTTTGGCAGGGTAAGGGAGCAGAGAGATTGGTTGATAATTTTTGAGTTCGCTCGGATCGGAGGAGGATTTCTTGTCGGGCGGTATGATCTCTGTCTGTTTCCATCTCTCCAGTAAGGCTGTCATGGGGATCAAGATGTTGAGGATGCTTGTGAGTTAGTTCTGTGCTTATTTAATTGGTTCCAAGGTTTGAAAAATGGTGTGGGGCCATGGGTCGTTGAGTGCTCCAGAGTGGATGGATGACATGATGGCCGTGGTGGTCTGTTTGGTGAGCGTGGTCCATGTAGTGACCATTCAGCTGGTATGCATTGGTTGACTGAGGCTGTTGAGATCTGTGGGTTGGGGTTCAAAGTTGCTGTAGATGGTGCCAATCTTGCTATGGAAATAGACAGAGAGGGTGTTGCAGAGTTCTTGGGAAGAGTGGATTGTGTTCTCTGTGGCTGTGGGGCTTGGAGTATTCCCTGACTATTTTGAATATTTCTTTTGTATGGTTGGCTGCTGTTTCTGTGCGGGCTGTGAGGGCTGCTGTCTTGGCTTCCTTGATGTGCAGGTGGTAGTTGCTGAGGGCTGCTTTGTGGGATGCTCTGTCATAGGGGTTCTTGGTGGAGCGCCATCATTTCTCTAGTCTGTAGCAGTTGCACTTGGTTATAATGAGCTCTGGGGCATACCAGCGGTCTTGTCTTGGGGCTTTGTTGGTTCTTCCTGGCTTTAGTGAGCCAAGTGGAGAAGTTCTGGATGACCTGTTCTAGGTCTGATGAAGCTTTAGGTTGGGTGGTGCTGAGGGCCTCAGTCCACTGTGTCTCTGTTACCTTGCCCTAGCTGTGGTGGGAGCAGCTGTGGTGCCTGGTGATGGTATGCTATGCACTGGACACGGTGAAGTGGACAATGGTGTGGTTGGACCAAGTGAGTTCTGTAACATGGCTGAATTTGATTCTGTCGCTGGAGGTAAAGATGGGGTTGAGTGTCCAGCTTTGTACTTGGGGTTTGTGACCAGTTGGGAGAGGTCGATGTTGATCATGTTCTTTAGGAGAGTTGTAGAGTTGGTGTCATTGGGGGTCATTGATGTGGAAATTGACATCGCTGAGTAGGATGTAGTGATTAGCATTGATAGCTACATAGGTGACGAAGTGGGAGATGGCATCGCAATTGCCGGGTCAAGGTCCAGGGGTCTGTATACGATGGTGCTTCTTACTTTTATCTTGAATCAGTTTGTTTGTAGTTGAAAGTTGAGGTGTTGCAGTAGTGGTGTGCTGTCATAGTCAGAGGCAGCACATCAGATGATTTCCTTGAAGATAATAGCAATGCCTCCACCATGTTTGTTGGTGCAGTCTTGGTGCATCATCTTGTAGCCGTAGGGTGTTGCATTGGCAATGTTGAGGTTTGAGGAGTGGCTGAGCCAGGATTTGATGATGAAGGCTATATTTGGAAAGAGGGTGCTGCTGACGTCTCAGATTTCCATGGCATTTTTGCAGAGGAATCAGGCATTGAGAGGATGCACTGGAGCAGTTCCAGGTTGTTTGTTGCCTTCTGGACAGGTGAGGCATGGGATCCAGTGTGGATTGGTGGTCCTGTGTTGCAGTAGAGTAGGTAGGTGAAGGGTCCTTTGATTGCTAGAGGGGACGAGGTGCAGCAGGTGTTGTTGCGGTGTCCAGGGTCCAGACTGTAATGGGTGGTCACATGCCCTGATGGCTTGGAGGGCAACCCTTACCCATCCTTATTTATTATATTTTTCTTGACATCTATTGGGCTTTCGGATGCCCCTCTAGTGTGACCAGATTGGGATAAGGCTCACAACCTGCCCTCGGGGGACAGAAAAACTAACAGGCCCAGTATGGGATGGGGTCACAGCCTGATGCCTGAGTGGGCTTTAATCATCCATTCCTTTTTTGTTATATTGTCTTGTATGTTGAATTGGCTGTCTGCCCCTTGTGGGGGATCAGGGTACTTCCCAAACGAGTGCTGAGCCCGTTATAAGGTAGGAGCAGAACTTGATTCCTGGGTGTTCTGCTCCACCCCTTCTTTTTAAATTTGAATTATCTGTGGTGTCTCGTGGGCTTCTGGCTTCCCTGTGAGGAGTGTTTACCTCTTTTAAGGTGGCCTGAATGTTTGCCTCTTTTAGGGTGGAGGCATGACCTGATTCCACAGTTGGCTTTCTCCATCTCTTCTTTTATTTTTTAGAAATATATCCCAGAAGGTCAAGTGGCCTTTCAGCATCCCGAGGGTCATTGTGGGTAAGCCCCCAGATCACTGCCCCAGAGGGCAGAACTGTTCATTGTTTTGTACGGGGATTATTTGTCCTTGACCCGGGGGTACACTCCCCTCCCCAAAGTATTCCCATTTGTGTAATGGGTGGATCGTAGCTTAAGAATCATGATCCTGGGTTGCGCTCCAGACAGGAATTCACTAGGAAGAGGTAGCACTGGAAGGGGCAGGAATCCACTATGAAGAGGTAGCACTTGAATGAGACATTGTTCCCATTTCAGAGCTACTTCTCCCATACAGATTGGTGCTCAAGGAACAAAGTTAGGCCCCTGAGAACAGATGAAACTGAAAGCTTACCTCACCTAATCACTCAATCTGATTTCACTGTGTTTACTGTGATGTCTCTGTAATTTGCACACTGTTCAGCATGGTAACACAAAAACAAATTGAAGAAGAGAGGAAAGCTCTTCACTCAAACTCATAATGTCTGTTTTTAAAAGAAAAGCTCTATCCCAATGAGGTGGTTGAACAATTCATACCCTCCATGGTACAAACCTAATAGAGTGGACATGTTCTCCAATGCATTTAGGTAGCTTGAATACTTACAATCCTATGAAGCTTATCAGAGATCTTGAAGGAGGCACCCTGCTGTTGCTTTATAATGGTAGGGGGAAACTATGTCTGCCTCTGTGTCGCACTTATCATTTCATATACTTTCTCACAGACATTTCCTATTTAAAAAAACTTAATATGAATCCTAGCAAAGCCTTCAAACTTTGAGCAACTACAATAGTTTTGAAATGTAAATGATTTTTAGTCTGCACACAAGGGTTCATCCATCCCTACCCACATTCAAGTGTGAAGTCCCTGATGGCTTTGTCTGTATGGAAAAAACAAAGTGTACTTTGAAACCATCTGTCTACATTTTCTTTGCCAAGGTATTCATACTTAATTCTAAAAAATAACAAGCTGGTCTGAACAGTCACGTAATTACTGAGTTACTTTGATCAACAGAGCATTCATGCTACTCTATGTATGTATGTATGTACGTTACATAGTGGTGGTCACCACTAAGTAGCCATAGTTAGGAACATGTTTCCATAGAAAAAAGTGTTTTTTGACTTGCCTGCATCTTTTCCACTGTTTGACGAATCTTCACAAAATTTTCTTTAAAAAAGTATGCAGGTGATTCTTGTAGCCATGGAAAGTTTTGGGGTGATCCATCAAGCGGGGGCCATGACAAAGGGGGGTTCCTATATTCATTCCCATAGGACAATTGAACATGACTACAGCCTGAACCGAGGGATGGAATTATACCAAATGTGGCAGAAAGCTAGCTTTCTGTATGTAGTTTATGCTTTCACTTATTTTATGTAAATCTGTCCAGTAGTTTTGGAGATACTGTAGGGAAAAACATTTAGATTTCTAGGGCTGCGGATCCTTTGCAACTAATTCATGAAAAGTAACAAGCTTGTGCAGGGAAATACACAGCTCTGATTGGCTTCCAACACTTCAATCAGGAAGTGTTGGTAGCCATCTAGGGACTCTCCTGAAACTGAGTCTGACAAAAAAAGTTAAAAAAAGAGACAAGAGGCCAAGGTAGAGTCACCCTGACCACTAAGCTCTGGTGTATGGTCCCACAGGGACACCAGCGCAAAAAAACATATATTTTTTAAGTATTCTTGTGAATTTGTGACAACGTCATGAATTTGGGACAAAAACACAACTGTGGACTCCTGCACTTGTTTTTTACAAGTAGCTGGATGGGCCAGGGGCATTTAAATGTCCTATAGGTGGTGCCAGCCCCCCCCCCCCCACAGCCCGAGGACAGCAACCTCCCTGGGGCTTTATACTTAAGAATGGTGGGTGGGGCAGCCCGGCCCCCTCAGTTCCAGGGTCCCATGGGCACCTATTGTAAATAATGTAAAGGGACGGTCAGGCCCCCCTGCAACCCCAGACACAGTCACCTCTCCGAGGCTTTCAGTTTAAGAATGGTGGGGTAGCTGCTTGGCCCCCCTGCACACCCAGGGACCACCACCTCTTCGGGGCACTTCATCAAAATAGTGCAGGGTTGCCCAGCCCCACCGTAAGCCCCGGGGACCACCACCTCCCCGGAGCACTAATTGTAAATAATGAGGGTGTTCCACTGGCCCCCTCAACAGCCCTGGACACCGCCACCTCCACGGGGCTCTAAACGTAAGAATGGCAGGGGGCCGTCTGGCTCCCACGGACCGCCACCTCCCTGGAGCACTAATTGTACATAATGCAGGTGGACCTCCTGGCCCCCTGCAGCCCGAGGACCACCACCTCCTCAGGTCACAAAATAAAATGATGTTCGGCCACCCGGCCTGCCCCTACAGAACTGGGAACCACCACCTCCCCTGGACACTAATTATGTGGAATGTGGGGGGGCCAACCAGCCCCCCCCCACAGCCCTGGGGACCACCACCTCTTGGGGCACTGATTCTAAATAATGTGGGGGGCATCCAGCCCCCCCCCCAGAGCCCTGGGAAACCCCAACTCCCTGGGTCACAAAATAAAATTATGCCACCCGCAGCCCCTGGGACGGCCACCTTCTTCGGGCTTTACACTTAAGAATGGTGAGTTGCCGGCTGGCACCCCTGAAGCCCTGGGGATCACCACCTCCCTGGGGCACTTCATCAAAATAATGCAGGGAGACTGCCTGGCCCCCGCATCTCAGAGGACTGCCACCTCCCTGGAGCATTTTATGTAAAGAATGTCGGTCTGCCCGGTCCCTCAGCAGCGCCGGGGACCACCACCTCCCAGGGGCACTAATTGTTAATAATGTGGGGGAGCCGCCCTGCCCTGCTGCAGCCCTAGGGACCACCACCTCCCTGGGGCACAAAATGATGTGTGGGGAGCCATCTACCCTTCCCAATGCAGCCCGAGAGGCCGCCACATCCCAAGGCACTAATTATATAGAATGGGCCCCGCTGCAGTCCCGGGGACAGCCACACCGGGGCACAAAATAAAATGACATGTGAGGGGCCAGCTGCCCATTTCCCCAAGGCTACTTTTAAAACAAATAGGTGGCCTGTTACAGACCCCCGGATCCCAGGGACCACCATCTCCGGGGCTATTACATTGGAGGGGGCCACACAGTCACAGTCTTCCTTCTCAGCCTTGGGGACCACCACCACCCTCTTTTCCACCCCTGGGACATAGCTGTTTGTTGTAACTCAGCGTGAGCTCACAGCTCCCACCTAGTTACAGCAAACACACTGCTCACAGTGAGGGAGAGCTGTCAAACAGCTCTCCCTACTGCAAGTGGAGGTTTCCTCTCTTTCCCTGTCCGTGGAGATGCAGGCAGAGAAACAGAGGAAACATTGCTGTCACAGAGAGAGAGCTGCTTTAGCCGGCTGGGACCGCAGGCTCCCCCACGGTTCCCAACTCACGCAGTAAGGTAACTATCGCTTGCACCCTCGCCATGCACAGTTTTCTTATCAATAATTTTATTGCAAATGTTGCAGTGATAATATCAAAGATGTCAATGAAGATGTCATCAATGATATAATATGTGGAGCAAATAGCTGTGCATGGCGAAGGTGTGAGTTATAGTTACCTTATGGTGTGAGTTAAAGTTACTTGAAATAACTCTTACTATTACTGCTGAATTCCTATTTTTATAGAGTAAATTCAGAGCCTAACTATAAAGTACCTGTAACCTTTGTTTTTTTTCAGTGAATTACTATGGTTTTTATTTGTAAATTAATTTTAATTACTATACGTTAATCCAACCACCTCCATGCACGGCTTGTGGCCAGGCCCTGCAGCCAAGCCCTTATAACTTCCCAACCCAGTGTTGCACACGGCCAAAGGTCGGGGGCATCGAGGTTGGGCCACAGGGCCTGTCTCTGTCAGTGGATCTGTGAGTGGGTACGTGAGTGTCTGAGTGGGTCTGAAAGTGGGTGTGTGAGTCTATGAGTGTGTCTGAGTGGGTGCATGAGTGTCTGAGTAGGCGCATGAGTCTCTGAGTGCAAGTATGAGTGAATGAATTAGTGTATCAATGAGTCTGTGAATGTTTTTTACTTTTTTTTTGCATATTCTCAAATATACTCCAATGTTCTCAAATATAATTAAGGATATTTGTGGATATCGCACAATGTGAAGAAAAATCATTTTAAACCCAAAATTGGCACTCAAACAACCCTATATCACACCACTGGGGTCAGTGTGCCTCCACCCTGACACCTTATACCACTTATTATTTCTATTAGTATCCGGGCCCGTGGACCCTCTTCTGTAACATAAAATGGCGACCATAACTTTCTAGTCAGGTTATGGCCAGTGAGTCTATTCGCTCATGCATTCGCAAATAGTCACGAATATTGACAAAATTCACGAATATTAGCAATTTTTTAGTGCCCAGAGACATACAAATTTGGATTTTCCTTAATTTCTTGTCAACTACTGAATGGATTTACACCAAATATCCAAAAGTGTAATCTGTGTACCGAAAGCTGCCTTTCTGCCAAATTTGGTGTTATTAGTCCAACTATTCGACTGTAGTCATGTTCAAAACTCCTATGGAAATATTAATGGGAAATGCATGTTTTTTTGCCCTCCCCCGTTGCCTCAGTGAATATTTGGTAGATGACCCTGAAACCTTCGATGTGCAACAAGAATCACTGGCAGACTGTGATTTGGAAATTTTTGGGAAGATGCATCAAACCGTACCAAAGATATAGACAAGTCAAAAAAAGATTTTCTGTGGAAACATTGTCCTAACTTTAACTACCTACTGGCACCGGAAGTAGTATATATATATATATATCCCGTGCCCTAAGGTAACTATAACTCACGCCCCCGCCATGCACAGTTTTTTCGTTAAACATTTTACTGCAAATATTACATTGATATCATCAATGATGCTATGAAAGATGGCATGATTGCTGTGCCGTGGGGTAATTTGCAGTGCATGGCAAGGGCACAAGTTATAGTTACCTTAGGGCATGAGTTATAGTTACTTGAGGTAGCTCTAACTATAATTGGTGAATTTCTATGGTTTTGTACGTTTAAAATGTGAGCGTAGCTATAACTTCCCTGTAACCTTTGTTTAAGTGAATTTCTATTTTTTTTAAATTCTATTTTGTAACTATAACTTTCCTGTAACCTTTGTTTTTTTCAGTGAATTTCTATGTTTCTATGTGGGACTGCTAGGAAGCCCTCAAGGGCTCTCCCACTGTCACTACTTTTTTATTTACTTATTCATTTATTTTTTAATACATTTTTATTACAAAGCCCTTTACGGGCTATTTGGGGCTGCAAGGGAGCACTCCCTACTTCCCTACTTTAAAAAAAAAATTATTTTTAAAACAAAGCCCTTTCAGGCTAACTGGCACTGCAGGGGAACCCTTAAGGCTTCCCTGGCAGTGCCAACGCTTCAGCAAGCACGGAACTGCTTTGACAGCAGCTCAAGATTCCTGAAGCATTTCATCTCTGTCCCCTACACAAGAAGCAACTCAGACCTTCTGGAACCTTGTATCAAGTTGTGGACACTTCAAGGACCCAAAAAGGACTTCTGGAAGAAGATCCAGACTTTTGGAGACATTTGGAGCAACTGTTGTCAACAGCTCCATAAGTTGAAGAGGGAGTTGTGGCCCAGACCCGAGAGGCAAACCAGAGCCTCTAAACCTGTAGCTGATGCTGTGGACCATTTTCCTGTATCAAGAAACACTTCTGAAAGTAAGTGTAACAGTGTTACATCGTGGGTGGCCTGAACTCTGGAATCTGTCCAGTGTGACCTTTTTTAACTCTTTGTGCGCTCTTTGCTTCTAAGCACTAGAATTACTTTCAATCTTTAAAAATTCATGTCTCCGGTTCCCTACATTGGACTTTTGTCATTTGAGTGTAATTTTTAAGATAAAAATATAAACAGTTTTTAGAAATTGGTGTTGAATTTTTATTATGTTTTGGGTTTTTTATGTATTTACTGTTTTATGATTTTTCAATGCTTAACACACCTGTCTCCTAAGTTAAGTCTTGTTGCTCGTTTCCAAACTACCAAGGGTTGAGGGGAGATACGTTTATTGAGACCTCACTGGACCTAGTGGGGGTTAGTGGCCTATTGCTAAGTGTAGGTACTTACCTGCCCTTACCAATAATCCACTTTCCAACATTTTTGGTGGCAGCGGTATGATCCAGTACTTGTGTTTAATATCACACTACAGTTTTGTTGGAAATGGCCTCTCTGCAGGGTCACCCACAAACTTTTTGACTTCCTCCTCTTCTTTTTCTGACCTCATTCTTGCTGGCATTAGGACTCTGGACGACTTACCACTGCTAATCAGTGCTAAAGTGCATGTGCTCTCTCCCTAAAAACATGGTAACATTGGCTCAATCCCAATTGCCATATTTAATTTACTTGTACGTCCCCAGTAAACTGCACTACATGTGCCCAGGACCTGTACATTAAATGTTACTAGTGGACCTGCAGCACTGATTATCCCACCCACATAAGTACCCCCTTAACCATGTCTCAGGCCTGCCATCGCAAGGCCTGTGTGTGCAGTTTCCCTGCCACTTCGACTTGGCATGTAAAAGAACTTGCCAAGCCTTAAACTCCCCTTTTTCTACATATACGTCACTCCTAAGGTAGGCCCTAGATAACCCATAGGGCAGGGTGCTATGTAAGTAAAAGGCATGACAGGTACATGTGTGTTCTATCTGTCCTGGTAGTGGAAAACTCCTAAATGCGTTTTCCACTACTGTGAGGCCTGCTCCTTTCATAAGTTAGCATTACGGCTACCCTCATATACTGTTTGAGTGGTAGATTCTGATCAGAAAGGGGTAACCAGGTCATATTTAGTATGGCCAGAATGGTAATAGAAAATCCTGCTTATTGGTGAGGTTGGATATTATAAAACTGTTTTAGAAATGCCACTTTTAGAAAGTGAGCATTTCCCTGCACTCAAATCCTTCTGTACCTTACAGTCTGTCTCCAATCAACGTCTGGGCTGGGCTGGTTGACAGCTTCCTTGTACATTTCATTCAGACAGCCACAAACACAGGATACTCAGTCACACCTGCACTCATCTGCATACTGAATGGGTCTTCCTGAGCTGGAAGGGTGGAGGGCGTGACACTTACATTTCATAGGCTAGTGGCCCGCCCTCACACAATGGACTGTCAAACCCCCAAGTCCCCTTACCGCCAGCCTCTCCCTGGTGGTGCAAACCGCCAGAAACAGGCTGGCGGTAGGGGAGTCATAATCCCCAGGGCAGCGCTGCTTGCAGTGCTGGCCTGGCGGATTATCACCGCCGGGGCTAAAATGGCGGAATACCGCCGGCCCCGGCGGTGTAACCGCAGTGGTACCACCGCGGTCAAAATATGGGTTTTGTACCGCCAGCCTGTTGGCGGTACGAACGCCACTTTAACCCTGGTGGTCACCGACCGCCAGGGTTGTAATGACCCCCTTTATCTCTTCAAGGAAACTCCTTGTCTGCCGAAAATTGAGGCACAGCCTGCTAGAATGATGCAGCCTGACTTCCCGAGAGAAGATCGATGCAGCGCCTGCATTGCAACTGGAAATTGGATGCACAGCACTACTGGATTGATGTACAGCCGAGCCGGAACAACGCAGCCCAACTTCCTGAGAAAGGAATCGATGCAACTCCTTCTATGCGACAGAAAATTTTACGCATCACCTACCGGATCAACACAATACCTGTGACTCCTTCCCACAAGCCCAGGATTTCCCCCCCTGGGCTTCCAAAGATCCCCACATCTCAGTGAGGAACCAAGACTGCACGCTGGAAATCGACGCAAAGCCCCTTGCAGCATGGAAAGAAATGATGCATCGCCTGTGCCACGTCAGAAAATCCGACGCACACCTTATTTTTCCCCGCATCTCCTCTTCTGCGGTCTCCCTGCATGGTAATTTTCATGCAAACCAGTTACTTTGTGCAAACAAGAGACAACTGTTGATTTATAAGATTTAAGACTCTTTTTAAACTTGCGAAAGTTATATCTCAACTTGTGCTTATTGAATCTTTATCATTTTGACCTTAATTTAACAAGATAAATATCATATATTTTTCTAAACCTGTGTGCTGTGTTTTTGTGGTGTTTTCACTGTGTTACTGTATGATTTATTGCACAAATACTTTACACATTGCCTTCTAAGTTAAGCCTGACTGCTCAGTGCCAAGCTACCAGAGGTTGGGCACAAGATAATTTGGATTGTGTGTGACTTACCCTGACTAGTATTTTGGTCCCTATTAGGACAAAGGTGAATACCTCTGCCAACTAGAGACCCCATTTCTAAAATGTTTTAAGTGAAATAAATAAAAAATCCTCTAAACTGACCTAGAGCAAAAGTATTTTTGATTTTTCAAATTTAGACTAATTTTTTCATTACTTCATTTTAGATTTTTCTAAATTGTTCTGATCAATTGGTGCCAAAGTTTCTTTAAGTGGCACAAACCTTAAGGGAGACCATGGAGATTTAGCTGGCTAGCCCACCCACACTCACTGCAGCTGAGCTTAGGGTGTTGTGTAGAAAAAAGGGATTACCTGCTGCTAAGAACCTTAGGAAGGCTGTGGTGATCAAGTCCCTTGAAGCCTGGGTAGTGCAGATGGAGGCAGGGAAAGCTTCAAATGTAGGAAGGGAGAGGGAAGATGTCCTCTCCAACCTCCAGGAGGAGGAGGAGGATCATCACCTGTTGGTGACAACAGTAGTTAGGGCCCCATCCAGAGCTAGAGGAGGGGAGGGTTTGTGGCATCATCCCAAGAAGAAACAGATCTGGTCCTCAGTGAAAGGGAACTTGAAACCTAGGTAGCCCTCATAGCTTTGGAGGCAGAGAAGTCAGCCCTAGAGAAGAAGAAGTGGGCAAAGATTGAACAGAGAGATGGTGGGAGTGACATAGAAGTTGAGTTGTCCATCTGTGGTGGGTTCTGCCCCAGGTTACCCAAGTTGTTTGTTCCTGCTTATGTAGAGGGCGATGACATAGACAAGTGGTTAGAGGCCTTAGAGAGGGCTCTCCAAATGAGAAGGGTTAAGCCCCAATATTGTGGTTCAATCCCAATATCTGGGAGGGATAGGCTACTGACCCTATGGGTAGAGGAAGCAGATTCCTATCCCAGTATGAAGAGGTGTTTAATCAGGACGTTTGGTCTGATCCCAGAGCAGTAAATAATGAAGTTCAGGGGCACCCAAAAGGTCAATAGCCAGTCTTGGGATGCCTTATACACACCTCACTTAAGGCACTAGAGGTCTGGATACATAATAACAAAGTGAATACTTATGAGGGGTTATACAGTTTGATCATGAGGGAGCACATCTTGATCAATTGTATCCAAGAGAGTTCACACCAGCATCTAGTGAACTAGATGCTGGTGACCAACCCCAGAGAGCTGGGGAAGGCAGCTGATGAGTGGTTGAGAACCAGGGTGTTTGTCAAGTTCCAGGGGGGAGACTCCAAGAAAAGGGGGTCAGGTCCCCAAAACCATAAGGAGGGAAGTGGTAAGCCCACCACAGAGACTCCTTCTGTACCCCAGAACCCTAAGAAGGAGCGGAGTAAATCCCAATACACCTCTGATAAGCAGAAGCCGGGAGACCCAGGGTTAAAGAATCTCTTCGACAATAAGGCCTGTTTTCTCTGTCAGCAGACAGGTCACTTCAGAGGAGATGCAGCCTGTCCCAAGAGAGTGGTTATCATTGGGCTGTCCAGTGTGGCCACAGAGGAGGACTCCTCAGATGATGAAGTCCTCATATCATTGGGCTAGGAGACAAGACCAGATAGTAAAATGGTAATCCCTGAGGGTGGGAGTAGGCACTTTCACCCTATTCAGGCGAATGGGATTCCTACCACTGGCCTGAGAGACACCTGTGCTAGTAATACTATAATGAGTGACCGGTTGGTGACCCCAGACATGTACGTCCCTGGGTAGACCAGGAAAGTCAGCATAAACACAGGTGAGGTCACCACCAAACCTTTAGCCATAGTGCTCCTAGAAAGGGAGGGTATTCTTGAGTAATTTAGGGTGGTGATCAGTGCTGACCTCCCCCTAGATTGTTTCCTGGGCAATGACCTCTCACAGGTGAGTCTAGTCCCAGAAGGGGTAGTCACCCAGGGCAGCCCAGACCCAACTCAAAGTCCTGGGGAGCCAGTCCCTACAGTTAGAATACAAGGACCTCAAAGAAAAGGGAAGAAGAAAAAGAAGGGTAGGCTACTCTTACAGAGAGTTCCAGTGAGCCCAATGCCTTCTGCCCCAGAAGGGGGAGAGCCCGGAATTGGCACTGGTGAGGTCTCACCTGACCCCAGGGAAGTCCTGAGTAGTCAGGCAGCTGTCCAGATGCAGGATGTTGTCCCTGGACTGACAGAGAGGAGAGTGGAAGGAGGGTGCCTGCTACAGGATGTGGGAGCCCCCCACTCTAAACAGCAGGAGGGGTGCCAAGACCACACAGAAGCCCCTAAATCAGCTCACCCACCTGTCATGGAGAGCTTAGGGTATGGTTCTGGGTGCTGACAACTGTCAGTAGCCTCTACAGGGTGCTGGCCTTCATGGCATCACTGTACGTGGCCTGGGAGGCAGACCCCAGGGCCAAATTCAAAGTAGGCCCTCTGACCTTGTTGGTCATGGTGGGATTGCTCAAGAGTTGGGTGACTTCTTTGGGTAAGCTAGGTGTTGCCCTAGCAAAATTAGGGATAGGGGAGGTGGGCAGCTTACTATCTAAGTTGGCAGAGAGAGAGGAGGAAGACCGCCCTAGAGAAAAGCTGCAGTTTAAAATGGGTTATTTTACTGTTGGGCTGGGTTCACTACCTAGAGGGAGTGACCAAGACAGGAGGATGTAAGGCAGAGCAGGTTCTGCGAAGGGACAGCCCCTCACTGTCTTCCTCGCCTGACACGCAAGGACAACTCTCCTAGGATTGCACTGAGTCTCCTGGCCATGTGGGCTAGGACAGCTTGTTTGAGAAAACTGAGCTGATTGCAGAAGCACCTTAACTTTTTGCCTCAATTTTTCACTTTGTGCTGCTATTTTCCTGACTCTGATGTTGCCCTGGGTACTGCTAACATACATTGTATACATACTTTTATATGCATTTAACCATGAGTAAATGTACATTGGTTAAACAGGCTTAAAGAGTATGTACATATATTATTATTAATATTGTTGGAAAAATTTGCTTTTGCGTTTGCAAAAAGCCTTTCATTTCTTTTTGTGCTTGGGTGCTACTACCCTTCTGGACTACCTACTCCTGAGGATGCAGGAGAATTAAAACTTTAAATAATTGTAATTCACGCCACTGAGGTACGATTTTATTTAATGAGTTACGAACTTTAAGACATACCTTTTTTGCATATATATTCTGGATTTCATTTATATTTGCCAGAAAAGAGGAATGGGATGAATTTGCCCAAACAATTGGCAATTTTTTTTTTTTTTCTGTGGGCTTGGATGCCACACTATTACGAAGACACAATGGGGGTCATTCCGACCTCGGCGGTCTTTTTTCCAGACCGCCGAGGCCGGGGGAGACAGAATACCGCCATTGCCGGCGGTATTCATGCCTCCCTATTCCGACATTTCCGCTGGGCCAGCGGACGGTAACAGCGTTACCGTCCGCTGGCCCAGTGGAAATGGCACATCAACATTGCCGCCGGCTCGTAATAGAGCCGGCGGCAATGTTGATGTGCAGCGGGTGCAGTAGCACCCGTCGCGCATTTCACTGCCCGAAATTCGGGCAGTGAAATGCGCGACGGGGCTACGCCTGGGGGCCCCTGCACTGCCCATGCCATTTGCATGGGCAGTGCAGGGGCCCCCAAGGGCCCCGTGCGTCCCCTTACCGCCAGCCTTTCCATGGCGGTGTTTACCGCCACGGACAGGCTGGCGGTCGGGGACTCATAATCCCCAGGGCAGCGGTGCGTGCACCGCTGCCCTGGGGATTATGACCGCCAGGCGGAAACCTAGCGGTAAAGCGGAGGGCCCGGCGGTATGGCCGTGGCTTTTGCGCTACAGCCATAATAGCTGGCGGGACACCGCCAGCCTGTTGGCGGTGTTCCTGCCAGCAAACCGCCGGCCGCCAAGCTCGGAATGACCCCCAATGTTTTTGTGCGTTCTCCCTCTCGTTCATAACACAGGTCAATATGATTCATTGAATCTCTTTCCATCTCCGCTTCTCACTCAAACGAGCAAGGAAGGCCCTTTGCGGGGCTGATGAGAAGGGAGGACTGAATGATAATTTCAGATGTCTGTATAGAAGACGTCCGCCTCTCGAAAGCCTTGAGTTTATGATTACCCTGAGGACTGTAATGATCTACTCTCCTCTGGCATTTTGAAATGAGTTACCGGCATATATCAGGATTTAATAGTCCCGCCCTTCATGACAGCTCACACTGCTTCCAAACATCTGTAACACTCACTGTAGCAGGGCTGTTACAGTTGTAATACTTTTCACATTTGAATGGCCGATCAGTCATGCAGCAGGATTTTCTGCATGTCTGATCTTTATAGCTATTCATTGATGTTAAACTTGAAAAAGTGCAGTTGTTTATTCTGAAGGTTCCCCTGTTATTTAGTGAAAAATGTTTCTAAAATAATCTGTAAATCACCTAAATATACGACTGACTGCGAATTAAAGAGATACAAATGTGAATGTGAACTTGAGTAAAGTGTGCAGTATACAAAAGCTAGCACAGTAACAGTCCCAGAGGTTCAACACAGGACCCTGCAGCCGCTTCGATGAAGGTGATCCATAGCACTCCAGGAGTCCTTAAACCTTCAGGGCCCCCATTCAGCCCACAAATGAATATCTGTGAGATATGGAACAGTCTGAACTGAACAACCTTTGCATAATATGAAGGCTGTCGAGATACAGAGAGCACAAAAAGCTTCATTTCTTATTACATAACTTTGTTGAAGGCTAGTATGCCTCCTTTGCGTCACCTTGAAGCTTTAAATCACTTTCTTTCAGAGCACTTTTTCTCAAGTCCATCTTGAAAATGACGTAAATATAATATAGCAAGGGAAGGTAGTTTGAAGCTATACTACTGTTGGTGCAGCTTCCTTGCTGATTGATGTCGCCGGCATAGTGTCATTGCAAATATTAACAAGCATTTGCAATGCAGTGGGTCTCGCATTTGCTCGAGTTAAAGCTATTAGCGTTGTAAACTCCTAACCGGACTTTTCTTGGCACATAAACTGAAAATGAAAAGCAAAACAGTTTCACATAAGCGAGCTGATGGCTGCCATGAGCGCAAAGCAGACCCACAAAAGGAAACAGAAGTTATGTTGCAGTGAAATGCATCAGCAAAAGTGCAATTATCCATGTAACCTGCAAAGGTGAAATTATCCATGTAACTGGCAAAAGTGCAAATATCCATGTAACAGGGTCAATGTCATGCAAAGAGTGATCGTACTGCCTATGAAATAAAGAGAAAAAGTAGTCCAGAAACCATACCAAAAACATGGAGCCTCATATATTTTCAGTAGTTGACCGGTGCGCTCGAGGCAGGCTAAACACTGGAAAAGGCATGATATATGCATGTCTTTCACTAATTAAATCAAGTGAATTTTAAAAGGCAAGCCCATGAACCAAACAAACTGATGAGCGTGACATGGGCGTGGTTAAAAACCCACAGAGAGATTACACCAGGGAAAGAGCGATTTGCATGCTCAAACTTAAAAAAGCATTTGCATCGAAAAGGATCTCGCAGTTGCTCGAGTTAGAGCTATTAGTACAGTAAACTCCTAACCGGACTTTTCTTGCCACATAAATTGAAAATTAAAAGTAAAACAGTTTCACATAAGCGAGCTGATTCACTGCACCACAGCCGCCATGAGCATCAAAGTGAAGAGACACACAAAAGGAAAAATAATTCACTTGCGTTCAAACTTATCGGCAAAAGTGCAATTAGCCATGCAACAGGGTTGATGGCCAAGGCGGTAACAAAACCGCCCCAAGGAGGGACAAACGAAAGCAATTTACCAATGTCATCAAAAGATTTTTAAAAGGCAAGCCCACGAACGAGTGCTAGTGATGGGCGTGATGTGGGCGTTGGTAAACACGCAGACACATACCAACACGTCGGAAAAGCAGCGCGTGTGCCACTATACTCAACCTAAAAATGCCTTGACTAGTGCTTAATTTTTGCAGGTGGTGTCTATCCATTTTCCGGCAGAACTTACTTTTCATTGTTAGACTTTGACGAATTACAAGATAAAGAAAAATAGACAGTGAGGAAAAAGAGAGGGAGATAAATATAGGAAAACGTTGATAAAGGGAGTTCATCCCTGATGAAAACCAACCTGAAAGAGTGAGTAAAAATGACAAAGGGCCTGATTTGCAGACTGCATCTTATTGTATGTGAAGAAGACTTACTACAAAATGCAATTCACAATGCTACAGATGGAGAACTCCTACCTTTGCACTCCTACCTTTTTTATGTAACAATCACTCCATATGTATATTTTCTACTTAGTAGTTAAGGTAGGAGGGACAGATGGAGTGGTGGAAAAATAGGGCACATCCCCTACTAAATGGATGGAGATTCAGGGAATTTTAAGGAATGGCTTGGGGGGACATCTAATACAAACACACATCTACAAAAGAGTACAACCATTGATATTTACAAACTATACATCTAAATTTAGTAGAGCCCTAAATACTGAAAACAGGCACAAATGTACTCCAGCCCAGACTTGAATTAAATCAAGTATCGCACAGGGCCAACCACTGATAGCGCAACACACTCCCATAGAAAATGATGGAGGTAGGTAATGTTAAATTAATTAAATTAGTTTTGACATTTAAAAAAAAAATATATATATATATATATATATATACATATATATATACATATATATTTATATCCACAAGCAAAATTTCCTTTCGTGAAAGGAAGACACGGACACTCCCAAGTTAGAATGTGCCAATGTGCTTTACTCCAACAATGACTTTAGAGATAAGACAATGTGTTGCAAAAAAAGCACCCAAGGTGCCTGCGAGGGACACTGGTGAGGGCAGTAACAGGGAAGACATGCCGATTTTCAACTCTATTGTGCACTCTGACAGTGGGTATGTGTTTGACAGACTTGCTCTAGAACACATTATTGGATCCCTCATGCTGATTTGGGCATCCTCCATTATATAAAATATTTTTTGAATATTCTGACACTTGCCACTACATTGGAGTATTGTTGCATAACATATTGTTGGGTCCTCTATACTAACATCACTGCATGGTACAAACTATTGCAGTCGCAGTGTTAGGGCGTGGATGTGTACTGATTAGTAGATACTATCTTTAGCAGCAATTTTTTTGTATTGCTGATAGGTTCAGCAACTATTGTTCTTGCACCCTCTCTGACAATTGCCAAATATAGGTGTATTGTCCATTTTGGAGCATCGGGTATACGGTTGGCATAGCAGTGTACTTTCAAAACCATTAATATGTAATGCAATACTTTGGTCTATTTTCATATTAGGGGCTATTTTTATATGCATTCATGCATTGTTTAGATGTATTGTCAAACCATAACTGGGAGAGTGGGTTGTTTAGGGGTTCCCGTACGGTAACTCATAGTAATATCTTCTATTGCACTGCTCAGCTAATTATGTTGAAAGTGACATTTTAGATCCATGCGCATTATGTTATTTTCAAGCATATATGATGAATAGCGTTGGTGTTAATGTAACTGCAATGGCATTTCAAATAACCAGGAGAGTGGGTATGTTTTGGGGGTTCCCGACTCAGTAATATACCACAAAATCATCTACTGCATTGCTCAGCCAGTTATGTTGCAAGTAATGTTTTAGATTTGTGCTAATTATAGTATTTTCATGCACATGTTTTGAACAGCATTGGTGTAAATGTAATTGTAATGCTCATAACATTGTTCGTGAAGGGTCTTCTCTCAATTTCTGTCTCAAGTATGGTGACTATGTTAGGCCACTAACACAATGGATGTTCACTGTTTGTCCTTCATTCATGTTTTCAGTGTGAAACTGTTTATAATGCCTTCGTCAGTTTCTGACCCCTACCGTGACCAAGGCTACGGCTGAAACGCGTTGAGCGAGAAGGCCATTGTTGGAGTAAACACATTGGCAGATTCTAACTTGGGGGTGTCCGTGTCTTCCTTTCACGAGAGGAAAGTTTTGTTGTGTATATTTTGGCCTGACGGAGCCCTACACAGACTGTTGCAATACTAGCTCAGGAATTCCAGTGTTTTTTGGACAATATATATTTTTTATATTGGACTATTATATATAATTATTAAATAATTATTGTATAATTTTAAAATGTAATCAAAATAATTAGAAATAGTTACAGTTTGATTAAATAATTAAATATATGTTACATTAATTCAACACATAACTTTAAATATATTTTACTATGTATTCAATAAAAAAGTTTATTGAGGGTCAGGTTGGTTTAATTATTGTAACAAAGTGTAAAATAAATATATTTAACTTACTTATTTAATACCCATGTAATTTGATTAGTTAATGTGTTGTAGCACTTGATTTTATTCGTTATAGGTTAGCAATATTTTTTCAACTTAACCTATTTTTATATTATACATTAACATATTTAAAATTGTTCTAAGCCGTGATAAACTTTAATAATTGTTCTATCACTTTCCAATACGGAGATTGCCAGCTGCATGTGAAAAGTTACTAGTAATAGCTTTTCATTCATAAGCCCTGTTGTAGGAGGTTCCACCCCTGGCATGAGGGGGTGGAGGCCTGTAAATCTATATCTGGGTGTAAATCTACACTCAGAAAATGTAAATAGAAGAAATCTGAAACAATGTAGATTCACACTTGGTCGCATGAGTAGATTAAACATGAGTAAATCTACACATAGAAATGTTCTTTTGTAAATCAGGCCTAGGAAGTGTAGGATGGTGAAACAGGGGCATGAGATGGAATCAAGATTAGGCTGTCTTTGTATTCAACAAGCCTGGCATTCTGCAGCATTGATGAAGAGCCACCAAGAAAGCTTTGGGCCCTTAAATTTATAATTGTTATTGTTTTCTTTCAGAAAATAAACATTGGCATTACCTATCTAAGCATTCAAATCACTGACCCAAATTCCTGGACTGTTTTTGTAATCTTTAAAATAGTACTACAGTACGTACTACAAAATGCAATTCACAAACTATAGGCCTCCACCTCTCCTATCATTTCTGTGCGCAGATCCCTGGAGACGTAGGTATACAGTTTGGTAGTAAGTGGGAGGGATCAGGGTTGTAGTGGGAAAATGGGGCTAAGTGCTCTAAAATGGTAGGGTTAATGAAAAATTATGGAGGGGAACGGGAGGGCATGATAATGCAAATCACACACCGACAAAAGAGTAAGATTGCCACAATTCACAAAATACACTTCTAAAGTTACTACAACTCTAAATGTGTCAAAACAGGAGTTAATATACTCCACTCTAGACTTGGACGAAGCCACGTACCACTCATGAACAAATAATGGTATTGCAACACACTCTATAGAAGACAATTGAGGCAGGTAATAAAAATAACACCCCATAGAACTATTGTTATCTTAATTAAATTAAATTGACATTTACGTTATATATATGTGTGTGTGTTTAGTAATAAAACATTAAGGCCCTCATTCTGACCCTGGCGGTCGGTGATAAAGCGGCGGCCAAGCCGCCAACAGGCCGGCGGTCTAAAATATGCAATTCTGACCCTGGCGGGAACCGCCAACACAGCCCGCCAACTTAACACTCCGACCGCCACGGCGGTACAAACAAACAGCGCGGCGGTTCCCGCCAACAGCAAGGCGGCAGACAATGTACCGCCCACCCTATTACGACCCACCAATCTGCCACCTTTTCCGGGGCGGGAGCACCGCTGATAAGAACACGGCGGAAACAGACTACGAACGGGAAAACGCTCACCTCTACGCACTCCACGCGAGATTCCGGCAGTATGGAACCAGAGTTGCAGGTCATCCCCGCACTCCTATTCCTGCTCATATACCAGGAGCACGTCCGGCGGCGCGGAAGACATCGGTGAGTACTGCACCTACGACACAGGGGAGGGAAAAGATTACCGGCACACACCCACCCACCCACACCCACTACAACACACACATCAATGCATTCCCACAGATCACTGTCACAACCCACAAACCACCCCCCTCCGAAATAATGCAAAGACCAAAAGAAGAGATCATAAACGGGCAGATATATTGAAATATGTACACCAGTAATCCCAATAAATAAATAAACTATGTACAAAATATATACAGCTACTAAATGTAGTCCAACCACTGTCCGTGGATCACAGGGGTCCTGTGCAAAGGGGCAAGGCCCAGTCCCACGACAAGAACTCCACGGAGAGAACACTGCAGGGGCATCAGAAAGAAAATAGGACAGGCACCTCAGGGGGAAGGGAAGGGGGGGCACCTCAGCCACTTGAGTACACGACGCCAGATCCACGAGGGGACTCCATCACCACTGGCCCATCCTGGGGAGAGCAAAGCCACAGTCCATACAGTCCATACAGTGGGTGGCCTGCCCACTGGGCCATCCTGGGGAGAGCAAAGCCACAGTCCATACAGTCCATACAGTGGGTGGCCTGCCCACTGGGCCATCCCGGGGAGAGCAAAGCCACAGTCCATACAGTCCATACAGTGGGTGGCCTGCCCACTGGGCCATCCTGGGGAGAGCAAAGCCACAGTCCAAACAGTCCATACAGTGGGTGGCCTGCCCACTGGGCCATCCTGGGGAGAGCCAAGCCACAGTCCATACAGTCCATACAGTGGGTGGCCTGCCCACTGGGCCATCCTGGGGAGAGCAAAGCCACAGTCCAAACAGTCCATACAGTGGGTGGCCTGCCCACTGGGCCATCCTGGGGAGAGCCAAGCCACAGTCCATACAGTCCATACAGTGGGTGGCCTGCCCACTGGGCCATCCTGGCGAGAGCAAAGCCACAGTCCATACAGTCCATACAGTGGGTGGCCTGCCCACTGGGCCATCCTGGGGAGAGCAAAGCCACAGTCCAAACAGTCCATACAGTGGGTGGCCTGCCCACTGGGCCATCCTGGGGAGAGCAAAGCCACAGTCCATACAGTCCATAACAGACCCCACTGCCACTGGAGGAGGCAAGTTGGCCAGAGGACATCCTGCAGCCCTGCCCGAGATAGATCCTGCCCTGCCACGTCTGCCAAAGGGCCAGCGGTTCTTGCCTTGAAGGGCCCAGTTCAGCGGTTCCTGAGACGGCGGGGCCCAGTTCAGCGGTTCTTGAGACGGCGGGGCCCAGCGGAGCGGTGCGTGAGACGGCGGGGCCCGGCGGAGCGGTTCTTGAGACGGCGGGGCCCAGCGGAGCGGTGCTTGAGACTGCGGGGCCCAGTTCAGCGGTCCTTGCCCTGAAGGGCCCAGCGGAGCGGTTCTTGAGATGGCGGGGCCCAGTTCAGCGGTTCTTGAGATGGCGGGGCCCAGCGGAGCGGTTCTTGAGACGGCGGGGCCCAGCGGAGCGGTGCTTGAGACTGCGGGGCCCAGTTCAGCGGTTCCTGAGACGGCGGGGCCCAGTTCAGCGGTTCTTGAGACGGCGGGGCCCAGCGGAGCGGTTCTTGAGACGGCGGGGCCCAGCGGAGCGGTGCTTGAGACGGCGGGGCCCAGCGGAGCGGTGCTTGAGACTGCGGGGCCCAGTTCAGCGGTCCTTGCCCTGAAGGGCCCAGTTCAGCGGTGCTTGAGACTGCGGGGCCCAGTTCAGCGGTCCTTGCCCTGAAGGGCCCAGTTCAGCGGTTCTTGAGACGGCAGGGCCCAGTTCAGCGGTTCTTGAGACGGCGGGGCCCAGCGGAGCGGTGCTTGAGACTGCGGGGCCCAGTTCAGCGGTCCTTGCCCTGAAGGGCCCAGTTCAGCGGTGCTTGAGACTGCGGGGCCCAGTTCAGCGGTTCTTGAGACGGCGGGGCCCAGCGGAGCGGTGCTTGAGACTGCGGGGCCCAGTTCAGCGGTCCTTGCCCTGAAGGGCCCAGTTCAGCGGTTCTTGAGACGGCGGGGCCCAGTTCAGCGGTTCTTGAGACGGCGGGGCCCAGCGGAGCGGTGCTTGAGACTGCGGGGCCCAGTTCAGCGGTCCTTGCCCTGAAGGGCCCAGTTCAGCGGTGCTTGAGACTGCGGGGCCCAGTTCAGCGGTCCTTGCCCTGAAGGGCCCAGTTCAGCGGTTCTTGAGACGGCGGGGCCCAGTTCAGCGGTCCTTGCCCTGAAGGGCCCAGTTCAGCGGTTCTTGAGACAGCGGCCGGTCTATGGCCAACTGCTAATTGCCTGGTGGTGCCCTCCTGGGCAGCGGGGATGGTGCTCCTTCACTGCCCACCTGGGCTGTGGGTGGTGGGGCCCTCCTGGCCAGCTGGGCTGGGTCCTCCCTGGGCAGCGGCTATGGGGGTGGTGGGCTCTCCCGGGGCAGCTGTGCCGGTTCCTCCCGGGGCAGCGGCTATGGGGTTGTGGGCTCCTCCTGGGCAGCAGGCCTGCTGCCTGACCTCTCCGACTTGCTGCCCTTGCCCTCCTTAGTCGTGGGCCTGTGGCCCTTTCCTCCCTTTGGAGCTGTGGCTGGTGACTGTCTCTGGGTGGTGTCCGGGGGGGATGTAGAAGGCGGGCTCCTGCGGCGACCCTTCCGCCTTCTGCTCCTCTTCCCAGGGGGTGGGCTGGCTGTCCCCTTGCTGCTGGGCGAAGATCCAGACATGCGGGCTGGCGGGCTCCAATACCCCTGCACCCTTGTCAAGGGGGCTGCAGGGCTGGTGGTGGCTGAGGTGCTCTTCTTACCCCGACGAGAAGGAGGGGGGGGCTCAGGGTCAGGAAAGAAGTTAGTAGTGGCGAGGAAGAGCTTCTTGGGACAATGGAGAGTGGTAGGTACAGTGGGAATGGGAGTGGAGGGAGAGGATGTGGTTGTAGGTGAGTCACGTTTGCTGTCTTTGGGTGCAGGTGCAGGAGGGATAGGCTGTCGTGAAGTGGATGGCTGTTGGGTGGGTGGGTGGCTGCGTTTGTGTGGTGTGGAAGAGGGGGTGACAGACACAGTGGGAGAGGACACAGGGGACGTGTAAATGGCAGTGGGGGTGGTGACTGCACGTGTGCGGACTGGAGTGGAGGGTGTGCTGGTGATGGAAACACTGGCTGATGGTGAGGTGAATGGAGGTGTGAGTGTAGACGTCACAGGGAGGGAGGAGGGAGACGAGGAGGTGGGGGTCACAGAGGTGGTAGTGACTGTTGGCATGTCTGCATCGGAATGTTGCTTGTGTGAATGTCTGCGTGATCTGTGGTGCTTATGTTTGGATGAGCTTCTCTTGGGTGTTGAGGTGTGTGCAGGCTGGTCTGATGGTGTGGGTGGGACAGGCAGAGGAACAGGAGACTGGGAGGAGGGAGTTAGTAGAGGCAGGCAGGAGACAGGGACAATGGCTGCCGTCAGTGCTGAGGCCAGAGCCTTGAACGATCGCTGATGGGCAGCCTGACCCGAATGAATGCCCTCCAGGTACGCATTGCTGCGATGAACCTCCCTCTCCACCCCCTGGATGGCATTCAAAAGGGTAGTCTGCCCAACAATGAGCGTTCGGAGGAGGTCAATGACCTCCTCACTGAGGGCAGCGGGGGTAACAGGGGCAGGGCCTGAGGTGCCTGGGGCGAAGGAGATGCCCGGCTTCCTGGCAGAGCGGGCACGGGGCGAACGCTGAGGGGCTGCTGGGAGGGCGGAGATGGTGCGCTGGGTGGCGGCTGTACCTGTAATGGCGGGGGGCACGGATGGTGCCACCCCCGCAAGGGAGCCCCCTTCCGAGGACGTGTCCGTGTCGCTGCAGGGTCCAGTCGTCCCCGTCGTGGAGCTCCCCTCGCCCTCCGTCTCACTGGTCCAGTCTGACTCTGTGGCATGGCCCTCCTGGGCCATGTGAGATGCAGCTCCCTCCTGCCCCGATGCCACTTCTCCTCCGCCTGATGATGCTGATGCACACAAGCACAGAAAGACAAACAAAAAGGGGGGGGGGGAGAAATAAAGGGATATTGAGTACATGGATCTCCGGTACAGTTAGCGGACATGACAGACACAGATGCCCCCTGCACTAAGTTGCGCACTTGGGGTCCGCTACGCATTCCGTGGAACATGCCCTACACGCCTAGAGTTGACAACTGCACCCATGGATGACACGGCCCAGGGATGGCTGTACTGACAAACTACTGAGGGTGGTGGCTGGGGACACAGGGGCTTACGGGGGTGCCCAGCCTACAGATATCGCCCTGGCCTAGGGGGACCCCCAGCCCTCCTCCCCCACCCAGACACCTCCACTGCGCGACAACAGAGTAGATAATGCTTGTACTCACCCCCTTGTGTCTGCTGTGCTGCCCTCACGCGCCCATCCAATTCAGGGTAGGCCACCGCCAGGATCCGGAACATCAGGGGGCTCAGTTGACGGCAGGCACCCCGCCTACGTTGGGAGGCCATCCCCAGCAGAGACTCGGCGGTCTTCTTGGTCCCGCGGCGGATGTCCTCCCACCTCTTGCGGCAGTGGGTGCCCCGTCGATGGTGGACCCCCAGGGCCCGGACTTCCTTGGCGATGGCACGCCAAATCCCGATCTTCTCATGGGCGCGGACCTATGTGACACGTACAGGGAGGGAGAAATACCACGTTCAAGTTTCTCAGCATTTTCCTTTCCAGTGGCCCAACGCCCCCCATCCCCGCCAGGCCCCCCGCCATGCCCCCCGCCAGGCCCAACGCCCCCCATCCCCGCCAGGCCCCCCGCCATGCCCCCCGCCAGGCCCAACATGCCCCCCATCCCTGCCAGGCCCCCCCCAGGCCCAACATGCCCCCCATCCCCGCCAGGCCCCCCGCCAGGCCCAACATGCCACCCATCCCCGCCAGGCCCCCCGCCATGCCCCCCGCCAGGCCCAACATGCCCCCCATCCCCGCCAGGCCCCCCGCCATGCCCCCCGCCAGGCCCAACATGCACCCCATCCCCACCAGGCCCCCCGCCATGCCCCCCGCCAGGCCCAACGCCCCCCATCCCCGCCAGGCCCCCCGCCATGCCCCCCGCCAGGCCCAACATGCCCCCCATCCCCGCCAGGCCCCCCGCCATGCCCCCCGACAGGCCCAACACCCCCATCCCCGCCAGGCCCCCCGCCATGCCCCCCGCCATGCCCCCCGCCAGGCCCAACATGCCCCCCATCCCCGCCAGGCCCCCCGCCATGCCCCCCGCCAGGCCCAACATGCCCCCCATCCCTGCCAGGCACCCCGCCAGGCCCAACATGCCCCCCATCCCCGCCAGGCCCCCGCCATGCCCCCCGCCAGGCCCAACATGCCCCCCATCCCCGCCAGGCCCCCCGCCATGCCCCCCGCCAGGCCCAACATGCCCCCCATCCCCGCCAGGCCCCCCGCCATGCCCCCCGCCAGGCCCAACATGCCCCCCATCCCCGCCAGGCCCCCCGCCAGGCCCCGAAGCCAGCCAGTGGCCCCAAATCCATATTGAATTAAACTCACTTGTTGGTCTGGAGGACCGTAGAGTAGCGCATACTGGGGGAGGACCCCATCCACAAGTTTCTCCAACTCCTCTCCAGTGAAGGCAGGGGCCCTTTCCCCAGGCGCAGCAGCCATTGTCCCTTCCAGACCGAGGTCACAGCAACACTTGCAGTATAGGTCCTCTCCTGTGAAAGTTCAAGTCGCAAGTGGATAAGTAGATAGAAAATGGCGGTCACGTCCGCGGCGGTGCGTACCGCGGCGGTGCGTCCCGCCACCGCCGGCGCACTTCGCCATTGGCTCCTGAAACCCATAGGCTTCAATGTTAACCAATGCGGCTTCGCGCCGCGGTCTTCGCCCGCCGCCCGCCGCGGTGTGCCACGCCAGCGCATTGACCTCACATCCCATTGTCACACTTCACAGGTCAGGCAGCCGCCATTTCCAGGGCCCACATGGCTCAATTTCAACTGCGTCACACAGGCCTAGGCCTTGCATAGCCACTCAGACACGCCGTTCACTGCATAGAGAATCGTATACTGTGCTAGCTGTGAGTACGTACCTGTGGGTTGCTTGACTGTGTGCTCCATGTTGTCCTTCCTAGGCACCGTCCGCTGGGTTGGGCGAGGAGACGGATGAATCCTCCCGTGTACCGACCGCTGGTGGACCTGTCGACAATGGAAGAACGCCACATTATCCTGACCTACCGTCTTAACCGTGCCACTATCCATGAACTGCGTGCCCAGCTGGAGCCCGACCTGATGTCCCCCATCCGCCAACCCACAGGGATTCCCCCTCTGGTGCAGGTCATGTCAGTACTCCATTTCTTGGCAAGTGGGTCATTTCAGACAACCGTGGGAATTGCTTCTGGGATGTCTCAGCCCATGTTTTCGAAGGTGTTATCCAGAGTGTTGTCTGCCCTGATGAAATCCGTGAGGAACTACATCATTTTCCCTGAGGTGGGCGAATTGGCTACAGTGAAGGGTGATTTCTACGCCCTTGGACATATTCCCAACGTAATTGGTGCCATTGATGGGACCCATGTGGCTTTGGTTCCCCCAAGAGACAGGGAGCAGGTGTACAGGAACAGAAAAAATTACCATTCAATGAACATCCAGGTGGTGTGTTTGGCTGACCAGTACATCTCGCATGTAAATGCCAAATTCCCAGGGTCAGTGCATGACGCCTACATCCTCAGGAATAGCAGCATCCCTTACGTGATGGAACAGCTACAGAGACACCGTGTATGGCTAGTGGGGGACTCTGGGTACCCCAACCTGTCGTGGCTACTGACCCCAGTAAGGAATCCCCGGACCAGGGCAGAGGAACGGTACAATGAGGCCCATGGGCGTACTAGGAGGGTGATCGAACGCACCTTTGGCCTCCTAAAGGCCAGGTTTAGGTGCCTGCATATGACAGGTGGATCCCTAATGTACTCACCTAAGAAGGTGTGTCACATCATCGTGGCCTGCTGCATGCTTCACAACCTGGCTTTGCGCCGCCAGGTGCCTTTCCTGCAGGAGGATGGTCGAGACGGTGGTGTTGTGGCAGCGGTGGAACCTGAGGAGAGTGACGAGGAGGAAGACGACGGGGCTGAAACAGACAACAGGGACAGAATCATTGAACAGTACTTCCAATAGGACACAGGTAACATTTCAAAGATAATTTTGTAAATGTTAACTACTCTCCAGCATCTCTGCTGCCTGTCTATTTGCCCCAGTGTATGATGACTGAGTTTTGGCTTTTCCCTCCCTATTTCAGATCTGGGGTCCCCACTACGAGTCCTGTGCTTCGTTTCCCCATGGACTACAGCTTTGTGGCAGCTGTTTGTTGACTTCACCATGTACAAGGACATATTTGCACTGTCATGTCAATTACAATATATTGAAATCACAGCCAGACTCCAGATATTTTGGTGCAAAATAGGTGTTTATTGAAGTGCTCAAAATGGGATGGGTGGTTTCAAGTGGGTGGGGGCTATGGTGAAGGAATGTCCATGGCAGAGTCCAGAGTAACAGTCACACAGGTGCATTGTCCAGAGGCCTGTGGAGGGATGGAGCATGGGCAGTTCAAGGATGGACAGGGTGACAATGTGGGACAGTGGGATGACATCAGGTGGTATCCATTGCTGGCGGGGGTCTTGACATCCTACTCTGTCTTCTTGCGAGATCTCAGGGCCTTCTTGCGGGGTGGTTCTTCTCCTGCAGGAGGTGGGGGTCTGGTGGGCTGCTGCTGTGCGGGGGCCTCCTGTCCACTAGCGCCGGCGGAGGTGGTTGGCTGTTCTTGGTCCAGGCTAGTGGCAGGGGCCCTTGGGTGTTGTTGAGTGTCCGCCCTGTTGTTGACGAGGTCCTGCAGCAGCCCTACCATGGTAACCAGGGTGGTGTTGATGGCTCTGATGTCCTCCCTGTACCCCCGATAGTGTTCCTCCTGCAGTACCTGGATCTCCTGGAACCGGGCCAGTACCGTCGCCATCGTCTCCTGGGAGCGGTTGTATGCTCCCATGATGGTGGTGAGGACCTCGTGGAGAGTGGGTTCCCTGGGCCTCTCCTCCCCCCCCTGTCGCACAGCTGCCCTCCGAGTTGCCCTGTTTCCCTGGGCCTCTGCCCCCTGGCCGGTGTGCCCACTACCACTGCCCCCAGGTCCCTGTTGTTGTTGGGGTGGTGGGTTATCCTGGGTGCCCTGTAGTGGTAGACACACCGCAGATTGACGCGCCCTGGAGACAGAGGCATGGGCCCGCTGGGTGGGAGCTGTGCTGGTGTTCCCAGAGGGGTTTGGGTCTGTAGTGGCCTGGGCCTGTGTGAGGGGAACCGACTGTCCAGAGGTCCCCGATGGTCCGGGCTGGTCATCGGTGTCCAGGTCGACAGAGCTGCTGTCATCGCTGACGGCCTCTTGGGTGGGGGGTGTGGAGAATTCTGGCCCCTCCGCCGCGGTGTGTTGACGGTCGGGTTCTGCAGGGGTATAGAGGTATGGTTATAGTTTCAATGTGTGGCATATGGGTGTATCTGTGGGTTCTCGTGTCCCCAAGTGCTGGCATTCGTGTGTGGGGGCTTTGGTGAGGGTGGCTTGTGGGGGGGATGTGTATATGCATTGGGCATGCTTTGGTGATGGGTGTCCATGCTTAGTGGACGCATGCAGGCCTAGGTTTTGGGATGTGTGGGTTGTGATGGTGAGACATTGGCGGGGAATAGGTGTGCTGGGGGTGGGGGTGAGGATGGTGGTGGGGGTGAGGATGGTGGTGGGGGTGAGGGTGGGGGTGAGGATGGGGGTGGGGGTGAGGGTGGGGTTCGAGGATGGGGGTGAGGGTTGGGGTCTGATTTGGCATGCAGGTGGGGGGGAAGCAGTATTGAAGCTTCAACTTACCAGTATCCATTCCTCCGCCGACTCCTGCGAGGCCGTCAGGATGCAGGATGTTCAAGACTTCCTCCTCCCATGATGTGAATTGTGGGGGTTGAGGTGGGGGTCCTCCGCCAGTCTTCTGCACGGCGATGTTGTACCTGGATACCATGGAACGCACCTTCCCCCGTAGGTCGTTCCATCGCTTCCTGATGTCTTCCCGATTTCTGGGGTGCTGTCCCACTGCGTTCACCCTGTCGACAATCCTCTGCCATAGCTCCGTCCTCCGGGCAATGCTGGTGTATTGTATCTGTGTGCCGAACAGCTGGGGCTCTACCCGAACGATTTCCTCCACCATGACCCTGAGTTCTTCGTCTGTGAAGCGGGGTTGTCTTTGGGGTGCCATGGGGTGGTGTGTATGATGTGTGGGGTGGAGTATGTGTATTTAAGTGAGTTGAGTGTGGTGGTGTGTGTTGTTTTGTGTTTGGATAGTGTGTGGGTGATGGTGTTGAGTGGCTGTGGCTGTTATTTTTTGGATGCTGGTGTCTCGCTCTTGCCTTCTTTACGAATTTTTTAGCGTAGGGGTTTGTGGGTGATGTGGGTGTGTGTTTTATATTGTATTGTGTGTGTGGGAGTGGTGTGTGTATGTGTATCAGGTGTGTGGGATTCAAATCGTCCAATGTGGCTGAGTTTTGTTCGTTTGTGTGTATTCTGACCGCGGCGGTGTGTCCCGCCAATGGAATACCGCGTTTGAATGACCGCCGCGTGGATTCGTGGGTCGTAATGGGATGGGCGTATTTCTGTTGGCGTGGCGGTGGAGGTTTGGTCACCTCCACCTTTCCGCCGACCGCTGGTCTGGCGGTCTGTTGTGGCGGTCGGATTTTCGGAGGTTTGCCTTCTGCGGGTCAGAATGACCGTGGCGGGTTTCCGCGACCGCGGCGGGATTATTGAGGATTTCTGACCGGCGGTAGGCGTCTTTTACCGCCGAGGTCAGAATGACCACCTATGTGTAATTATTTTTTCTAATTTTTAGCACTTAATGAAACATTTAAATTTTACAAGACATATTAAAGTTATGCAAGTATGAAATGTATTCAAATTAAATTAATACATAACTTTTAGACACGTTTACTAAAAATAAACAAAAGTGAAAATGTTAGGGAAGATGAGTAATTTATTAATTATTATTTAAAATACATAAATTAAACTAACATATTTTCATTATGTTGTAATTTAATACATTTAGTTGATGGACTAATATGTTACAACATTTTATGTTATTAGTTCCAGCTTAGTTTTAAATATTTTATTTCATTTTGCTAAATGAAAATATTAAAAACATGTAAAAATAACTATAAACTTCATTATTTTTCCCTATACTTTCTCATAAGACGATCGCTACCCCGGTGGCAGAAGTCTTCATTAACAGTTCCTAGTAATTAATTTACCCTCATAAAGTCTGGTGTAGTGTGCTCCAGCCACTCACTGCCATTTTAACCAGCTAAGATAACCCTTTTGCGGGGCCCAACCTTCCTTTTTAATTTACGTATGTCACTCCAAGGGTAGGCCCTGGACTGCCAAGAGAGCAGGGTGCAAGTATTTAAAAAAACTTAAAGCATTTAAGTTTTACATGTCCTGGTGGTGAAAAACATTCAAATTTGTTTTTCAATACTGCAAAACCTACCTCTCCCATGGATAACATTGGAGTTATGTTATTACATTTAATAAGCTGTAATTTTCAGTTCATGTTTAGTGGCTTTCAAATTGTAATGACAAATCCTAAATTATGGCAAAGGTGGATTTTAAATTGCAGTGTTTGAAAATGCCTCTTTCACAAAGTTGTCATTATCCTACCTTAGCCATTTAGTGCCTGCTGCCTGTCTCTGGGTCACCTGACTGGGTGTAGTTGACGGTTGGGCTTTGTATATACCCCCCAGTCAGTCACATACAATAGAGAGCATAGGTGTGCCTGGATGGGCTATCACTGGCAGGATGGGCAGGAGGAGTTGAGAACATCCTTACATACATTTGAATGGATGTTGGCCTGCCTCCACAAAAAAAGATGTATTGCCCGTGTTGTTAGTCTGGAGTCAGGGCAGGGATGGCAGGGCACTTGTGCACTTCAAAAAGAAGCCTCTCTCTCACTTAAAAGGCAGAAATGGGTATAAATATTGGACCTCAGACACCACAAATTCAATACACTTCTGGACTTATGGATACTCTGCTATGAAGAAGGACTGCTGAGCTGCTGAGAGGACTGCCACTCTGCTGGATTGCTGACCTGAAGGGATCTATTGCCTGCTGTGCTGACCTGCTTTCTGCTACCCGCTTGCCTGTACATGGAGGACTGGATGTGCATTTTTTGAACCCAGCACTCCAGAGTGACTTAAAGGGCTAGTTGGCAGTCACCCAACCTGAAGCCTCAGGGACATAGTAGGCTTCCAAAAACCCTGCATCAGCACCTGGACTGCCAAGTAGTGTTACCCCAGTCCTGGACCCTTGGAAGTGGTCCAGACACATCTCCAATGCTGTTCGTCTTAACCCCCTCAGAACCAACGCATTTCTGCTGCTGCATGAAGTGGACCCATTGCAAAGACCGGCATCGCCGCTGCTGTCTCTTCTAAACCGCCTGTGCGCAATGCATCCTCGGTCCGGCCCTTGCATCCCTCATCAACGGCAGCCTCAAGGATGACGATGGACTTAACATTGCAGCCTAGTGGCTCCATGGAACCAACACATTGCCCTGACTGAGCGGCACATCCTTGACTTTGGACTTGGCATTGCAAGCCCTCATCGACAGGATCATCAATGACGACACAGGACCGTGAATCGCAGCCTCGTAACATCTTTGCCACTTCAGCCATGTGATGTATCTTCGACACAGATCCTTGCAATGCTCTGCAAACCAGGGTTTAAGATACTTTGTCCGGCAGGCCTAACAGGGTCCCTGTAGTTGGCCTGTGCTCCTTCGGGGTTGGTCTGAACTTGTGACTTTTTCCTGGTTCGGCACAACCACATATCCACAGTTGATGTTTTGTGCTTTTTGCTGCTATTTTCACCTAAAATCTTAAAAATTGCATATCTCCAGTTGTAATAATTGGATTTTTAGTAATTTTGGTCTTGCTTTATTTATCAAAAATGATGCTATTTTTCTAACCTAGCATGGGATCCCTTTGTGGTGTGTTTTCATTGTGTTACTGTTTGAAGTGTTGTACAAATCCTTTACACATTGCCTCTAACTTAAGCTTGACTGCTCTGTGCCAAGCTATCGGGGTATTGTAGCACAGGTTACCATGTGGTTTGCTTGTTTAAGAATTGTAGTTGCTGCTTGACCAGGGCTCAAACCCCAATCAACCAACAACCCAGTTTCTTAAAGAGGACTTTGGTTCCACACTCCACTTGTTTATCTTTCTCAACAACTGATACTAGAGGCCTGATTTAGGTTTTGGCAGATGACATACTCCATCACAAATGTGACAGATATCTTGTCTGCCTTATTTCGATCTCCATAGGATAGCAAGGGATCTTAATAAGGCGGACAGGATATCCGTCTCGTTTTTGATGGATTATTCATCCACCAAGACATAAAGTAGGCCCTAGCTCTTTGGTGTATCAGACTGTCTCCTATGGGTTGGTTGCATTACAATGCCTGAGGGAATATTTCACATATAAAAAGCACATTAATTCTTCTCACATTCAATTCCTTATGTCAAGCATGCATTTTATAGATAAAGCAATTGTTTTTTGTATATATTTTCTCTTCTGAAGCCTTTTTACTGAAATTATCTGAAAATGCACAGGCACTGTTCAGGGTTTAATTTCTTCTCTGAATATGCAGTAATAATTGGAGTTTCTCCACTGAGCATGTATTAAGCCTTTCCCAATCTCTTCATTGTTGGATAGGTTGTGCAAGTCTACCTAACGAATGAGTTTATTGTCAAGGATAGATTCATGCAACAAAGGAATCACCATGAGCAGGAAATGGACACTGACCACAGTGAACATGTGGTGATTAGTGTCTTAATGTTTATTGGCTCACCCATTGTCTGCTTTCATTGGCATTAATAGATATCATGAATAGGAAACAGGAACTGATCACAAAAGACGATTCCAGAAAGAGCTTGTCAGAAAGACAGACTCAAATAATCTGAAAATGCTCCACTACACAGGTCCAATGCCACAAGGTCTTCTATAAGACAGTGCTAGTGGTTAATGTTTCTCCTGTGACCATTTGCTGATAGGTTTCTTTGTCTATGAATGCTCCGATCATGTGGTCAGCTGGTTGACCTGGGCAGAATTCCAACTTTTGGCATTAGTGGGGTAGACTAAAGGGACATATCACTAGAAATACTCAATTTATCATCCCTTTTCTCACAAACCTATATGAATTTGGGGATCCCCTACTGAGTCATTATTGGAATCTAGTGACCCCGATCAAAGCAATTTCGATGATTTGAACCGTACAACAATACAGAAAAGTATAGAAACAAGCATTCTTCAGACACATACAACATTATTAAATATGTTATTCAATTCACAAACAAATATTAAAAACAACACAAAATGTTACTGGCAAGGTTGGAGCTTTTCTAAATTCAATTAAAGTTACCCATTGTCCATACTATATTATGATGCACTAGCTCTGCTCCCATGCTTCAAACAAAGAAAACCAACTAAAGTTTTAGCCTCCTGCTTTAAAGTCCCCTCTCCTTTAAAGAATGTTTTAAAATTGCCATTTTTACACTTTTCTTCTTTATTTTGCTACACCTTAATAACCTGTTATTATTATTTAATTTTCTAACCAGTTGCGGACCTCCTAAGCAATCACAAACACTAGCGGATCCCAGGACCCCAGTTTAAGAACTGATGATTTAGAGAGTTAGAAATAGCAAATTCACAAGGCCCGAGCGCCACTGGGGCGTCACTTTTAGTGACGCTCTGGTGGCACTATTCACTGCACCATATTTACAAGGAGTCGTTAAGCCACATTTTATGACTTAACGCCTCCTTGTAAATATGGGCCCCTACGATGCACTTTTCTGCAGCAGAGGGGCGTGCAATGGATGCTTCTGTGGGCGTTCCACCATAACACCCATTGCTTTTGACACTGCCCCACATTTATGAAAAAACGTAAATCTGTGGCAGCGCCAAAAACTGATGCCACCCCAAGGGACGTGTTAACATGGAGCAACGAGGAGGAATACCTTTATTACTCCTCGTTTTAGCTTGTTCCATGCGTGCTGCATTCTGCAGCACACATACAAACAGCAAAAGGCCATGAATGATTGTTTATGTGCAGGAAGGCACCCCTTCCTGCACATAAACAATCATTACAAAATGATGATTTGGAAGTTCTATGTGTTTGTGATTGTAGATTACTTATATGCAGGAAGGGACACCTTCCTGCACATAAACAATCACACCCCTCAACACAGGCAACCCTTGCACTATGGTACAAGGATGCCTGCGTTGGCACTGGCAGCTAAATTTAGTGCCGGCACAGGGGGAAACACAGGGGTGCACTATATTTTTGTAAATATGGCACATCCCTGCATGTCAGAAGTGGCACTGCAAATTTTGTTGCAGTGCTGTGCCACTGTTTTGTAAATCTAGGCCAAAGTATGTTAACATGGAAGATGTTTGTCTTCTTGTCCCAGGGTCGGCCCCTCCACTCCAACCAGAGAGCTTTCTTTGGAACCATCTCCCCCATGACATGAAAGGAAGCTGTGGGGAAATACATACTACTCTCCAAGCTGTCACCTATAGAGACTAGATACTACTCCTGCTTTTCCCCTGCTTTGTGCAAATGCTTAGCCTATAATTGAACACAATGTTAAAATAACTCACCAGCGCTTTTCCAGCAACCCTTGATAAAAACACACCATAAAATGTCTCCAGATTTGCTTTCACAATAACACTTCTGTCCCTGGTCTATTTGAAATCATACACTGCTTTGGTTGCATCCTCTTCTGATGGTGTGTTGTTCCATTCATCTAATTATTCCACAATACTGCTGGAAGTTACTAACATAAATATTAAACATTCCTCTCCATGCCCTAGTAGTCTTCTAGAAACATCTGTCAGCGTAAGTATGACATTCAATGTACTGTATTTATTTCCTATATAAGATTAAGTATAAATGTTAGAGAACTTGTCGGCACAGCTTATATTCTACTTACGTGCAATACTGATATACTATTGACGAACAGTACTAAGACTTTTCAGCAGGGATGTGCTCTACATATTATGGGGGTCATTCCGACCCGCCGGGGATGGAGGAAGCACCGCCAACAGGCTGGCGGTGCTTCAGGGGCAATTCTGACCGCGGCGGTAAAGCCGCGGTCAGAAAAGGGAAACCGGCGGTTTCCCGCCGGTTTTCCCCTGCCCCAGGGAATCCTCCACGGCGGCGCTGCAAGCAGCGCCGCCATGGGGATTCCGACCCCCTTCCTGCCAGCCTGTTCCTGGCGGTTTACACCACCAGGAAGAGGCTGGCGGGAACGGGTGTCGTGGGGCCCCTGGGGGCACCTGCAGTGCCCATGCCACTGGCATGGGCAATGCAGGGGCCCCCTAACAGGGCCCCATTATGATTGCAGACACTGAAAATCGCGACAGGTGCCACTGCACCCGTCGCACACTAGCAACTCCGCCGGCTCCATTCGGAGCCGGCTTCATCGTTGCTGGGGCTTTCCCGCTGGGCGGGCGGGCGGCCTTTTGGCGGTCGCCCGCCTGCCCAGCGGGAAAGTCAAAATGACCGCTGCGGTCATTTGACCGCGGTACGGTCTTTTGGCGGTCTCCGCCCGGCAGGCGGCGCCCGCCACCCGCTGGGGTCGGAATGACCCCCTATGTCTGTCAAACTCTGTTTGGAAGAACACAGAGCAGCAAGGAACTACTAGGCCGCAACTGTAGTGGTTGGAGTTGTGGTCTACTGGTTTCATATGGCCTGTGCTAATATAGGTCTTAAAGTGGGGCCTAGTATAAGTCTTTATGCATTTGGCTCCAGGATATCAAAGGCTAGCAGGCACATGCTTCTCAGAGATGAAGTGTGGGGGCATGAGCTCAGAACTCAGCAATCAATCTGCAGACACAATATCTTCAGTGTCTAGTCAACTGCTTGTCTTTGTGGAAAATAAAGTACTTGTTAATCTCACAGCACTACCCAACACTATACAATTCAGTCCAGTATACAGGGTAGTGATCCTGGTCACAACTCTTTTGTGATGCTAAACCTTTTACCTCCCTCTGTGCCCAGTCGGGTGACCCTAGCTGAAAGTGTCCCCCAGATATTTATTGTAGAAGCCTGAGATGCAGTTTTTACTGTCCCACAATATACATGTGCAATCAGCTCACTTGTTTGCTTGAGTTATTACCCCTGGTGGAATAGCAGGTAAGAATTCAGCCTCTAAGCCCTTTTCTCTTTGAATGTGAACTCACTGACTTGATCACACTGCAGTCACTCTTGTCTGTCTGTCATAGATGGTATAGATCGAGAGCCCTGAGACCATGGTACAGGCACTGGTTCAGCAGCTGTGGCCTCATGCCAACTGGTGAGGTAATTAAAGCAGATGCAGGTGCCACTTGGACTGATGCGAAACACCATGGTCCTGACAAGTCCGATAATAACATAAGCCTCTGGTAGTCTGGCCAGGCTGATGTGTGAAAGCATTTAGACTTTTTCTGGTTCTCTCTGAAAACTGTGGAGAGACGAGGAGCCACTTGGCAGCAAGGGTCACTCCTGGCTTTGCTGTCAGAAAGTAAGCCATCGCTGGGTGTTCCTCTGGCCAGAATACTCTGGGCTTATCCTTCCAGACAGACTTTCCTCCTGCAGGGTCAGACAGATTTCTTAATTCTCTCAGCTCTGCCAGCAGAAAATGTGGATTTCAGTGATGTCCCCTGACCCTTGGGATATAGGCTATCAGACAGACATCAGCTTTGGTCTCCCAGCATCTCTTCGAGTAATCTGAGGTGCACTCTCTTCCTTGATCATTAAGAATCTGGAACAGGAACAAAGTTTGGGCCCCACTTTTATGTACATTTTCTATACAGGGGATGTGTATCCACTGTCTCATACTTCAGAACCAACTGGGCAGGTTCTGTTTCAAGGGTCCTTCTCATGCTACTCTCTGAATACAAACTTTGTGTAAAGTGATGCTTATCACAGAAGGTAGCACCGGGGTTGTCTCCATCCCAGTGCACCCAAAACAAGGACACAATAAAGTGTGAGAATTTTGCACCTGGCTGGCATCAGGCTTTACCCAGAAACATCCTCACTTTGAACAACAGAAACTGCAGTCCCACCCTTCACTCTTACCATCCACTAAATGACAGTGGTCAAGAAAAACTAATCAGGAGCCCCTTACTAGCAAATTCTTCATAGAATTTCTTACGGTAGCCTTGTCTACACATCCTCACTTGCGCCTGGAGAGATCTCTACATTTAAATCGCAAAGAATGCAGGCAACATACTTCCCCTGACTGGGGAAGCTGTCAACATCCTTCATCTACTGCAATTCTAAACAACTTACTTCAATACTCAAACTCATAGACACAAACACAGAGTCCTACTACTGCACATATGCCACTCACATACTACATGCACATACATTCAACATGCACACAAAATGTTAGTGCAGGGTTCTGAGTATTCACAAAACAAAACTGTACACAAGAAGGACAGTAGGCCACTCTCTCACTGATTCAGATGAAAGAGCTCTATCAATCCCAAAACTCAGAAGTAGTACCTTGTCTACTAACAGGCCATATTTTGTGTGCCCCTCCAGGTCACAGAGCATGTCCTGGACCTCATACAGTTAGGAACAGTCCCAGGTCTCTGCCTACATTCTAGATTAGTGTGGGGACCGTTAAAAAAAGTAAAGACACAAAATACAAACACAGTAAGGCACCTAGAGAGGGCGTACATGCCTGAATATCACGCAGTGGACATTTCTGTCCCAGTGATGTCCGTACCAACACTTTTCAGAAGGGATGTTATACATTCAATGCTTATAATGGGCAGTACGTCTGCTTATCAGAAAACGCTGCTATACTTACAATTGGCAATGCCACTAGTTCTCTGCAGGGCCTCTACACACATAACATCATGTAGCCCCACACGTAAGAAGGCAGTAGATTTAATCAGCCAGTGGGCATATACATGCTTTTTATTTTCAATCTGGGCCTCCGTTGCCATCACATTGTTCTTACTAAAATTCTCTGTAATCAAATGATATATTCTCCAGACACTGCCAGGTTCCATGCTGTATTTGTGCTGTTCATATTATTGAACGGCTTGGTTATCAAAGAAAATAGGGAAAATGTATTACATATGTGACTATGTTGCTTTACATAGCTAAACATTGCAAAAACCAGCATGCTGTGGTGCTTTACATACTGGTGCACTTGGCAAACTGGCATGACAGTGGAACAATGTGTACACCAGGATCATAATGATATCTATAGGTGGATATTTTTACTTGTTGGGAGCTGATTCAATTAACTGGTAACCTGAGGTCACTGAACAATCTGCAACCTACTGAGCAACAGTCTTGGCTCCTCAAACATCTGCTTGTCCCAGTGAATATCCCCAGCACTATGAGCAACACTGGCTGATTTGAGCATCAATAAGTATGTATAACTAGCTTGCATATTCAGCAGAAATGGTAGTATTTATCTAGCACCCTAATGAGGGTGGCCACATCTTTGAATGTTTGAGCAACTTTATACACATGTTAATGAATAGTTTTCTCTTCTTCTCTTCCTTTGTCCTCTTTCCATTTATGGTCCCTTCTATCTCTTTCCCCTTTTTGGGTCAAGTGCTCACGTGCCTTTTAGGTCGAGCGCAAGCACTTTCACCTGTTGTTTAGTATTGTTGGCCTTTAACCACACCCACCTCATGCCCATCACTTTCCCTCATTTGTGGGCTTGCCTTTTAGAACTCACTTGATGTCATTGTAAATGCTTTAGGTTTGTCCCACCTTGAGGCTGTTTGTGTCACGCCTTGCAGACTGCCCCTGTTACATGGATGATTGCATGCTCGCCAATATACTTCAACTTGGCGAACTACTTTTTTTCATTTGTCTAGCTGCTTCTCTCAGCTTTGCGGTAATGACGCTCACAATGCGAACAGGCACAACAGCATAAACTCGTTGAATAAATCCTACCTGTTTTTTCTGAATATTTTGTACAGATACAGAGCACTTTTAATTAACATGTGTATAAAGTTGCTCAAACATTCAAAGATGTGGCCACCCTCATTTTCCTCCCACCCTCGTGAAAATAAGATAAGTCTCCTTCTTCGGAATATTTTTTATGCTGTTGCGCCCCTTGTATACCGCCCGTGGGGGGCCTTGAGTGTGTTATAGAGGTTCACAAAATAAACAAAAAATAAAGTGCCCGCGGCCTGGCTGCCTGGTGTTTATTCCGTCCTAGCTTGGTGGATTGAGTTTCCTGTCCCTTCAGCTCACACAAAGCATAGCATAACATAACACAATATAACACAACATTGCCTAGCATAACACAACACAACATAGCATAACATAACATAACATAACACAATATAACACAGCATAGAATAACATTACAGAACACAGCATAGCATAACACAATATAACAAAACATAGCATAGTATAACATAGCACAATATAACACAACACAGCACAATATAGTATAGCACAGCATAACATAACATAACACATAACAGAGCACAACATAGCATAGCATAACATAACACAACATAGCATAGCATAACACTGTTGAAGCCAACTACACAGCATAGCGTAACATAACACAATGTAGCATAGCATAACATAACACAACATAACATAGTATAACATAACACAACATAGCATAACATAACATAACGCAACACAGCATAGAATAACATAATACAATATAACACAGTATAGCATAGCATAGCATAACATAACACAACATAACATAGTATACCATAACACAACATAGCATAACATAACACAACATAATATAGCATAACAACACAACATAACATAACACAGCATAGCATAGCATAACATAACACAACACAACATGGCATAACATAACATAACGCAACACAGCATAGAATAACATAATACAATATAACACAGTATAGCATAGCATAGCATAAAATAACACAAATTAGCATAGCATAACATAACTAAACATAGCATAACATAACACAACATAACACAACATAGCATAGCATAACATAACACAATATAACACAAAATAGCATAGCATAACATAACACAACATAACACAACATAGCATAGGATAGCATAACATAACATACCATAGTATAACATTATACAACATAGCACAACATAACACAATATAACACAACACAGCATAACACAGCACAATATAACATAGCACAGCATAGCATAGCATAGCATAACATAACACAACATAGCATAACATAACATAACACAACATAGCATAACATAACTCAACATAACATAGCACAGCATAGCATAGCATAGCATAACATAACACAACATAGCATAACATAACATAACATAACACAACATAACACAACATAGCATAAGATAACACAACATAATATGCCACAATATAACACAACATATTATAGGATAACATAACACAACATAATACAACATAGCATAACATAACACAACATAGCATAGCATAACAATGCACAACATAACACAACATAGCCTAGTATAACACAACATAAGACAACATAGCCTAGCATAACATAACATAACACAACATAGCATAGCATAACAGCATAGCATAACACAATATAGCATAGCATAGCCATAACATAACACAACACAACATAGCATAACGCGACATAGCATAACATAGCATAACAACACAACATAGCATAATATAACACAATATGGCATAGCATAATATAACACAACAAAGCACATCATAACACAACATTACACAACATAACACAACACAACATAGCATAGCATAGCATACCACAACATAACAGCTTAACATCACACAACATAGCATAACATAACACAGCATACCATAGCATAACATAACACAATACAACACAGCATAGCATAACATAATATAACAAAACATGACATAGCATAACATAACGCAACATAACACACCATACCATAGCATAACGTAAACATAACACAACATAGCATAACATAATATAATATAACCCAACATAGCATAGCATCACACAACACAACATAGCATACCATAACAAAACATAACAAAACATAGCATAACATAACACAACATAACACAACATAGCATAGCATAACATAACACAATTTAAAATACCATAGCATAACACAACATAACATAACACAACATAGAAAACATAACATAACACTTCATACAACATAGCATACCATAACAAAACATAACATAACATAACACAACATGCAATTGCATAACATAACACAAAATATCATAACATAATATAACACAAGTTAGCAGGCACAAAACACAATACAACAAAACACAACATAGCATAGCATAACATAATACAACATAGCAAAACATACACAACATAGAATAGCATAACAGAACACAACATAGCATAACATATCACAACATAACATAACATAGCATAGCTTAACATAACACAATATAACACAACAAAGCATAGCATTACTTAACACAACATGGCATAATATGACATAGCATTGCATAACACAACATAACACAGCATAGCATAACACAACACAACATACCAACATAGCATAGGAAACAATACACAACATAACACAACATAGCCTAGTATAAGACAACATAAGACAAAATAGCCTAACATAGCATAGCACAAAGTAAGACAACATAGAATATCATAACATAAGACAAAATAGCCTATCATAGTATAACACAACGTAAGACAAAATAGAATATCATAACATAAGACAACATAGCATACCATAACACAACATAACACAACATAGCATAACATAACACAACATAAAAAAACATAGCATAGCACAACAATACACAACATAACACAACATAGCCTAGTGTAACACAAAATAAGACAACATAGCCTATCATAGCATAACACAGCATAAGACAACATAGCATAGCATAACATAACACAACCTACAAGATAGCATATCACAGCATAGCATAACATAAGATAGCATAAAATAACATAACACATCATAGCATAACACATCATAACACAACATAAAACAACATAGCCTAGCAGAACACAACATAAGGCAACATAGCCTATCATAGCATAACACAACATAAGACAACACAACATAGCATAACTTAACACAACATGCAGCATAGCATAACATAACACAACATGGCATAGCATAACAGAACACAACATATAACATAACACAACATAGCATAACATAACACAACATAGCATAACATAACACAACATGACCCACATAATTCTACGCCACACAACATACATCCACTCCATTCCAAATCAAAACACATGGGTAAAACACATTGGCCCTCATTCTGACCTTGGCGGGCGGCGGAGGCCGCCCGCCAAAGTCCCGCCGTCAGGTTACCGTTCCGCGGTCGAAAGACCGCGGCGGTAATTCTGACTTTCCCGCTGGGCTGGCGGGCGGTCGCCTTCAGACCGCCAGCCAGCCCAGCGGGAAAGAGGCTTCCACGATGAAGCCGGCTCGGAATCGAGCCGGCGGAGTGGAAGCTGTGCGACGGGTGCAGTTGCACCCGTCGCGTATTTCACTGTCTGCGCAGCAGACAGTGAAATACATGTAGGGGCCCTCTTATGGGGGCCCCTGCAATGCCCATGCCAGTGGCATGGGCACTGCAGGGGCCCCCAGGGGCCCCGCGACCCCCCCTACCGCCATCCGGATCTCGGCGGTCCGACCGCCGGGATCTGGATGGCGGTAGGGGGGGTCGGAATCCCCGCGGCGGTGCAGCAAGCTGCGCCGCCGCGGAGGATTCAATGGGGCGGCGGTACACTGGCGGGACCCCGCCAGTGGTGCCGGTCCGACCGCGGCTTTACCGCCGCGGTCGGAATCCCCATTGGAGCACCGCCGGCCTGTCGGCGGTGCTCCCGCGGTCCTCCGCCCTGGCGGTCAAAGACCGCCAGGGTCAGAATGACCACCATTGTCATTTACAACGCCAGTAGTTCTACCTCTGGCAAATGCGAGACCGATTGCATTGCAAGTGCTTGTTAGAATGCTCCACTCATTTTGATTTTAAAAGGTTCTACTGTGTCAGTTGGGCGTTAGTGGAGCTCCCGATGACTTGGAAGCAAGTGGCATTTGATGGTGTAGTGAACTTCACTGGAGGATTTGTTTATAACAATATGTTGACTGCGCCTAGGCATGTAGCAGCATACATCATAATGTTTTGTTTTTTTTCACTTCAAGCACGAAACTCACACAGGATGTTAACTGGGACAAAACCATCGAGGGGAATTATTTTCAGACACTAGTCTTATTTCTCTTGGTATGAATGGTGTATCTTCCATTGGGTCACTCTGCATCAGGTAGGCACTGTTTTTATGCGCTACAAATATATGCCTAATTACACAGCGTGTTATACTGGGCACACACTTTTTAATAGGTAAATAATTGATCTTTTAGAAATAGCACAGTATTCTTTTTAAGATCTGTTGCAGGTCCTGCAAATGGAATAGTTCATAAGTTGTGCAGTGCTTGTAAAAAAAAGTTTCGTGTGTTTTTTTTGCTTTTTTTTTTGTTTGTTTTTACTCGTGCACTGTTTTTTTGTTCGTGGCCCTTATTAATGCAGAGTATCGCAGAAACGTCTTAGGGGCTGGAAGGGAAAACTCTGTTTGGTCCCATTTTTTTGTATTTTTGAGCCACGGTGTCACATTCCTCCGATATTAAATCGCAGGCATTCCATCTGGTGATGCAAAACTCTCGCAGAAATTCAAGTGCAGGGTCAGCGCTCCGATCCTGACCCTGATGAATGAGGCCCTCATGTTTAAAGTCACGCAGTCCTGTCGAGCTTGGGCTCGTTCTCAGGCGCGCGACAGCCGAGGAAACGCATTTAACTCTAAATGGCTTTTCAATGGCTTTGCAAACAGCTCACTGAAAAACGATCCGTCTTCTGGGGATGTTAATTGTTTGGCACGTATCCAGGTCCCAGTAGCCAAATTCGTCTTACTCTTCTGCCTGATCAGCTGATGATGCAGCCTGCTCAAATGAAAGCTCTAAGTGGCACTGTCCTAACCCACCGGACTATCACAGTACTTCTGCTAAGAACAACCAGTAGACGTCATTTACTAACCAAACCAAGCGACGTGTGCATCTGCATCAGTATATTTATACAGTAGCATTTTCCTTAATATTAATTTTCAATTATAATTCATAAACAAGTACACTATAAACTTCGGTCGATATGATCACAGTTTTACAGTGTAGAATCGAATTAGACTAGACTATCGCATTTATGGTATTGGGTCATGTAGTACTGAGAAAAACGTTTGACATAGTTCATTAAGTTAAACCAGTCAAGACATTTGGCACTTGGGGTCTCTCATTTAACCACTAGATGTATCCAAGTCATGTGTTTTTTTCTAACGCTCCTAAGGTTAGGTGTTGCTGGGGAGCCCAGATTGTCCTTGCCCTTGATTTAAAAGGAAGAGTGGAATCATATACATCCACTATTTAATTTGTAAAAGAATGGGTACAGGTGGGCCCCACCGGCAACCACCGGCTCAAATTAAGCACTGTATACATCTGCCATTTCAATACAATATACTAACTCGTATAGCCACCTGGAGTCTACCTTTGTCGTATTTCATTGCAACTCTCTTCTTAGCCAGAAGAGAACCTAATGCAGTGCATCTATGAACACCCTAGGGAATCTAATTTATGCATCCCGGTGGAGAATAAGTGGCAAGGATGCCATCTTATGAAGTGACTTTTAACAAAGTATTGTGAACGCCCAAGTGGACTCGTATATATGGGCAGGTGCCTGCCAAATTGGAGCACCCCGTTTCACTTGCAGCCCCGACTGTTTTTTTTTTTTTAATTACATAGGCCAACCATTGTAGTACACTTTTGCTTAAGGTGTTCTAAGGAAAATAACTTGCCCTCTGTTTAAACATCCCCTATTGTAAAAATTCAGAATTTGGTTAGCCGTTGGGGTTTCGGTTCAAATGTAGTGGGTAATAGAGGGTTGTGTAACATGGGGAAGAATGGCGAGTAGAATTTGTTCAGACCTGTTCTATCAGTCCGTTTATGCCAGGATTATATTTGAATTGTCTAGGTGGTCTATGCGTGATCACTGGGATTAATGAAAGAGGATCTGCCATGTCTCGTCCAATGCTATATGAGAGAAAACTGAACTCCAAGTTGTGTCAATAACATGCATATTTGACTTGTGCCACCCAAAAGCAGTGTTCAGTACTAGGGACCGCAACCCCCCCCCCCCCCCAGAGTATTGGAGTATTGGAGTGTCAGAACAGCTCAATTCACCCTGGGTGTTTACCCGCCCATATACATCTCAGTGACACTAAGCCTAAGGAATTGAAAAAATGTTTTAGTTAGTGGCAAAGTTATATTGATGAAGTATAATAGGGGAGAATGTTTTTTTTTCTGTCGATCCTTCAAGCCATAGACAAGGGAAGGGTTTGCCATCTATTAGCCTGATACTGTATTTTCACCAATGTTGGGCCATAGTTTTTTCTAAATATAAAATCTGGAGATGTAACTCTTCTCACTCCCAAATATCTGACAGAGTAGTTACACCATTCTAAAGGGAAGTCATTATTAGGCGTGGTGGTGTTGGGACAACAGTTCTGATTAGAGATTTGCCCTATCTGATAATCCAGAGAACCACCTAAAGCCAATAAACTCCCAAATTATCCAGGAGAAATTATCGGATCGGCCCTTTACTTATATAATATTATCATCTACTTACAGGGACAACAGCTAACTCTGTCCAGCAATCCAGGGCCCTCGGTGAGCATAATGCTCTTTTTCTATACTGATCAAAGGTTCGATGTCCAACAGAAAAAGTAATGGGGATGGGGCAACCCTGCCGCATATCTCTTGTAATTTGAGTGGGGAATACCATGAGACAGTGTTCATGTGGTGGGAGCCCTATTCAGTAAGGAAATCCAAATAATCCATTCCTCTCCCAAGGCCAAGTGCCTGAATACTGCAAACACATAGCACCACGATAAGGAATCAAAAGCCTTGTGAACGTCTAGTAAAACAGCAGCTATAAGGAGATCTGATCCGAGAGAAGGTACACAAATTATGGGATAAGACTTACCCAGGACAAAACCTGACTGCTCAGAGAGGACCAAACTCTTCATATATGGCTATCAATCAGTGATCAAAGCTGGTACGATGCACAGTCATCAGATGGATTTGCTAGGCTTCAGTAACATTGAAATAACCACTTCTAACCGCATGGTGGGGAGTATTTCCAGTTCTCTGTCTTCTTCATATACAGCTGGCAAGTGAGGTGGCAATATGTCTACCTAATTATTCTAGAATTCAGAGGTCAGGCCATATGTACCAGGTTCTTTTCTTCTGGAACAGCAATTACCTTGCATGTGAGGAGAACTTTGTTTGTTCATAAATGTATTTAGGGACAGATTTAAGAGCCCTAGTGCCACCTTAGTGCCGCCATAGCATCATTGTGCCACTTTGTAAACCCTTGAGCCACATTATGCATGTGCCAGGCATAATGTATGCAAGTGGGCATTCTCCCGTTATAGGGGCCAGAAAACTGGTACAAGAAAATCTAGGAGATTTCCTTGTGCCATTTCTTTCCGCACTTTTAATGCCTGCTCGGTGCAGGCGTTAAAAGGGGGCTTTCATAATTTATAATGGGCCCCTATGTACTCTGCAGGAGTACTGGCAACATTTTGGTGCTACTCCTGCAGAGTACATCAATAGCGTAAAAAAAGTGACACTATTGCCCCCTACCCTGCACCACGGTGTGCCATATTTTAGTTACAGCACATACAGGGTGGCGGTAGGGGGGCGCTAAGGGGCACAAGGAAAGTGGCGCACCAGCACCGCTTTTCTTAAACTGCCCCTTCGTTTTTTGCTGTTGATCTGATAAGTTTATCTTCTGTTCCTAGTTTTCTTAGCCTGCACGGAAGTTGGAGTACGTTCAATTTCTCCATTCATTTCGGATTTCCTCTGGGTGCCTCTAGTTTTGCTTATTGATTTAGAGTGCCAAGGTTTGTTTGAGAGTATTATGTTCTTGCATTGTGGCAGAAGAGGGTTTCTCCAATGAATGGGTGTCATTTAATTTTTGGAAGTTTATAGGCATGTGGGTTACTGGGGACAGGAACATGAAATGGAAAGGAAAATGGCCAGACCATTCTACTGGCTAAGGCGAGGTAGGAGGCTTATTCGATTAGAGCCATCAAGCTGGGCGGCGTTTTGCCTTTTTTTGAGTGAAGGACGAAACCATTTGATGGAGATTATGTTAGATGGTGAGTTTCTTTAGAGCCTTGTAGTGTTTTGTGGTGTTTTTGCAGAGAATAGTAAAGTCAACGAGGGATATGTTGCTAAGTGAGAGGATGCAACTTTTTATTATATTGTCTCAGATAAACTATGAATTTGGCGTCGGGTTTTGGAGGGTGGTAAGTTGATTGTAGATATCAAGTGGTGTGTGGAGATAGATTTTTGGATAGCTTGATCATCGTCAAAGATGTATATGTGCCAGAAAATGACCATGCATATTAGAGAATTCCTATTGATGATTTTTGCTCCTCCAACTACTTTTTATTGCCTATCTGTCCCGAAGATTTTACAGCCTTGTGGTCCCAGGAGGTCTAGAATGGAGTGTGAGTGTTCATTTAGCCACAACTCAGTATTGAAAATTGCATCACAATTTTGGTTAGTAATAAGATGATTATTTAATTGCACTGGACAGTGCACTGAGAAGCATGCATGTGTGGTGTGACTCGGCTCAGGTGCTCATACTGCATTGCTTTTGCAAGAATGGGGATGGTTGGACAACTATGGCTCTGACAGTTAATCATTGATTTCAGGTGTGTTATCCCTATTATTTCAATGGAAGCATAACAAGATTACAACACACATAATGCATTATGGTATTACTGGAAAGTCTCGGACTGAAAAATATTTCCGTATTGATCAGGGGGGAGGTGGTCTATTATGGAATGGTGCAATTCAATTGTAATCAGGGTAAATGGGGTAAGGAGGTGACCTATTAAGGTGGGTAACACTGGAATACAGTATCACCATGTGCATTAACTGAAATAGGTTCCTCAAGAATGCTTTGCTGGTGCTCATCATCTGACTGAGGAATCAGCTCTGAAACAGCAATTTCTCCATGCTTATCTGGTCGTTGGAATGCAGGCATCACCCATTCTCATCAATAAAAATCTTAAAATTGCCTATTAGCATTTGAGTACATTCCAAGTTGCAGAGAAGTGATATCAAGTGAACCATCCCTTTTATTCCTGGCAAATGCAGAGGAATGGACACACAAATGGATTACTCCTTCTGTGCTATTATCTAAATGAGTATTCACAAACTGTTAAAGGAATTCTGTTACAAAAATTACAAACAAATGACATTTGGCATCTCCAATTGTATTGTCTGGTTTCAAATTGGACATTCTTAAGCAATAAACATTATTTTAATTATTTTATAACAAGAACTTAGTTAATGGAAGCACTGTGGTTCAAATCATCTGGATGGATCTCTGTCGCCCCAGTTCTCCAGACCTACAGGATTTACAGAGTGGGTATTCTAATTGGTGTATCCAGCATATGAATTGAACTAAATGTCTTTCAGTATTCAAAATAAGCCCAACATGTGATCTCCAGAGTTAAATACAGTAGCCAGCTAATGCAATCTGATCATGCGGTATCTTTCACTCATCCTTCATTCATCATAGTGCCAAGTACTGTGCCCATTCACTTCAACATGTGAAGGCTTGTAGGCGTGGGTACACATTTCCCACCCTCTAGCTTTTCACTTAGTGAGTGCTATTAGTGGGTGAACAATTTACACCCAAGTCTGAGTGTGACACTGCAAAATGGGAATCTACATGCCAATTTTTGTTTGTGAACTAACCCTTTCTAGGGTGTTAAAACCAGCATTTTATACAAATTGTCCCCACCATTTTCATTATTTTGTACACCTGCATTTTATGCCTGGCTTTTGCTTTTTGTGTTTTGGCACAAATAGGATTTTGCACCCAGAAATATGATTTGAGGTCCTGTTGTGATCAGAATTGGATCTGGGGAACATTTAAAAGCATTGGAATACTGACCCTTGATAACATTTGCATCAACGAACCATGAGTAGAGACAGTTGAAGAACAAGCTTTATAACTTAAAGGAGATCATGTGTTTAACTGGCAGCCAGTGCACCCCCTGCATAGTTCCATAATGTTGCCACTTTTCCTAAGTCCTGAGACTGTGACTTAAAGTATGCCAGCAGTTTTTAGGTTGAAGCATGCCAGACAGTGAAGATGTCAAAAAGACTTCTTGTGGGCATTCTGAAAGAATCCCTTGGAAAGCATTCTGCCCATTGATTACCATTGGTTCTGCAGTTTGCAACTCACATTTTCTGACTTTCTATGTGCTGGCTTTACTTGTTTTAGGCTGTCAAGCATGTCTTTTCTGCTTCCATGGAAAAAACCTTGCTCACCATGGCTCCTTGTATTCTTCCCTGAATCCCCACTATCTGTAACCAGGACTTTACATTTTGTTCTTATCTTGTCGCATTTGCTGTGCATTCGAAGACGGAGGTTAAATGTCAGGCAATCTTGTCGGGTACTGGGAAAGAAAAGTTTTTTTTTTTTAGCAGACACTAAAACTGAAACGTCTGTAAATAAACTGTGCAAATATTTCAGAATGTATCAAAATTATGAAAGCACAAATGAAGCACATGTTTTAATATTTTAGAAGTGTGGTGGAAACAAATATTTTATTACAATGAAAACAAATCAGTAGACCAGGTGATGCCATATCCACACCTGCTGTTTGTGTGCTGTATAGTTTTATCAGTAAAACTGTATAGGCAAATGTAATTGCCACTTTAATTGAAAATGTGTTGTCTGTAGTGGCAGTGTGATACAGCACCATGCATTCTCCACACTACTCCATCGCACTCCACACCACCTCATCCTACAACACTGTACTCCACTCCATGCCCCTCCACTCTAAGCCACCCACTCTATAACTTTACAATATTCTACTCCATGGCACTCCACTCCACCACACTTTACTCTATACCACCTCATACAGGGCCACTCTACAACACTCCACACCACTTCTCTCTACAACACTCCACTCTACAACACTCCTTGCCACTTTACTCCACTATATGGGCCAGATGTACAAAATACTCATTTTGCATTTCTAAAATAGCGACTCCTTAGAAAACGCTATTTAGGAAATGCTAAATTGTATGTACAGAAATAGAGATTCCCTAATAGCGAATCCTACAGTGCAGGAATCACTATTAGGAAATTGCTCTTTAGGTAATACTAAACTATTCGCTCCTATGGACCTAAATAGATACAAATGGTTTAGCATTTCCCAATTTGCAATTTCCTAGTAGGAAATCTAAAGCAAGGGTGATGTTCAGCCTAAGGCCCGCTTGCTGCACCTCGAAAAAAGTGGTGCAAATGGAAAATACACACATGCCCTTAGGGCATGAGTGTGCTTCATTGCAATTAAAAAAAAAACATTTTAGAGTGTTTTTTTTTTTTAATTGCACATGATTAACGTTGACTTTCAGTAAATAGTAATAGCATTTCCTAAATGCCCAAATTCCATTTAGGAAACGCTTTGTACATGTGCATCGGAAATATAGGAAATTGCAAATAGGAAATCCCTGGGTAGAACTCGCATTTTGTGATTCCCAAACGTCCTTTGTACATGCCAAAAGGTTACTTAGCATTTCTCAATGTGCCCGAATAGCGATTTGGCCCATTAAGAAATGCTAAATAGTTTCACACATCTGGCCCTTCATCACCCCAGTCCACTCTTTGACAATTTACTTCACTCTATGCCACTTCACTCTACTGTATGGCACTCCACTCCACGCCCCTCCTCGTTACTCCATTCTATGGCATTTTACTCCACTCTATGCCCCTCAACTCTACACCCCTCCACCATATGACCCTCCACTCTACAACACTCTATGACACGCTACGCCACCCCACTCTATGACACTCTACTCCACTCTATAACACTATATGACACTCCATTCTACACCACTTCACTCTAGGCCACACCACTCCACTCTACACCATTTCACTTTTACGATTCTGTGCCACTCTACTCTATGACTCAACTCTACTCCACTCCACAGAACTCCTTGACACTCTGCTCTATGACACTCTACGACACGACACTCTATAACACTTTACACAGCGACACTTTGTTCCACTCTATACCCTTCCTTTCTCCACCCCTCTGATCTATGACCCTCCACTGTACTCCACAACACTCTACTCAAATCCACTCCACTACACAAGACTCTACAACACTCCACTCTATAACACTCTTTGCCACTCTTCTCCACTCTTCATTCCACTCCATGCCACTACACTCTACGCCACTACACTGTACCCACTAACCTTTAGTCATATCGAACAGCTGCCACGCTGGTGTACATCATGGCTTAAAAATATTGGCAAAGCCAATAGCTCCTGCATAGGTGAGGCCTATTGGCTTTGCCAGTGCTTGTTTAGTTAGGCAGCAACTAGTCACTCCAGTAACTAAGGAGATACTCAAGCATGCCTATGATCACAACTGTTCTGTTCTTGGAGAAAAGATGTGGTATGATACTTTTATGTATTTATTGTTAGGTTTTCAATGTGCAGCAGTAAGCCTCCCAGTTGCCTTTGTAAGCTGTATGAAATCACAACGAAATAGAACAGTAGAGCAAGTCATTTCCTTTGAGTTTAAGCAGCAGTGTGGTCAGGTAGAACGCTTCAACACGAAGAGAAACAGACACCCACTTCTGAAAGCAAGGATTACTTTTACCAGTCCACGAGATTGTAATCCTGAATCATTAGTTGCTCTCTTGTGACTTCAGTAAGAAGTCCATATTATTCCTTAACATGTGCCTGCCCACTTAGTCCCTCTACTCAAGTTGTAGACAATATGGATTTGGCTGGTAATGAAAGTTACCAGCCAAACTATGTGGTATGTGGTATTAACATAGGCATAATTGTGTAAGTATTATTGAGGAAAATACCTTGAACAGATCCCATACTTACGTTTATGATACCCTTCTTCTCAAGGGCCACAGCATCATTTCTGAATCTATCCAATGTATGTAACCACCCTTCCTGGGTCCATTGAGCGTCCTATTACTTTGGGTGAACCAAGATGCTGTACTTCCCTTTCCCACTCCTCTTCCCTGTTCCCCTTTGAACCCTCATTACTAGTGGTCTATTCACAATGATGGGGCCAGTGATAGCAGTAAAGGGCCCATCTGAATATTGTAATATAAGTGAAGACCAAATTCACACAGATACTTCAGTTGACGAAAAAGCTGAGGCGGTCATTCTGACCCTGGCGGTTGAAAACCGCCAGGGCAGAGTGCCGCGGAAGCACTGCCAACAGGCTGGCATGCTTCTGGGGCAATTCTGACCGCGGCGGTAAGGCCGCGGTCAGAAAAGGGAAACCGGCGGTTTCCCGCCGGTTTCCCGCTGCCCCAGGGAATCCTCCACGGCGGCGCTGCAAGCAGCGCCGCCATGGGGATTCCGACCCCCTTCCTGCCATCCTGTTTCTGGCGGTTTTCACCGCCAGAAACAGGATGGCGGGAACGGGTGTCGTGGGGCCCCTGGGGGCCCCTGCAGTGCCCATGCCACTGGCATGGGCACTGCAGGGGCCCCCTAACAGGGCCCCATTGAGATTTTCAGTGTCTGCTTGGCAGACACTGAAAATCGCGACGGGTGCAACTGCCCCCGTCGCACACCAGCAACTCCGCCGGCTCCATTCGGAGCCGGCATCCTCGTTGCTGGTGCTTTCCCGCTGGGCGGGCGGGCGGCCTTTTGGCGGTCGCCCGCCAGCCCAGTGGGAAAGTCAGAATGACCGCCGCGGTCTTTTGACCGCGGTACGGTCTTCTGGCGGTTCCCGCTAGGCCGGCGGCTTCCGCCGCCGGCGGGGGTCAGAATGACCCCCTGAATCCCTATGTGAAATTCTGGGGAGATTGAGAAATAACGATGCAGCTGCGGTGCAACATGGCTGAAAGTTAAAAACAAGCTTTGGCAAAGCTGATAGGTTTTACCTATGAAAGATCTATTAGCCGTGTCAATATTTTTAGAAAGGAAACAAGAGTGACGTGAAAGACCACAAATGGTAAATGTTGGTAAGTAATAGGTAGGTTTTAAGCCTGTTTTCAAAAGTAATGGGTACTGGTACACATTTATTAGAATTAGGACTACATATCACATGAGGACAAAATTATGTGTAAAATGTCATGCATGGCTGAAAGTCACATTTGACATAGGGTTACCTATTAGCTACATTTGCAATGAGTGCAGTCTTCAACGAGCACAATCTTGAAAGAGGATTGTCTTTGCAGTGTGGTATTTCAGTGGACACAGGGGCATCTAAACGTTACGCCCCCTATAACACCCCGGTACTAAACATTAGGCCCTCAATCACACCCCCAGGACCCTCCCGTTGTCAGCTTCATGGACCCACGGGAGGATTGTGGGCAATCAGGACACATTAACTGTCATGTGTCTGTGTCCTATCCCAGTCACATTTGGGGACTCTATCTCTCTGCTCACCAAACCAGGATACCATGCATGCAACCACTGCATTGCACCTTCATTTGGAAGGAAAGAGAATTACTACCAGGAAGAAAAATGTGTGGAATTTTCTTCACATTGGAAACTATAACTAACCATTTAAAGTGCTTCTACTTTAATGTATTGCTTAATTACGCAAATCTGCAACTCAAACCTTAATTTTCCGGAAGAAGAAAACATTATTTTAGCAACACTGGCTGCTTCAGAATTTTGCACAGCACCCTGAAACTGTGTTGTTAAGGATTGTAAATACCTTCGAAAGAAGCAGGGTTAGACAGAATATCACGAATGGAAGTAATGCATGTGTCCACTTTTCCATATCGCGGTTAATAACGGGTTCGTTTTAAATATTCCCAATTTTGGTAGATTATGGCTAGAAGCACACGGACAAGGCCCACGGTTGTATAATGTCGCTGCGTTGCAGGCTCGATGTCAAAAGTACTATTATGAAGTCAGCGTGGACCATGTTATAGCACTTTTTAAAAAAGGCGCACTTTTGTGCAATATCATACAAAAAGCGAGGGTAGGAGAGAGCATTTTCACAAACTCGAAGATGAAATCTTGAAAAGAGCCAGGAAACACTACAGATCTGTAGCAACCGAAAATAGGAAACAGTTATGAAAAAAATCACAGTACCAGCAATCTTTGTTTTTTAAAGTTTGTAAGCCCTGGACCAAAAAGAGTGGCACACATCGAGGGGCTTAATTCCATTTCCGGTTTTCACCAATCCCCTCCGTCACAAAAGGAACGCACTGATTAAAAGTACTGCCGGGATGGTGCTTCGCTAAAAAAAGCACTCTTCGCTCTGTCCGATGTCGAGTATGTATACGCCTAGGAAACTTTTGGAAATGTGAACAATTATGCACAAATATTGTCAGCTTTCAGTCTGGCCTGCCAAAGTGTAGACTAAAAAGTGAAGTGCTACACTATCTCTATAAAGGGGTCATTCCAGGATGAAACATCACCCCAAGGAACTATTCCATGTTGCCAGTCTAATAGAAAATGGGCAACGATGCGGAAAGTAGTAGCAGTAAAGACGTGGGTGGGGGAAGGGGAGCAATCAATCGTGGGCAAGCAATGGAAGGCGCATAAAAGAACAGGTGCCGGTAGTGAATGAAATGTAGTGTTAGTTACAACACAAGCAGTGGGCGCACACTAATTACATTTAATTAGTCTGTGCTTCCTCCATGCTCCACTTGAAGGAATGGAACTGACAAATAGCCTGTGCTGTCCAATTAAAAGGCAGCACAGAAGAGTGAAGATGGTGTGAACCAATAGTAAGTAATGGGTAGGCTCTATGCCTTTTACTGTAGAAAATACCCCTTGCAGCAACAGTGTGTGTGCGTTGTTATGCGAGACCTAAAAAGGGCATTACACCCCTCAAAATAAAATAAATACACAACGAAATTAGGAAACACACATATATCTAAATATCTGACAGCTATATCAACATATCCCTGGCCAACACCCAGGGTTTGCCAGTCCCTTCTATACATGGCCTTGGGTCATATTCAGAAGAGTTTATCCACAGGGCCTGACTTTTGACCACGACTTACACACAACCCTCAATATGCAGTCAGCCCCTGCTACATTGAGCCTTTGTGCACAGCAGAGGATGGCCACACAGGTTAGACTTAAGCAATGAAGCAATGCCATGCACACAACCTCCTGTGGAAGGCCAATGGCTGTTATGAATTTTTACAAAACTTTATGTTTTTGTTTTTAAATAAACCTTTGTTCACGTTTTGTAACTTATTTTCCTTCCTTCATGAAACTATGTTTTTATTTTTTTGCTGTAGACCTCTTCTTAAGGCAATATTTATAGCTTTGTTTTCAATATTTTCCTTAATGCAAGAAACCTTTCATGTGCTTATTCATGCATTTGAGATTATTTCTCACATTTGTTCCCCTGAAAAGATAATTGTTTTGAATGATGTGCCTGCACTGTGCTATAAACATTATCAGACATGGATCTGGCTCTTCCTCTTTCAGTTCAGCTATTTCTGAGGCCACGTGCTCTTCTTTGTGCTTGCTTCCTGGCCTCTTTTCTGCACTCCAGCTCAGGTAAATTCATTTGGATTAATCGCTAGAAGATGTTTCATTATCCATGTAGTCCGAAGTGAATATATGCCTGAATTAACTTTTTGTGGTACTTGTTTGCAATGTGGGCAAGTTACCTTGCTAGCATTCAGTTTTTTTCTAACCTCACAATGTGTAAAACATTGCTAGTGTCCCCTAGGGCAGAATTCAAGCTGTGTCTGTAGGACCTTCAAAACCCATTAGGTAAAGCTCCTGCTAGTGCAAATTAAACAGGTCGTCCTGGTACAAAAGATGCACAATAAATAATTTAAGCTCCATTTTGTACCTATGGTAATTAGAAAGCTGACTACTCAGGACTACATCCACACCACTGGCATTAAAGTGCTATCCACATAGGAATACAATACAACACGAAAAGTACCAGACTTTTAATGAATAGTAAATGTACCCTTAAGATGCCAGGAATTCCCCCCCCCACCCACCCCGAGGCACGTTAGGGAGACTTGATATGTGAACATTGACAATATACCTCCTTTTTCTATTTCCAGTGTCCATGTTTTCTGCAGAATTATCCTTCGTTGCAAGTCACTGGTGTATTTTACATTGGAGTTTTTTCCTCCGCGAAAGCATTTTCTCCCATGACGATAAAGCCATTCGGGGGTGTACTGTCCTGCCGACTTTCCTTTACAATGGTAGCAGTGAATATGACTAACCACATATTACCATTGAACTGTGGCCATATGTACACAGTATGTCAAAAATGCAAGTATAAGTGTGAGTGGGTGCTTCATTAGATAGTACTTTGCTACTAAAAGAGTGCAATTGGAGTGATGGAAACTACCTCGCTCAAGGCACGATGAGAATATTTTAAAAAAATCAGAAATTTCTTAATTGACCAGAAGGACTTGTTTATTCACTGTATTATTCAAAGAAAAATCCAATGTTACAGGCCACATATGGATATACAACAATAGCATAAGGTGCATATACAAGTCTTGGAACGAATAATTGTTTTGTCATATATAGCACCAGCACTACACTACCCCAGCCAAGTGAAGACATGGTGGGTATCAACAGTTGTTTTGGATTTTAGAAACAGCTAACACGTGTTTCATCATTACGACTGTTTTTAAGGCACCGTAAATGATCGATATATTCAATTGAGTAAAACTGAGAGAAAAAAGAGGGGCAGTAAAAAAAGAGCATAAGGAGGAGATGAAGTTGTTATTTGGGAAAGGGCAAGTCCATCTGTGGTAATTTCAACAAGTGACCAGAAGTAAAAAAGTAGGACTTGTATGGGAGCTGTCCACAGGTGGATGTGCAGTCCAGCATGTGCCAGAGAGCAGAGTAAACAATTAAATGACTTGATTAGGTGGACGGTGCAATAGGTTGAATCCACGAATCATGTCCCTTAAAAAGTGCACTCAATTAAAAACAAGTGAAAACATTGTAAAATAGCTCGCCATTAAGCCCTACTCAGTTATTAGAAGAATAATGGTACTGCCAGGTAATTATATCAAGCTCTTGAAGAAATAACAAAATTAATGAGTAGATGCAGATAGAAATCAGTAATGGTAACAACAGCCAAAGGGATGAGAGAGGAACTCGTTATAAGTTGAATATGAGCAGGATTAGTAATATCGAGCTCGGTACGGAGAATCAGCTCAAGAGAGTATTATGTACTGGGGTCCAAAGGTCTGGCATTGTATGTGTCTCAATTTCTCTTAAGAGATCAAAGTAAAAGAAAGTACAAATTAAATATGTTGATAGATACCTGATGCGAGTAAATATTTACCATGTGACTCAATTACAAATCTTGGTATGGTGCACAAGCATGTGAGGTAGTGACCATAGAAGCAAGTTAGGTTTGAGTGGCATTGTGAGACCAAATACTCAGTGAAGAGACTACAAAATGTTTTGATGGCATCATAAACAACTATAGTTATTGTAAGTTGCTTGAGCCCACAACTGATATGTGCTTAAGTATGGTATGTATGTCCTAGGAGCTGAATTAGTGCACAGTAATAATCATAGGGGCGTGGGTGGTGATAGCTATGCCACCTGTAGAATTGAGGAAACAGAACAACCATGCAAATGAAGGTAGAAAAGAGAAATATAAATTTTTCAGTATACAGTGCTATGAGTGATGAAGAAAGTAATAAGGTGCTTGTCTCATAGCATCGGTAAATTGATTATTTCCATATCCATACCAGTAAAGAGACTAAGAAGATCTCCCCATTCAGAGCAGACTGCAATGTATCTTCTTGCAGTATTAGTGAACGTCCAAAGTGGCATGTTCTATGGAGTGTAAATGAAAAAAGATGGAGGATGAAATATTGCATTACACTGGGACCAAAAATGTGGAGTTATATTGGAGAGGATACTGGGACTAAAAGGAACAAGTAGCAACCATGAAAACGTGAATCAGGGTAAGGAGGAACACAATTATTTAGGAGTTTAATCCTATAGTGATAATAGTGTGGAAGGCTCATAATGAGTAGTATTATGGTCCTTTGTTTTGATTATTTTACATCTTAATATGAGTAAAAGAAGTAGGTCATGTTACAAATGGGGTATTTGGTTGGCAGTCAGGTTACTCTCTGTCCAAGCAAGGACCCTCACTCTAGTCAGGGCAAAGGAGAAACACACATGATTAACCTCCACTTACCACCTTGGTAACTTGGCAAAAGCAGGCAGGCTTAACTCAGAAGCAATGTGTTACCAACACACATAGTAATACTGTGAAAACACTACAAAATGAACATCACAGCAGTTTAGAAAAATAGGCAATATTTATCTAAATCAAACAAGACTAAAACATAAAAAAAATCCACCATACACAAGTTAAAATACAAATTTTCAAAAGAATACGAGTCTTGGTTCCAGAAGTGATCGTGAAGAAATCTAATGTCTGGGGTTTTAGGCAAACCGCCCCTCCCCCATCAGGTCAGGGTTTACCCCCTGCACCTGACACTCCAGCCTGGGGTCTGTACCCTCAGGCTGGTCCACTGCCTGGCAAACCAGGATTTCCTGGAGAGCACACCTACCCCCCACAAGGGAAACACCTTCCCTGAGAGCCACATGAGAGCCTGGCTGGTGCTGATGCCCAGACCTCTGCCCACCTGGCAGAGGCTGGTTCTCACCAGCCCAGAAATGGTATCACCAAGGTCATTCCTAGGGACCTCAGAGCTGACCCCTGACCCTCCATGTTCTCTGCTGGGTCTGTAACTCCCTCTCAACCCTGTCTGGACTTCTGCACCCCCTCACTAGAAGTGGTACTGCCAGACACCAGAACTGGTGGGACACGGGCGACAGCCGCCTCCCAAGTTCTCCTGACACTATGGGGTCGCCCTCAGCAGATGGCCCTACTGTACAGCCTATGGTCTCCTCCTGACGTTCACTCATGGAACCCTCCAGGGCATGGGACTGGATCTCGGCACTCTGGGACTCAGCCCACCCCCATTCTTCCTCCTCTGAGACTGGATATGGGATCATTCACTCATCCCACTACACTGGAGCCTACCGGGGACACTACAATCCATTCCCAGCTCACCTGGTTGGGAAATACCTATACCACTCCCAACAGGAGCACCCCCAAAATACCTCTTCAGACCCTCTGGTACTCACCCAGATGTCTGCCTCCAGTTCAAGTTCCCTGGGGCCAGAGAACTCACACTCCACCTGATGTTGATGTAACTCTGGAAAACAAGAACTGGACATATGCTCTCCAGCAATCACATCACACAGCCCCTGACATGAGTTAACCCAACCACCCTTCACCTAACCATCCAGTGATTCAGCCTGGAAAAAGTACCCCACCTCACCCTCCTGAGACTGGTGAGGCAGCACCTGACTGTCCCTGACACTCAACCCACACTCCACAAGCAGGACCTCTACCTTAGTGAGCCCCTCTCCCTGTCACTCTCACCTACAGCCAGTAGAGTGTCCCTCCCACTACAAGGTATATGACTTCCCATGCCAGTTCCCCAATCCACCTTAGGGACCCTGCGCATCACTGGAGCTACCTCATACCCCTGAACCTCCTGGTGTATGTTAACCCCCTCCTTCAAGTAGGGCACACAGTCTCTGGGCATGTGCACTTCTTCATCAGCAGTGAACATAACATTTTTGCTGCCACCTTTTAAGCTGGACTCAGCCCTCATGACTTCTAGCTTTTTCAGTCTAAGCTCATAAGCCAGCCAAGATTATCCTTTTTTTTATAAGTCCAGTCTTCTCTGCTCCATCTCCATCCTAAACTTCTCTAACTCCAGCTGGTGAGACCTCTCTGCCTGTCTGTCCTGCAACTCTTCAGGAGTCAGACCCTCAGAGGTCATACTGCTACCTGTCTTGGAGACCCTCCCCCCAGGTGTAACAGGTACATCCACTACACCATTGTGTATACTCTGCACTTCCCCGCCCTCATCCTCCTCCTCTGTGTGCCGCCCAGCCTCCTTGACTGTCACCCAGGCCCGAGTGCCTTTTGCAGCTCCTCCTGCTAGGTGGAGCTCTTAAAGGGACAGGCAAGATCCTGACAGAACTGATTCAACTGAGCAACTGTGTAACTTTCCAGTTTCCCTAACTCAAAATTAGCTCCAGCTGGTGCATTTCCGGACTGGGACATGATGGCAAATCAAAAGTGCAAAGTCCCAAGGCAGCCAAAAAGTTCCCAATGAGAAGTTAAAAAATCAAATAAAAAGATCACCAAAAATATAGAAGCAGGAAAAAAGTCCAAAAGAGCAGAAGTAAAAACAAGTAGTATGTGGTCTTGTAATGGTCTGCACTGAAAACAGTAGTGTGCACTCAATCATTGTATGTCAAGTACAAATACAAGTCCAATCCTCACCGCTGATCACCAGTGTTAGAAATGGGGTCTTTGATTAACAGTCAGGATACCCCCTGTCTAAGCAAGGACCTTCACTCTTCAGGGCAAAGGAGAAACACACCTGGTTAATCCCCACTCACACCCTTGGTAGCTTGGCACGAGCGGGCAGGATTAACTCAAAAGCCATGTGTAAAGTATTTGTACCGATGCACGCAGTAATACAGTGAAAACACTACAAAATGGACATCAGAACAGTTTAGAAAAATAGGCAATATTTATCTAAATCAAACAAGACCAAAATGACAAAAAACCAAAATACACAGGTTAAAATATGAATTTTCAAAAGAATAAGGGCCATACTTATACTTTTTTAGTGTCGCATTTGTGTCATTTTTTGAGACAAAAGCGGCGCAAACTCACAAAATACAATTGTATTTTGTAAGTTTGCGCCACTTTTGCGTCAAAAAGTGACGCAAATGCGGCGCTAAAAAAGTATAAATATGGGCCTAAGAGTCTTACTCCATAGAAAACAATGGAAACAATGATTTTGCACAAAGTACCATTTTTAGCATCAAAAGTAAAGCAGCAGGGGTGAGCCTGCAGCGGAAAAGGCAGCGATGCGTCAATTCCTTCCTCGCAAGGGAGGCCGTGCGTCATTTCTTCTCCGGTCGGGTCAGCGATGTGTCGTTCTTCTCCCTCGCATGAGAGCGATGCTTCAATTTCCAGACAGAGGCACCTCGGATCTGCACAGTGTCAGGTTGACTTTGCCACCCAGGGCTGATGCGTGAAAAATCTGGTCGCACAGTGTTAGAAAACCACGATCTCCCAGCCGCGATGCAGGTAGAATGTCGATTTTAGCCACGAAGCCGGCAACGCATCGTTTATCAGCCGCGTTGCAGATGGTGCGTCAAAAATTTCCCATGCATCGTTCTGTGTGTGGACTTTCAGCTCTTGTTCTGCCATCTTCACCTTTCAAGGGCCCAGGGACTGTATAGAGCACCACTTGGCAGGGCAAGAGTCTCAGCAGAGAGTCCAGGTGCTGGCAGAGGAGGTCTTTGATGGCCCTGAGACTTCAAAACAGGAGGCAAGCTCAGTTCAAGCCCTTGGAGATTCTTCACAAGCAGGAATATTCCCCAAAGTCTAGTCTTTGTCCCGTTTCACAGGCAGAAGCAGCAACTGCAGGATAGCCCAACAAAGCACAGTCACAAGCAGGGGCAGATCTTCTCCTCAGCACTTCAGCCTTTCTCCTTGGGGTACCTCTTGGTTCCAGAAGTGATCTTGAAGAAAGATAAATTCTGGTGTTTTGGGTCCACTACATATACCCCTTTCTGCCTTTGAAGTAGGCAAACTTCAAAGAAAAATCTCAGTTGTTCACAGGATCCTGCCTTGCCCAGGCCAGGCCCGAGACACACACCAGGGAGTTGTAGACTGCATTGTGATAGGGCAGACACAGCCCATTCAGGTGTAAGTGACCACTTCTCCCTCCACTCTAACACAGATGGCTCATCAGGATATGCAGGCTGCACCTCAGCTCCCTTTGTCTCACTGTCTAGAGGGGATTCACAAACAGCCCAACTTTCAAACTGACCCAGACAGGGAATCCACTAACAGGCAGAGTCACAGATGGCTTAAGCAAGAAAATGGCTGCTTTCTAAAAGTGGCATTTTCAAACTAACAATCTAAAAACCAACATCATTAAAAGATGTATTTTTAAATTGTGTGTTTAGAGACCTCAAACTCCATATCTCCATCTGCTTCCTGTGGGAAGTTATACTTAAAAGGTATTTTAAGGCAATCCCCATGATACTTTATGAGAGAGAGATAGGCCGTGCAATAGTGAAAAACAAAATTTAGCAGTATTTCAGGACATGTAAAACACACCAGTATGTGTCCTACCTTTTAAATACACTGCACCCTGCCCTTGGGGCTGCCTTGGCCCTACGTTAGGGGTGCTTACATGTAGTAAAAGAGAAGGTTTGGGCCTGTCATTGCTGAGGTGCCTGCGGGTGCAGGGGAGTAGATTCCGTCTTGCTTTCCTAAGTGCAGGCAGACTTCCTGTGAATCTTGAGGATGAACGGACAGAGGGTTGCAGAAGTCTTTGCAGAACTTAGAAACAGTGTTGTGGTAGAAGCCCTCCTACTGGTTACAGTCTTGCTCTTGGTTCCAGCTAAGAACAGCAGTGGTTCCAGTGTGCAGGTTGCCGACGTATTGTGCAGAGGAGACTTGCAGATGAATCCTGAAGTATTGTAGACGTATCTGGATTCCCACCCTCAGACACCAAACTCCAAAATTTCTATCTTCTCCCAAAGGGTATCTGCACTTTAAAGTTATTTGAAAGGCAGCCCCCATGTTAACCTATGAGAGATACCCCTTGCAACAGTGAAAACTGAATTTAGCAGTATTTCACTGTTAGGACATGTAGAACACATCAGTACATGTTCCACCTTTAATATACACTGCACCCTGCCCACAGGGCTACCTAGGGCCTACCCTAGGGGTGCCTTACATATATGAAAAGGGAAGGTTTATGTCGGCAAGTGGATACACTTGCCAAGTCGAATTGGCAGGTTAAAACTGCACACACAGACACTGCAGTTTCAGGACTGGGACATGTTTACAGGGCTGCATATGTGAGTGGCACAATCAGTGCTGCAGGCTCACTAGTAACATTTGATTTACAGGCCCTGGGCACCTCTACTGCACTTTACTGGGGACTTACTAGTAAATCAAATATGCCAATCGGGGATAAACCAATCACCAGTACCATTTTACACGGAAAGCCTATGCACTTAAAGCACTTGATAACAGTGGTAAAGTGCACAGAGTCCTAATTCCAACAAAAACTGCCAAGAAAAACTAGGAAGAAGAAGGCAAAAGGTTTAGGCACAACCCTGCAAAAAGGGCCAGTTCCAACAGGTCACTATAATGGTCAGTCTCCTAACTGAAAGTGATTGATCAACGCTATTTTGAATAACCAAGCTGTTAAAATAGAAGATAGAGAGAGAGCAAGCCAGAAACATGTGCAAAAATATGCATAAGACCAAGTAGAGAAGGGACATTAATGCATTAACATAATTGTAGAGAAACCAAATACTTTGAAATAGTAACGATAAAAATGTTGGCACTCTAATCATATTATACATAGTACATCTTGCCAGGTGACAGATAATTTATGTTCAAGATCAATATAAATCAACATGTTATAAAGGATTAGAGGGCCTGATTCCGACGTTGGCAGTCCGACCGCTGGACCGCCAAAGACATGGGTATGAGGCCGCCATAAAGCCTGCGGCCTCACCCCTGTCATATTATGATGTTTTCACTGGGCTGAACGGCAGAAACATCATATTACAATGTTTCTGATGGCCAACGCAGTGGAAACAGGGTGGCTGCATTAGCCTCAGCTCCCCTAGGCCAATTCCATCGCACACAAGCACCCTCGGAATGATCACTAGCAGACAGTGCCATAGCAGACAGTGCACCATCCAAGGAGGGCCCCCAGCACTGGTTTTTTACCAGTCCTTTCATGGCAGGGGCACTGCCATAAAAAGGCTGGCAGAAAGTGAAGTTGAGATCAGCACAGCAGTGCCACCGTGAGCACCACCATGGCTGACCATGACTTCAACTGCCGTCCCATCGGGATCCATGATCCGGGTGGTGGAGGCGGTCTCCTGGCAATCCGACCACCAGGAGTGCAGAGGTCCGACTGCCACCACGAGTTTGCCAGTCCATGGACTGCCAAACTCGTAAAGAGACCCATAGTTGCTTTTTGATGACAGTCTGCCCATGATGGTATAGTAAGTCACAGTTGTTATTTGGTGACACTCTATTAAAGATGTATATTAATACATTGTGTACATCACAGTATGTACATGATTTGTGAATTTATTCAGTAAACATTGCAAAGATTAGGAGATGAAATGTATACTTATTAGAACGTAAAATATGTTATTAACAAATATACAGGTGTGAATAGCCCTTGATAAATTTTCTTAAGAAATGAACGCATCTGGGATGCCCATTATGAGACATAATCAGACAGTTAATCGGAATAGGGTAATAGAGTTTTGATGTTACATGATAAGTTAGTCAGATATAAGAATGAATATAATTGCTGATCTTGATTAGGGCCGTTGTTTCCTGCACGTAGCTTATTGATCCACTTCCTATCACTGCAAACAAATGTTAGTATTCTATTTCCTCATCTGGGATTGCTCTTAGTTGCTTCTAATGCATGAAATGTACGTGAAGTATTGTCAAGAGTAGAATGTATTTTGTTGTGGTGACTTGCAAGTAGATAAGAAACCGTGGTGGTGTATGGCTCAAACGTGTTCTTGTATACATTCATTGAGACTGCCAACAGTAGATTAGTGAACAGTGGCAGACAATAATAGAAGTACTTGGTATTGATATATATAAAAAAAAAATCCAATACTTTGGCCCATATTTATACTTTTTGACGCTAAACTGCGCTAACGCAGTTTAGCGTCAAAAAATTTAGCGCCGTCTAACGCCATTCTGAAGCGCCATGCGGGCGCCGTATTTATGGAATGGCGTTAGCCGGCGCTAGCAGACCGGCGCTGCCTGGTGTGCGTGGAAAAAAACCACGTAGACCAGGCAGCGCCGGCGTAGGGGGAAAATGGCGTTAGGGCGTCTTAAAATGGGGCAAGTCAGGTTGAGGCAAAAAAAGCACCTCAACCCGATTTGCGCCATTATTTTCGACGCCCAGACGCCATTTAAATGACTGCTGTCTTAGTAAAGACAGGAGTCATGCCCCCTTGCCCAATGGCCATGCCCAGGGGACATCTGTCCCCTGGGCATGGTCATTGGGCATAGTGGCATGTAGGGGGGCACAAATAAGGCCCCCCTATGCCACCCAAAAAAAATTAAAAAATATAACAAATTATACTTACCTGAACTTACCTGAATGTCCCTGGGGTGGGTCCCTCCATCCTTGGGTGTTCTCCTGGGGTGGGCAGGGGTGGCAGGGGGGGGTCCCTGGGGGCAGGGGAGGGCACCTGTGGGCTCATTTTGAGCCCACAGGCCCCTTAACGCCTACCCTGACCCAGGCGTTAAATAGTGGCGCAAATGCGGGGTTTTTTGACCCGCCACCTCCCGGGTGTGATTTTTGCCCGGGAGTATAAATACGACGCATTTGCGTCGCCGTCATTTTTTTAGACGGGAACGCCTTCCTTGCATCTCATTAACGCAAGGAAGGCGTTCACGCAAAAAAATGACGCTATTTGCCCATACTTTGGCGCTAGACGCGTCTAACGCCAAAGTATAAATATGGCGTTAGATTTGCGCTGAATTTGCGTCGAAAAAAACGACGCTAATTCGGCGCAAACGGAGTATAAATACGGGCCTTTGTCTTTCCTATCATCATTGCACTTGGATTCTAGTGTCTTGTCCATAGCAGAATGGCACCTGTTGCAATTGCCACTTTGGAAAAAGTAGCTGATTTCGGAGTTAGCCAATAATTTGATCTAGTATTGATGGAGGGTTGTAAACATCAGTGACACAGTCTGTATGGTAGGGTTTTGCTTTTTCTATAGCCTACCTGTATTTTATAAAAGACAATAATTTATAAGGTGGTGTCAAAGTGTGTCAATGTTTAAAGAGCATTTTATACATTTCACTACTGGAAGAGTTGTAGGAAGAAATGAATCTTGGAATAGCTGAGTTGTCTGAACTGTGATTATATTTAAGGAGTCGTTTTGATCTCTGTACATGTGAGAGTTTTTGTTTTCGTTGTACCCTGGTAAGGACAGAAATCCCAAAGAATAGCAAAAAAATATATGTGAACGCTTAAATTATTCTCAGCCACTGATCATAATTATGGGCTTCATTTTTCCCTGTGTGTTCCTGTTTACTCTGCTTTTACAGGCAGGGGCCAACCATAAGCAAATCGGAACAGGAGCAGTCCCAAGCACGGTTGTGCTTCAAACAGCTTCAAACCTTATGACGACTCACCGAGAGCAAAAACAAAAGAGATGGACGGAATGGGTAAATTAATCTCAGTTGCTGGTAAACTCGTGAAATACCCCAACTGATTGCCGAATTGGGATTCACAGGATTTCACCATGAGGCCCAAAGTGCGCATTTAGTAACACCCTGCTCGTTCCGAGCTCCCTATCTGGACAGTGCGAGCCACAGTGACTTTCCCGGTACGTTAAAGGGTTGCCATACCGTCTCTCCAATTCTGCCACATACTTTGAAACTTTGGTTGTCACGTCGTAAAGAATATGGCCATGAGCCAATTTCACGCAGTGCACTTTGAATAGTGGGACTTTTGTGGGGAAATGCTGTGTTGTGCAGTTTCTGTATTGAGCATAATAGGCCACTGATGCATGTACAAATGCACAATAACATGGCATTGATTCTGTAGTACCTGCAGAGTCACACAGTCTGAATAAACAACTTAAATCGGCATTGTGTGTATGGCCACAGAGTGTTTTCACACCTTTACAGTCAAGGTTCTTTCGAATGGCAAAAGTCATTAAAAGGCAAAAGTCCCCTGGAGGCGGATACCAATCAATAATTTCCCGTCTTTTAGACGATTTCAAAAAAATAGGGGCAGCTTCACAAAGAGCAGCTTGATAAGGTCGGTAACCTACTATACGTTTCCTCTAACTGTTGCAGTAGCTTTCCTTTCAGGGAGTCACAAAAAACCCTAATAATTCTTCCTGTCTATGGACGATGGAGATAACAAGGAACACTTTTGCCTCCCAAAACGCACTCCTGTGGAATTTCCATTTGGTGCACAAATATGCAATTCCCTAATTATTAATTTAAATTTTCTCTGCAAGAAAATGTTTCCTGTTGTCTAGAGAGGAAAGGAACTTTTTTCTACCTTCAAACCAAGTTAGTAAGGGCCGAATGTATGAATCAGTTTTGCCATTCCCATTTGCGAAAGATAAAAGGCTTCTGGCCATGTTCCATCTTTATTTTGTGAGTCAGTAACTTGTTATCGACTCGCAAAATAGGGATTGGGAGTCACTGTTAGAAAGGGGTGTTACAATGGCGTCCCTTCCTTCTAGCAAGTTGCTGGGCCATGTAAGAATGTTTTGCGACCAGGAAAGTGGTCGCAAAACATTCTCAGTTGCCATCAACTTCAAGTTAGTGGTAAACCATTCGCAAAGGAGAAGAGGTTCCCCAAGGGACCGCTTCCCCTTTGCGAATGGGGATGCAAACATTTTTGAAGAGCAGGCAGTGGTCCCACGGACCACTGTCTACTCTTCAAAAATTAAAAGAACACTTTTCAGATTTCTTTTAGTAATACTTCGGGCTGCATTACAAAAAACAATAAGTCTGTTTTACTTAAAAGCAATCACAGACATGGTGGTCTGCTGCCCCAGCATGCCACCATTCCTGTGATTGTGGCCATTACCAAATGGGCCGCTAACTGCCACCTGCCTCATAAATATTAATGAGTCATGTCTCTTGCGACCCATTTGGGAATCGCAAACAGTGTCAAACACACTGTACTACATCCCAGTTTGAGATTTCTTAAAAGCGAATCTCAAAGATTCACTATTAGGGAATCGGAAACCGCATTTTACACACATCTGGCCCTCTGAAACTGTCTCCAAAATGATTGTCAGTAGACACAAAGTTACCAGTTTCTTGATGTTCATTGTTATACAGAACACCGACCCCACTTTCCTTAATACCACAATTCCTTCATCCAACCGTGAACATATGAAGGTGGAAAATCGAATATACTGGCGGATTTTCTGCTGTTGTCAGTTCGCTGATGACCAAGATGTGTACATTTCACATAGAAGAGTAATTTTTTCAAACCTAAGTCCCAATTAGATGCTTAAAAACCTTTCATAATTTAGACCTTATTCTGTTTTATAGTTATGCTTTAAAACAGTTGTTGATTAATGCACTTTTCATTGATGCTAGAGAGAAAGTGAAATCCCATCTTACAAGAAAGCTCTTTAAGGCTAGGGTGAGAAGTTGGATTGTTGCACTGCCAACCAACAACCCAACTTCTCGCACTGTCATTTCAGGAAGAATCACAAAAAGTCACTAAACCTGTGCTTAGCCCTCTTCTAGCTTAGCAAGAAAGCAGCCAGGCTTAACTTAGAGGTAATGTGTAAAGTATTTGGGTAGCACAAAAACAGTAATGAAGTGAAACCACTAGAAAAATCCCTTGCCAATTTAGAAAAAGTGAGTGAAATGTAATAAATTATTTGACACCAAAATGACAAAAATCCAATTAGTAAAACAGTAGATATGCAATTTTAAAGGTTTAGATAAAAATAGCGCTTATAAACACAAAGCGCCTACTGTGGTTAGCTGGACACACCGGACTGGGACAGGCCCAAGTTCAGGCTGCCTGCAGTGGAGTGTGGGCCAGATACAGGGACCAGGTTAGGACCGCTGAGAATTTTGCTTTATGTCACTGATACAGAGTGTTGCGACGCAAAGCAGAGGTTGCGGAGACTGATGTAGGGGTCTGAACCAAGATGAGTCACACTGTGTATGTTCAAAAGTAGAGATACGATGGCTGTGAAGTGAGGTTTGTGTCGAGATGCATTGACCTGCGTAAATTCCGATGAGGATCTGTGAGCGCTGTGTCGGGTTGCATCATAATGCATTGGTTCTGATCAGGACCACAGCTGGGTTGGCAGAAGACCTTTATCCCCCCTTCGAAGGATCCAGGATAGGGGATGCACCACTTGGGGGGTAGGAGTCACAAAAAACAGAGTCCAGGTGCAGGTTCAAGACGGTTGGTGTATTTTCTGTCCCTGGGTCTCTGATCAGGAAGCCAGCCAGTTAGCCCTTGGAGTCACTTTGATGGTCTTTGTTCAAGATGCAGGTCCAGTCTTTCTTCCTCTGGTATCAGGGCAGCAGAGCAGCTGGGCAGTCCTTCTTGCAGCAGAGCAGTCCTAATTTTGAGTTTTGAAGAGTGAGTCTGAGGGCCCTCTTTTTATACCTGGTGCTGCCTTTGAAGTGGCTGAAAGCTTCAGAGGCTTTCCCACAGAGACGTTTCTGTAATTTTCATCCCTCCCTGTCTGGGCTGCAGCCTGGCTAAAGGCACAATAGGCTAATATGAAGTCCTTGGTGTGTGTGCAGAGGCAGCCCCATTGAATTGCAAATGTGAAAGGTGACAGTTCTGCCCCTTCATCCTGCCAGAGATAGCCCATCCTACTAACACCCAGACTCTCTACTGTGTGACTGTCTAGGAGGAATACACAAAGTCCAACTACACCTAGGCATCTGTCCCAGGAACAGGTACCAAATGATTAGGACAAGAAAATGTCAACTTTCTAAAAGTGACGTTTTCAGAACTGTGACTTAAAATCTGACTTTACCATTAAAACAGTTTTAAATTACAATTCCTCAGACACAAAACTTGACTTTCCTACCTGCTCCCAATCAAATGTTATCACTTAATAAACATAATAAAATAACCCAAATATACCCCAGGGGAAAGGTAGGCATTGCAGTTCTGATAAATGAATTTAGGGGTTTTTCACTAACAGGATATGTGAACCTTAAAAGTACATGTCTAGCTTTTCAGATGCAGTGCATCCTGCCCTTTGGGCTGCTTAGGGCCCCACAAGTGGTGACTTGTATGTATTATAAAGGAAGGTTTAGGCCTGGCAAAAGGTTTAGTTTGTCAGTCAAAATGGCAGATTAAGACTGAACACACAGGCTGAAATGGCAGGCCTGTGATACATTTAAAAAGGCTACATAACTGGGTGGCACAATAAGCGCTGCAGGCTCACTATTAGCATTTAATTTACAGGCCCTGGGTACATGCGGTACCACCTTACAAGAGACGTACAAATAAATTAAATGTGCCAATTTGGCGTAAGCCAATTTCACCATGTTTAAAGGCAGGATCACAAGCACCTTAGCATTGGTTTTGAGTGGTAAAGTGCTCTGAGTCCTAAAATCAACAAAACAGGTTGAGGAAACAAGAAGAGTGACGGGATAAAGGTTGCGGGTGCCCCAGCAGAGAGGGCCAGTTCCAACGGTTAGTATAACTCAATTCACATTTGCAGTCTGTCATTTAAGAAACCCACAATAATGTAGTCCATTAAGCATGCATATGTTTCTGAAGATCATGCTGCACTGCACCGAATCTATAAATACCTCTCATTTATACCTGAAGCATACCTGTCGTTCTTAAGCAGAGCAAGGGGTGATGCCATCACAACAGTACAACTTTGTGGAACATACATCTGTTTGTTCTAGTCATCCCTAAATGTGGGCTCAGCAAAAAAATAATCTGTGTAAATCAAAACTACCACTATTGATCAAATAAAGTAGTAGTGGTCTCCTCTGATGCTAACAATGCACCTGGAATTAAATCAAAGAAGGCACACATTTTTCAACTCAATCTGTATTTGTTGCCTGTACGAGGAATCTGTGTCTGGTGATCTTTTACACTGATTTTTTTAAATTATGTATTACACAGTAAATTAGAATTTGTAAAAGGGAGAAAATTCTGGTCTGTTTCATTCCAAAAAACTGGAACGATGCGCCTAATTTCATAAACCGTAATCAACCAAAATTCCAGATACAGCAGAAGTTACATCATTTGATAAATGACCTTTTTGACATCATAGGGTTGAACCCTTAACTCACACTAAACCTAACAACACCATCCTGTCAATTGTCTATTTGCCTATGAGGAGCACAGTAGATGTGGCAGTGACAGAAGTTACTTTTTTGTGGATGAGAGTGTTGTGAAAGAGCTAAATTATTTCACTTGTCATTGCATGAGAAAGTTGCCTGAACTATTACCCCATGCTGTCGTGGGCAGAAGAAAAATGTGAATCAGGGCAACAGACCAGTGTATGAAGTTGCTTGAAAGCCTGTGCAAGTATTCCATGTACTAGGCTCCACACATCACCACTGCATTTATTCAGTAGCTCTGAAGCATTTCAGTTACAACCCTCAAGTGGAGAAGTGTGGCTCAATGGTTAGAGCGGCAGACCCTCAAGCAGAGATCTGGCTCAAGACCAGGGTTCAAGACCCGCTTCGGCAGCTCTTGGGCTCAATTCCCCTTGACCAGATAATTCTCACCTCGGTGCCTAATCTAATTCATGGGTCCCACTCTGCAACTCTGGGCAATAGCTTGCTTAATCTCCACAATGGCCCCAACAGCACTTGGATGCCTGGCTTCACCCTGGGGGTGCTCAGGAGTGGGTGCCTCACAGGGAAAAGCCAGGAGGGGTTCCATAGCGGTATGAGTACAGCGCCTTGAGACCCTAACGGGTGAGTAGTGCGCTATACAAGTGCTAATTTACATTTACAATACAGCACAGTGGGGGTTATTTACATAAGCACTGAACATTTCAGCTATCATCTTGAAAATAGAGAGTTCTTATGGCAATACACACTGTAAAGATGTGTTACTTTACATTATGATTTGGAGAGTTTGCTATGCCATGATTTTGCACAATGTGCTTGCAAATTATAGAAATCGGTTTGGTTTGATCAATATATTTTACAAAAACTACAAAACAGATGCAAACTCAAATAAAATATTGTTTGTGAAATTTGTAAACCACTTCAAATGCTAAATCCTAAAGTATACACATATGTGAATATAACATAACATTAATTATGCATTCTGACAGCAAGAATGAATGTTTTCCAGGATACTGCTGGAAAGAACTTTTACATCATGTGTGCTATTTATTGTGTAAAGTCAAAACTAAATAGATTAAAATGTAAGGGCCATAATTTATAGTCTGAATAATATCTAGTAAATTAATTTACTTAATGTGTTTGTATTCTTTGTGATCATTTCCTTAATGTGGTGCAGCATTTGTTTTTTAAAGGGAAAAATTACTCTTTTATTTGTTGCTGTTTTCTAGCGTGTGTTTAGGATTAAAGTGTTGTCCCTTCTTTTATTCACCTGCGTTTGCCAGCACAATTCACACTATTGCCTATGAGCATAGCTGTTGATTTCTATAATAAACACTTATGGCCTCAGAAAGGTAATTTATACTTCTGAGTAATTTACACTTTTGAGAAAATTTGGTACTTTTGCTTATTCACAAAATCCAAGTTTAAGTTACTATTAAAATACAAAAGTAGTAACCCAGTGCCACCCATGGCCATCCACCGGTACTACAATACCCCTCCCTAGAAAATAATGGTGGTATGGACATAATATAAAACCCCATAGCAAATAATGACATATTAAATTACATTTATTAAATAGATGAAAACATAAGTAAATATCAAATATGGTAAAAGAATACTTGTTTTGAAGTTGAAAAAAGTAACAATATTTTTAATAAAATAATTAAAATACAATCAAACTAATTTAACCGATTCTAAATATTTATGTGCAACACTTCTATTAGTTAATTAATGCACATTAAATATATAAATTTTCTTTTAAATTTTAATTTCAGAAAAGTATTTTCATTTAATTTTTTTTATTTTTCCATTATTTAAAAGTCTTTTTCAAAATTAATTTAATACTGCAATATCATTTTATGTATTTGTTCTAAATGTAAAATAAATATATAACATGGATTTACATAACTATTAATATACAAATATGTTATTATTTATTTCCAAGCAAAATACATTACTTTTACATTTTCCATATACTTTACCATAAGGAGGCTTCACAGTTGCTGCAGAGATCACACATTGTAAAGTATAACTCAACTAAAAAATAAGTATCAAAAATATTTTTATGGCATGTACTGATGTAAATTCATTTTATATATTTATATATTTTAAATGCAAAACAAAATAAAAAATCCTACAACTCTTATCAAATTAATTTTCGTGCTAAAACTTTAATAGTTGGAAATATACTAAATGGGAATCGCCAGAATTAGTAATTCACTGAAAAGTGCAATTCAGCTTCGTGAATCGGGCCTTTAAAAAAAAAAAATGCTTCTAGACAAGTTAGTGAATGCAAAAAATCTGGATTTTTGTGAGGATCACATAAAAATAATTATAAAATAATGCATTTCAAATCACTTTGTTAAATCAGCCAAATTAGACAAAATTGAAAAAAATAAGAAACGAGTAGGAAAAATCTTAAAAGTTGCAATTACATATTACCCAACCTTGCTTCATTATCTGTTGAGAATATCCTGTGGCCATGCCCAGTGTTTGCTGTGCATATATGATGGCCTTTTAGCATATCCTGTTGTCCCCTTTAATCAAGTTCTAGTGGATTCTGGGTGAGGCCTGCTACCGCTCATACTGGGCATTCTTCAAGCATGTTTTTCATGATGCAGTTAGCTGTTCTTGAAATACCTAATATATTTTCTTAAAATTAACAAATCATGACTGCTAAATGAATTTAGAATAATAAAAATGGCAGAAATGCTTGGAATAATTGCATTTTACCTACCAACAACTCGAAATTGGAGGCTTTGACAATGGGCAAATATGAAATAGAGATTATGAATTTTAATTAACAGCGATAAACTTAAATGATTTGGACACAAAATGGGACATTTGTATTATTTTAAAACATAAAGATTTAAGAACCATTTTATGGAGAATATGGGCACAAAATAACAAGCAATTACATACACAACTTCAACAATGGCTGACCGAGGTTCACCAAGTAGACACAGAGAATTAAAAATTACAACAAACAAAGAGGCTGGGAAATATGTACTTTTATTATGTTGATATGTTCAACTACACTGTTTATCAAAGACTTAGAAATTATATTTTTGATCAAAGATTATGGCTTGGGCACAATTAAGAAACAACTAATCTCTTGAAACTGTACTATCCCATTTAATACAACTTCACAAAAGCCATATCAGTAAGCAAATGTACAATCTTTATACAAGAATGTTAGTGGGAAAGATTCATACACGTACAGTACAGGATGGTAAAATGTATGCACTAAACTAAAAGGCCATTCTCAATGCAGATTAATCACTATTTTGTGATACTGCAACTTTTCCCAGATTAAAGAGCCCAAATACAAAATAAGAACTACTTGTCCTCAATGTCACCATCAAGTAGGTATGTTAGTTCAAGTAATAGTCAACTTTGATGAACTCAGGTTTATTGGCATTGAGCCTGGCACCAGATTACTTCTGTCCTCTTTCCATTCCTTTACAGATTGACCAACTTCTATGCTAATATGCATGAATGCTGGAGAAAGTGACCAGCATTTAATGCATTGCAATCACAAATAGCATTCAATTTGATTCTAGTAGCCTATGTCCAAATAATGTATATGTAAATCACTACCAACAAACCTAGTTAGGATGAATAGTGATAAATCCTGGAAACCCTGGCTTTTGAGAAAGCCACAGAAGTTAGAGTAGAGACAGAACATGCAAGAGTTCAGAAAAGCAATGAAAGAGGATGAACACAACTGGGACAATGGAGGTTGACTCCCTTGACAATTGGATTGATCTGAATTGCAAATGAATGTCATGTACCAAAAATAACTCCAGATTATTTTTGGTATGTAATTAGGGAAGGGCCCAGGCTTCCAAGTGAATTGACAAAAGCATGTCGAGGTCTAACAGTCATATTATCAGAATTTGTAACCTATAGTGCATGTTTTAAACATTTGCTAGTATTGGTCTGGGACCCTGGTTACTTGTTGAATCAGAAAATAATCTGTATGTCATCTACATACATTTGAAAGTAAACTTGGTAGGGATAGGGATAAGGATAAGGATAGGAATAGGGATAGTGATAAGATAGGGATAGGAATACGCATAGGTTAAGGATAGGGATATGCAAAAGGTCTGGAATAGTGTAAGGGTTAGATTTAGGGCAAGAGGCAGAGCTTAAACACAATTTTCCAATCATGTCATTCTGTTTCATGGGATCATTCTTTTGTCAGCCTATTGCAGAATTAATAATCTTGATCAATTCTCCATTTTGTATTTGTTGCTTTTCTTTTTTATTACAGTATTTTTTTATTTTTATTTTTCCAGTAGATGTGCACTTTTATTTATATTTTGCTAGGTTTTACAGGCTGACTATATCTGACAGTGAAACTAGTAAGTTGCTACCTTTGAATTTGAACACCTACTGTTTTATTTCACTATATGTGAAAGCTGTTGCAACAGGAGAAAGACTCCCAAAACTCCAGTATAAGCCTATAAAAGCCTCTCCTGACAAATCATTTATTGAAACACTTTTGCAGGAAGCAGTGCCCACCAGTGAAAATTGCAAATTAACAATATTGCCGCTGACAGAAAAAAACAACTGAGCATTACATCTGAATAAGACCTCTCATTTATGCTTGCATTTTCTATTTTCCTCTAGTAGGGGGAACATTCACAAAAAAAGCATGCAACTTCCCAGATTCACAGAGGCTGTCTAAATCTTTTCAACATTTTCAGGATTTTAGCCCTATTTTTCCTAGGAAAATTACTTATTGATAACCCTATATCTGGCAGTGTTGACTGTTTATCTGTAGCAGCAATAGTGCAGATGTTATGTACGTTTTCTCATCATCTACCGAAAGAATTTTAATATGACCTCACATGCAAATATTCATTTTTTTTTCAAATTCAACCAGCTTTTTAGTTTTATTACAAATAACCCTTTTCTTAAAAATAAAACTACAAAATTGAACCTCCTGTGGCACTAACTACACTGGGTTTAATTTAAATTGGCACCCCAAAAGAGAAGTTTTGTTTGTTACCTCTTACCGACACTTATTTTGACAGTTATCTTCTGATATTCCATCTTCATCCTCTCCCACAATATCCACTGCAGAAAATATCAGTGCAACAAGGACGGCAAAGCAGCAAACCAATGCGAAGACCACAATGCATTTCTGTTGAGACTGAAAGAAATTAAACAAATATAAAATTTGAGAATCATTATCGTCCATTTGAGAAGGTGTTATACAACTCAAATGCATGGATTTCATGTTATGGATATTTACTGTGTGCTCATAATTCTGAGATTGTGGGGCAGCTAGGAAACATCTCCACTTCCTCCCATGTGTCACATTGTTAACCGTTCGGTAGACAATACATGCTACCCAAAGAGATTTTTCAGGATATTCCATAAGCCCTCTATGGTCAACTTGGAATGACTCTTATCCCCTTCAGATCATGAGCAAAAAGCCTTACGCAAAAAGCCTCTCTCTAAAACATGATCTCTATGAATCCTAAAGTATTGTTATTAAAGTGACTGCCATGTAACCCTAAGGACTGGTTCACATATGTAACTTAAATGTTTGAGTACTTTGCACTTTTGAGTTAGTTTACTACTTTTTGGCTATTTACAAAACTGAGTGTACAGTTATTCAAAATGTAAGAGCTAATTACATGTAAATTACTCAAAAAGGTAAGAGACCTTTGTGATTAACCCCTGCAGTTTGTGAATAGCCCCAAGATCCTTCAATTTGGTGGAGAAATGTAAGCTACACTTATTTGGGTGATACCAAGTATTGGTGGCCTCTTTTAGCAAGTGCTGTTTTCATGAATACAGCCACCTGGGAAGTACGATCTGGGAATTAGTCGCTGAATAAATAACTGTCTTCTCATTGTGGCTTCTAACTTTGGCCTCCTCCATTGTTTTCCAGAGATAATGTTTCTGAATTCCTCTAGCTTGAGAGAAGAGAATATGGTGGATTATGTTTTTTTTTCATACCCTAGCTGGCATGTTTCAATATTCAGATGAAATGTGAATAGAAGCTTCCCAGCATTGCTGCATCTGCAAAAGGCAGGTGCAACTATGCTTGTAATATGGAAAACAATTCAAGAAAAACATGGTGAATCAGGCAATACCATTTTTTCTCATGTTGCGCCCCATTCCAGATGATTAAACTTGGTCAACTGGTAAGTGCAATGGCATGTGCTGCATTACCTTGCCTTATGATCAGACCACTTCAATTTGCCCTATATGTAAATATGTTTGTTGCCTGAAATTGTACCACTGATTTTATAGGGATTTGCCATTCCTCTTTCTTTGTGCCCAATGTATACGTCTGAGTCCACTAATGAACAAATGGCATTCCTATGCCTCCAGGCAACATATAATGATTCATTGCTACAAAACATGCCTCGCCTTACTGCCTAACATAGTAATGCACTGCCTTGTGATGTGATGAAAGGGAACATGAAGTGGCACCTTACCTTAATTGTTTAGATTTATCATAACTATTACAGGGAAAGAGTTTGAGGTCTCTTTCCTAAGGTTAGCTAAAGTTAGAGTTGTATCATCCTCCCCTGATTGGACAGCCTTTGACAGGCTGGCCAGGCTGCTCTGATGAGGTGTGAAGTGGCCTGGGCTGAGACAAAGGAACCATCTGGTGGGCGGAGAACTGCGGCTACAAATGCCAGAGCAGGAAGGGGGCTGGGTTGCCAAACTGGTCTTCAAAGGAGGAAAGACATTTGGGAGAGAAACCAGATCTCCCCCATTTCCTACACCCCCAGCAGATGAGAGCATCTCTAATTAGATTAGGACAGGGGCTGGAAGGGGAGTGTAGGGAAACGTTAGCCACACCTGTGGGTGGGCTTAGCAAGACCTGAACCTCCAGGAGAGATGTTTTCCATTTTGGATTTTTAGGGCACAGTGCTTTCTGAGACAAAAATGTATCACACTCCTAATGAAGTGTTCATTAAAGAGGGTGGCACCCAGAACTCCATTGGTCCGAGATGCCCCCAAGTTAGCCAGCTCACAAACCTGAATACAAGTGAGAGAGCTGGCCAGTAACTCAGGTCCCTGCTGGAAGAAATGAGAAGACGAATGACTGCCCTGCTGTAGCCCTGGTCTGTACCAAGAAGGACTGCACTCTGAAAAGGACTAAACCTGCTGCACATTCTAGGCTTCACCACAAAGAGGGTTTTGCTGGGTTTCCAAGATCCAGGAGTGGACTCCTTGTAAGCAATAGGTACAAAGGAGCTACCAAGAGTCCCATGCATCAACTCCTAGAAGAATAAGCTGACCAGTGTCCATTGATGTTTAATGATTTTACCATGTGCATTGTGGGAATTGTAGTCCCACAACTCCAAGGATCAACTCAGAGCTTCTGGAACCTTGGCTAGTGTTGGGGGCACTCCAAGACCCCAAAAGGACCTTCTGGAAGAAGATCCAGAAGTTTGAAGACGTTTGGAGAATTTTTGTACAAAAGCTCCATAAAGTGATCGACCAGTCGACGAGAGGAAAGTGGGCGACTTCGAACCTCGATTCGGCCTGAAAATCAGGTTTGTCCCACTGAAAGCTCTAGAGCTCTGGCCATTGACGATAAGAACCAAGACCTTCAGGATTTCACTGAGGCCTCACACTGAACCAAGCTGACAGTGACGACTCGCAATCGGCCTGCTGAGGAACCTCCCTCAAAACTGAGGAAAAAGAACCAAAAAAGTGACTAAGTGCAAAGGTAAAATTTTGACTGAGGTCTACCACTCAGCAACTTGGGCTCTATTGTCAGCCTCAAACTTTGGCTTTGAGCCGGTCAAGTGCGACGAGATATGGGCAGTTGGTGCTTTTCACTTTTAGGCACGAGAAAGTGCAACTTTTTATCTATTCTTTAAAAATTCATACCTCCAGTTCCCTACATTAGATGGTTGCCATTTTGGTGTCATTTTAAAGATACAAATATTACCTATTTTTTTTTAATTGGTGTTGAATACTTATTGTGTGTTGTATCTTACTTATTTACTGTTTTGTTCATATTGACTGCTTTACACACCTGTCTCCTAATTTAAGCCTAAATGCTCATGGGCCAAGCCACCAAGAGTTGAGCAAGGATTCATTTATTGAGACCTTGACTGGACCTTATTTCTGATTGTGTTGTTGCTCCTAAGTGTGGGTACCTACCTGCCCTTAATAATAAACCACTTTCTTTCTCTACCAAACCTGCCCTGCCATGAATCCTGACTCTTCCAAATGGGCCAGAGAGCCTGGAAAACTGATTTGGGTCATCCACTCTACGACAAAGTCTGGTATTATTGTTGTTCACAAACCAAGCTTGTGTCTATCACCCATAAACATAAGCTATTACAATTTAAATTCTTACACTGAGCTTACACCACACCCAAAGCTCTAGTGCGCATCGAACCTGCTCGCTTGTTCCACTGTCCCAGATGCCATGCCACGAAGGCTAATTTTGCCCACCACACATGGACATGACCACTCATAGGTCACTATTGGACCACCATATTCTCCCTAGTCTCCACCATAATGAGTGCTACACTGACACCCACCCTGTTGCTGACACTCATGGGGTATACTGAAGATATCCCTGTGGGCATCCGCAGGATCACCTCGATTGCACTCCTACTCGTGAAACAGAAATTAGGGCTCTATTGGGGTTGTGACCAATGCCCCAGAGACTCTGCCTGGATGAAAAGCATAATTCATTGCGATAACATTAGTGAAGACGTATCACAGTTGCAGCCCTTCACCTCAAGGCCCGAAGACATATGGTCACAATTACAAGACTACTTACTCACCATGAAGTCATACTCTTTCCTACCTGTCTCACTCCTCTATTCCTAACCTTCCCCGACTGAGTGGACCCTCAGAGTGTGGACCTGCCCCGTGATAGTGCCATTTCTACCTCTGATTTCTGCAACAACTGTGCCACGTTTTGCCTCGAGTAACATATCCTGCTTAACCTGCATTTGTTCTTCTGCTATGATAAACTGAAAGCATAATGCCTTTTTGTATATTGATGTGTCAGGTATTCTATGGATAGCACTTGTGACCCTGAGCAATTATGTTATTTTGTTATCTATCACTGAAACTCTATTAAATAAAGTATTACAAAATAAATTGAACCACTTTCTAACAATAATGAATAATTCTACAGTTAATAGAAAATAAATCCCTCCTGTGCTGATTTACCCTTGCCAAAGCTTTATCCTTCTCTTTTCTGTACATTAGAAGGAGACTGGGGACATAAAATCCAGATACTAAGCTGTTTTCTAGGGTGCTGCCTGCTACTTGTTTTGGCTTGTTTTGATTTTCTGCAACATGTTTTAGCTGCTGCTTCTTCATCAGTTCAGTGCTGGGTCAGGGCACAGCCACAACCACCAGTACCTGTCCAAAAAGTTTGGGGGTGACTAGGGTAAAAAGGAGGACTTTCCTACACTGGGAATCTACTTTTTGACTTGGCTGCTACTGCTGCTGCTTTGCTTTGTTTCTCTGCCTTTTTCCGCTCCTGTAAGAAGGTCTTCAAACTTCAATAAATACAAACAGATATTTGTGTTTACCCCAGACAGCGTTCCTCTTCGAGCCATTCCTTTCAGGACTACTGAACCCAGATTAAAGCCTTATTTCTACATGTTGCACCCATGTTATTTATGCTACCAGTTCCAAAGCTTGCTCCTTGTGGCTCTTGTTGCTAGATATTACCTTCCATGTATTCTCCAAGAAGAAAGTCAGAAATTGTATTTGATTACTGTTGCAAAATTCCTTAAATTCAGAATGTTTTCATGATAGAAAGACATGGAAAGACTCATACTCCCATTATGGGATCAAGCACATGGGATGGATTTGCCCCATTGAAAATTGTTTTTAAAATATGTTGTACAAATGTTGATAGATTACATGTTGGTTTGCACTTTCAAATACTGGGCACACAACACTCAAAATATATTTCTGCTAAAATTCAAAATTCTGTCAATCTTCGTGGACACCTCTTTCGAGACTACATTAAAGGAACATCTTATGTTTCATGGAAAACACTAATACATACACACACACCACACGACAAAATGATACCTGGTTGACAATCGTGCCAACATTCAGCATCTGTCACCCATCTAACCCTCTTCTCTCCTTATGTGTTCTAAACTGCACCAATGGTCCGAAGTCCATCAGGTCACCAGTGTAAGGATTCCAACAGCAGAACAAGTGGTGGCACCCACGGTGAAACATGACAGTCATCCAGAATCTAAATAAAGCGGGTCGACCATCTGTTTGGCAGACAGTGTATCTGCAGTTTTTGTGGTGGAATATCCTGCCCTGACCTCTTTTGGCAAGTGATGTTTTCAGAAAGTCATCCCTGAGAATTGATCACTGAATAGAAAACCTGTCATCTCCCTGTAGCCTCTTATCTTGGCCTATTTCATTGCTCCTCCCCAACTCCCCTGTTATTTTTCCTTATTCCTTGTAGGTGTGAGAAGAGAATATGTGATATTATGTGTTTGTTGCCCTAGTCACATGTACAAGTCTTTTCTGAGGGCTGTTTCTTAATTTTTGATTTTTTATGGGAATGATTCCAAGTGCCCCGGTTATCCCATTTGAGACTGAAACCTACAGTATCCAGATGACTTGCGATTTCAAGTTTCCCATCATTCCTGGGCACACATAGGTCTACAAATATCAGGTGGAACTATGTCTGACATATGGAACAGAACTCAAGGAAACATGGCGAATCAGTAATGCCAATTTTCACATGCCCTGCTCCATTGCAGAAGATTAAACTCAAAATTGCCCAATAGAGCCATGGTAATATCACCCGGTACCTACCTGTGTTGCATTGCCAAGACCAATTTCCATTTTACATATAATTGCCACCAGGTATACATTTACGTCTAAAATCGTACCACTGGTAGTATAGGACACTGACTCTTCTCTTCATCTGTGCCCACAGTATACTTTTGATTTTACAAACAAGGGTGTTAATGAAGGTAAATTCCTATGCCCCCATGCAAAATATAATCATGTATTTCTCTTTCGTTGCCACCAAATGTGCCTGTCCCTCCTGCTGAACTCAGCTATGCACTGCCTTGTGATGGGATGAAAGGGGACACAATGTGGCGTCCTAATGAATTATTCAGCAGTTAAAAGAAATTAAAGCCCTTCTGTGCTGCTTTCCCCTTCTTCACAGTTGTATCACGTCTCTTTTAAGTACATGAGGAAGAGACTGGGACTCCAGGCAATTCTCTAGTGTGCTCCCTGTACTTTTGTTGGTTTGTTTTGCTTTTCTGCAGCGTGTTCTGGCGGCTGCTGCTTCATTGGGTCATTGCTGGGAATCTACTGTTTGACTTGGCTGTTCCTGCTGCTTTGCTTTGTTTCTCTGTCTCCCTATACTTGTGTCAGTCGGGCTTCAAACTTCAATAAATACAAATACAAATAGATGTCTGTGTTTACCCCAGGCTGCGTTTCTCTTCGAGCTATCTCTTTCAGGACTACAGACTGCATGATTAAAGCCTCTATTTCTATCTGTTTTGCCCTTGTTCTTTTTGCTGCCTGTACCACAGATTGTTCCTTTTGGCTCTTGTTACTAGATATTGCCTTTTATGTATTATCCAAGAGGAAAGCCAGAATGTTCGTCTGATTGCTGTTACAAAGTTGCTCATATTCAGATTGTTTTCATGACAGAAAGACATGGACAGACTCCCACCCTCAGTCTGAGATCAAACACAGGAAAGGTTTGCCTCAGTTATAATTGTTTTAAAATAATGTATGCAGAAGTTGGTAGATTGCTTGTAGGTTTGAATGTTTAAAATACTGGGCCCACAACACTCGAAATGTATTCCTGCTAAAAATCCCTCAGTCTTGATGAACACCTCCTTCAAGACTACATTGAAAGAAAGCCTTATTTGTCGTGGATAACACTAACTAATCGATCTGTTCACACACTTAGGCACACTCTCTCTGACACACACAAACATACGCACACACAATAAAATGAGTAATGGTTGTACATCCATCTGACCCTCAACTCCATTATGTATCCTAAACTGTACAAATGGCTGCAAGTGCATCAGGCCATCTGTGTAAGGATTCCAAGAACAAAGCCACTAGTGGCACCCCAGGTGAAACATGACAATATGCCAGACTCTAAATAAAGTAGGTGGACCATCAGTTTGGCAGACTAGGTATTGTATCATGCTCGTGGAGAAGTACCTGTCTACCAAAATCCAAATGAGGTCTAATATCTCGTAAACACTTTCATCTCAACAAAATTGGGATGTGTGTGCAGGATTGGCTGTATCACGTAACTAGATCTGTGTTGGTTGTGTTTTAATTTGTTGGTGTGGAATGCTGTCAGAGTTCTTTCAGTTCAATTATATATTTAAGAAGCAATGAAAAACACATTGTATAACATGTACCTACAAAGCACATGTTCACCTCATGGGCCATCTTGGTGCTGAATAACATTTTCCTTACACTCCAATGCAAAGACACTCTTTTTTATTACTCTCAGAGGGATGAGAGGATGGGCAGACTTACCAGGATTAGAATTTGTGATTGTATGAACAAACACAGCTTCCTGCAAGCAATGTATTAGTCCGCTGAGTTAACAAAACTACCTCATTCATTCACTATTGTGGTAATATGACATCGTTTGCCAATTATGTTTAACAAATTGGAATGTTACTGACAGTTTTACCAATGCCAACTTCAAATACTACAAACACAAATCTGTTAATTTAATATGGCCGATAGAACTAACAAATTAAAATACTGCAGGCACAAAACCGTTTAGTGACTTGGCTCGTTAACTATAATGAACTTCCCTGTGTCGGGGCGTGGCCAGGTTCCGGAGCATGGCGGACGCCTAATTTTCCAGCTCCGGAGGGGCCTGCCGGATTAATCCTTCCCAGCGTGCTGGTCCGGGCTGCCTGCTCATGGAGTGTGGGCTCTATGTGGCGGACCGCCGGGAGGCGCGACTGGGCCCCCAGCGCAGTCCTGGGGCGAGAGGCGGGCGGTGCTGTTTGCCCCGTTGCGGAGAGAGGCGTTCGGCCCCTCCCCTGCTGGAAGCCGCGGCCTGACGCTGCGCGGTCGGCCGCGGCCGGAGTGAGGCGAGCAACCCGAGACCATCGGCGCTCGCATCAGAGGCTGAATTTACTGTTGCGAGGGGAGGCTGGCGGCCCCTCCCCTCGCTGAAAGCCGCGGCCTGGTGGTGAACGGCCGACAGCAGCAGGAACAAGGCGGCTGCGGCTGCGCTCGCAATTGCGGCGCGAGTCCAGATCGCGGACCCTGGGGCCCCTGACGCAGTTGGAGGGAACTGGGGGCCCAGGATGGACCCCTCCCTGGTGTAAGCCCTCAACGGAAGCGACGGAGCGGGCGCAAGGGCCCCATCTTTGCCAGAGCCGACCTGAGGGCATTGTACTTGGCCCAATTGGAGTACCTGGGCACGGAAGAGGCATCGGGATGGGCTGCCTAACGGAGTGTGTCATCTGTGGAGGTCCGGTGGCTGAACACGGATCCCCATGTGTTGCGTCTGGAGAGAGGTGCCCATAACGGACGGCCCCGGGCCGACTGTCCGGCGTGGGGAGACCGCGGAGCCGCCGGACGTCTTAGGGCACAACTGACTCCGGAGAGAAGATTACGAACACGATCAGGTGGACACCCATGAGCACGGAAAGAGGACTGGAAAGTGGGTGAGTGCCCCATTGGATAGATGACTGGGCCTTGGCAGTGGCGGGCGCCTGGATCTGGCTGCCGGGGTGGGGCCTGACTGGAAGTCCAAACATAGGCACCAGGGCTGAAATAGGGAGTAATTTGCAGCGACTGCAAGAGTGCCCCTCATCCTGGGAGCCACAATTTAGACACAACCAGCGGCGCTGTTGGAGTTCGGCCAAAAAGAGCCGAGAGTAGAAGTTTGAGCTCCAAAGCCCGAAAAGAAGGGACAATCCCAGTTGTGGTTCACACGAACGCGCGCGGGCCGTCTGCCGGGGCCTCCGAGGCGCGCCCGCTTGCCGGACCGATGCCCCCCAAGGGCCGTCACAAGAATAGAACCATGGACCCCGAGTTGCCGCCTGGGGTGAGCGAAGCGGACTCACTAAACCAATCACAAATTAAAGTTCAGGACACCCTAGACAAGATACTGGGGGCCATAGAGGATACCAAATCAACATTGCAACGTGACTTCAACCAGGTCGCGATTGAGGTGGGGCTCCTGAGAGCTGACCATCACAAGTTGGTTGACAGGGTCAAAGAAGCAGAAACCACATTAGCGGACATTGTACCAAGGCAGAAAGACATATCGGCGGAGGTAACTTCATTGACCGGCAGAGTTGCAAGACTTGAACAACGTGCCGAAGACGCGGAGGGAAGAAACAGGAGGAACAATGTGCGCATGGTAGGTCTCCCTGAAGGGACCGAAGGGTCAAACTTGGTGGGCTTTCTGGAGAAATGGTTGAGCGAGGTGGTTGCGCCGGGATGCCTGACCCCCTTCTACACCCTGGAGCGTGCCCATCGTGTACCATCGAGACCTCTAGCCCCTGGCAGACCCCCATGCTATAATCGCTAAACTTCTGCACTACAGAGACAGGGACATCCTCCTGCAGAAAGCCAGAGAGACGGGCCCATTCAAAGTAGGGAACGGGGAAGTTACACTGTTCCCGGACTTCACGCTGGAGGTCCAGAACAGGCGAACCTCATTCCTAATGGTCAAAAGAGCCCTGCGAGACGAAGGGATCCAGTACTCGCTACTATACCCGGCCAGGCTAAGAGTGATGGTGGAGGGTAAGACCACATTCTTCCAATCGCCGGAGGAGGCATGGGAATGGCTTGAGAGGCGTGGATCCCAAAATGTACGACCTGCAAGTGAAAACCCTGGAGCGAGAAGAGCCCGCCGAGCCCCGAAGGGGAAGAGATCAAGTGACCACCCTCGGTTGGCACCAACGCAAACGCTGAGAGAAACGGACAGGAGGGCGGCCCTAGAAGCGGCGGCTCGGGTGGGTGGTGAGGTGCCCCCCCTCCCCGAGGAGGGTCCGAAGAAGAGTCCGATGATACAATGGTGTCCTCTGCCGGGGACTCGGAGGGCCTGTCGCGAGCACCGAGTGTGACCCCACAGACAGCCGATGAGCTCATATAGCCCGGACGGGTAGCGGCGCCCAGAGACATAGCACACTATTTGAACGAGTGGCCCCTCCGGACCTGGCTCCCCCCCCCTGACTCAACTCTTGCCTGTCCGACTTGGCTGGAGAGTACTGCAGTTATGTGTTTGAAAAAGTTGCATTATAGCATAGTTTATTGGGCAACCTACAGTTCCGGAGGCGCCCTGGGGTTGGGGAGTTGGGGTTTACATTTCCAAGTTAAATCGGCTAAATGGGTGGAGAAATCTGACTACAGTAGAGGAGTGGGCATGTGGGGGAGGATATTGAGACCAAGGGCGCGCCAGACCGGCCACGAGCAGGTCCCAAGCACTGGATGGCAGACTACAATCTTATAACCTGGAATGTCGGGGGGATGGGCACTCCGGCTAAAAGACATAGAGTTTTATCATTCCTCAAGAGAAGGGGGGTGCAGATAGCAATGTTGCAGGAGACCCACCTGGCAATGGGCGAGGGAGAGAAACTAAGACAGAGGTGGAGGGGGCGGGTGTTTGCCACGGAGTACTCAGCTTATGCAAGAGGATTAGAGCGGGGGTCCCACTCACAGTTGAGTCTTCCAGCATTGACAAAGAGGGAAGGTTTGTGATACTGGAGGGGAAACTACAGGGGATCCCATTAGTCCTGAGTTGCATTTATGCCCCCAACCAAGATCAGATCCCATTCATGATCGGCTTATCAAGTCACCTCACCCGCCAGAGCACAGGGGAAGTACTAATAGGAGGGGACTTCAAAGCAGTACTAGATATAAACATGGATAGGTCTACCCCACCGCTCCAAGGGGCAACATCAATTAAAACAGCACAAAATTTAACTGAGTGGTTGAGTACTTGGGGGTTAGTGGACGTCTGGTGGGTGCAGCACCCAACCGCCAGGGACTATTCATTTTACTCGGGCCTCCACCGAGTGCACACCAGAATAGACAGGGTGGTCTGCACTCCAGGGCTGGCTCGTGATATGACCCAGTCTGAATACCTTGCTCGCACAATATCGGATCATAACCCTCTACTACTAAGGATGAGGGTATCATGGGACAGGCCGCCCATCCCGTCATGGAGACTGGCCCCTGCGACACTCGAAGATCAGGCATATAGAGAGGCACTGCAGAACCACCTAACAGAACACATTGAAACAAACAAGGGATCCACCCCCTCCAGGGCCGTGGAGTGGGAGACACTCAAAGTGGTGACGAGGGGTTTCTGTCTCGGGCAGTCGGCGGGAGTGAGGCGCACACTAGAGAGGGAACTGACCGCCGTGGAGGAGGTCATACACGAGGGGGAGCTAAGACAGGGCTCTGCAGAGCAAGAGGATGAAAAATATAATCAAGCACGCAGAGAACACTCACAGGCTGAAGAAAGACTAAGATGCCATGACATGCAAAAATACCTAGCATCCATACAATCAGAGGAGGGGAGGTCGGGTAAACTGTTGGCGCCCAAACGGAGATAGTGAACCCATCACAAGTGTGCTGGATAGAGGGGGAAACTGCAGACTATGCCCAGGCCCCATCAATGACGCATTTAGGGATTACAACGCACACCTGTATAGAAGACCTAACGACTTGGCGACGGCGACATTTGACAACTACCTGTCACGGATCCCCCTACCGGTGCTGGGTCTTGAGGATAGGGATAAGCTAGGAGGGCCAGTGACCATGGAAGAGATAAATGATGCCATAACGCAGCTGGCCCCTGGGAAGACCCCTGGTACGGATGGCCTTCCTATGGATTTTTACAAGAAATATAAATCCTTACTGACTCCCTGCTTGGCGGAGATGTATGCGGAGGCAATACAAAAGGGGGAGCTACCATGTACACTACGTGAGGCGCTGGCTTCCCCACATGTCCACACTGATACATGCTGACCAAAATGGCTTCATTCCAGGTCGCAGCACCTCTTTAAACCTTAGGCGATTCTTCTCTGTATTACACATGCCCGAAGAACTAAGGCCGCTGACGGGGACCCTGTTGGCGGTGGATTTCGAGAAGGCATTTGACTCGATTCGGTGGGACTACCTGAGGTCGGTGATGTTAAAAATGGGTCTGGGAGAAAACTGGGTTAGATGGGTGGACCTGTTGTACTCGTCCCCGCTAGCAAGAGTGAGGACGGGTAGAACAATCTCCAGAGCGTATCCGGTGTTTCGTGGCACTAGACAGGGGTGCCCCCTTTCCCCACTACTGTTTGCCCTGGCTATCGAGCCCCTGGCGACTCAGTTGCGGGAGGAGGGTGTGGGTAGGGGGGTCGAGTGGGGGCCAACTGAACACATTGTCTCCCTTTACGCTGACGATATATTAATTTATCTTAGGGACGGTCCCAGTGGTATCCCTTGGGCACTTGGGGCATTGGAGGACTTCGGGGTGGTTTCGGGACTGCGCCTAAACCGTGGCAAAACATACATGTTCCCTTTGACTGCAGGCTGTGAGCGCCCACCAACATACCCGACAGACGTGAACTGGGCCCCCCGGTCCTTCAGGTACTTGGGTATTCAAATATTCCACGAATTGGAAAATCTCAGGGAGGGTAACCTTGGAAAAGCGACTCGATCCTTGAGGTCTTCGGTAGGGTTTTGGCGCTCCCTGAAGTTATCAATAATGGCCAGAGTGGCACTATCTAAAATGATCATGCTTCCAAGACTCCTCTACTACTTTGTCAATTTACCATTGTTGATCCCTCCGGCATGGTTCCGTGACCTGAACGTACTGCTCAGAGAACTAATTTGGGATGATGGACGTAGACGCACTGCACTCACGACCACTTGTAGGCCGACTCACATGGGAGGACTGGGCGCCCCTGACTTCGAGGCTTATTACCTGGCATCCCAACTACAGTGGGTAGCCGGCTGGCTGGCGAGCAAAGGACACCTGGACCTGTGGACAACCCAGGGGGTAATGGACACGTCATGGATTGCGACACACATGACAGGCAGGAAAATAGTCCTGCCTGGAAACAACATAATGTTAAAAGTCGCAATGGCATGCTGGAAGAGATGCGCGAAGAGAGTAGGAGTGGGCCCACCATACTCTCCGGCCTTACCGCTCTCAGCACTGAATATGAAGTCTGGGGGGAAAGGACCGAAAAGCCTGGGACTTGGTCCCTGGACGGGTGCTGGGATTGAGACAGTGGGTGGACTATTCGTGGGGGGGGGTACTGAGGGGCTTCGCTGATCTAATGGGTGTGGGTGTTCCCCGGGGTCAGTTCCTGCTCTTCGGGAAGTTAGTGCACGCACTGAAGGACCACTGGTGCAGGATAAACGCTGAACCCACTCCTCACGGAGTGTTGCACCTCCTACTGACATCGGGGGAGGAGCCCCACTTGATAACAAAAATATACCGAACCCAGTTACAATCCATATTAGATCCCTTGCAGTCATTGAGGGAGCGATGGGGAGGCACGATTGGGCGGGACTTGTCTGACTCTGAGTGGAACAAAACGTTGGCATACCCCCGGACGATCACACGGAATGCGCGGTTAAAATACATCCAATATAATTATCTGCATAGAACGTACCTAACACCGCACCGACTATTCCGTATATACGGGGGGCCCCCCAGGGCGTGTCCAAGATGTCGGGGGGTGAAGCAGACTTTGGCCATATGGTGTGGGGGTGCCCAGTGCTTCAGGTTGGTTGGAAGGAGATATTGTCTATTCTGTCCCAGCTATTCGGTGGGGAGTTACTCCCTACCCCGGAACTGTGCTTACTGGGTCTCAGGCCAGCAGCATTAAACGGGAAAGTAATAGGGCGTTTCCTGGACCTAACCCTGGCCCTTTACAAAAGACTGATCTCAAAAGGCTGGAAATCCTCAGACCACCCCTCACTGGCTGATTGGAAAAAAGATGTTACGAAATGGTCCAGGGCTGAACTACTGGTCCTGAAGGCGGAGGAGGCCAAGGGCAACCGTCAGGTTCCTATTGCCCCGGCCTGGGAAGACTTAGTGGCGAACTGGGATGGACTATGCAAGAGAGCAGCAGCCCCAATGGGAATGGTGGGAGATACTTAGCACACCTTGGTGGATTGACCTATGGGATGGGACCCCCAGGGAATTCCATGGGGTAACTGAACACTCGCAGAGCCCACACTGAGGAGCGCGAGACAGAGACCAACGAGCCACCAAATACTATATCACCAATGGATGCGGGGATGAGGCGAACGGCCTATTGTGCCCCTCTCGCGATGGTGCGCCCGGCCTCCCCCTACATGCTGACATGCTTTAACTCCTCAAACACCGTTAGCTACAAATCCCACCCACATAACGCCGTAAAGTTGTTCTCCTATCTTGCTTATTTTCTTCCCCCCTCCCTCCCTCCCTTTCTTTTTTTCTTTTTTTTTTTCTTTCTCTATCCATTTTTGTATTTTTCTTCTTTTCTCTTTTTTCTTTTTCTCATTTTGCTTCGCTCTCATTCTCCTATTCAAAGTACAGAGTAGAACGGGTTTAAGTTGACTGATCACATACGTGAGTTAAATTGATAGTATAGGATTGCGAAGTGTATAGCACGGTTCATCATAGGGTTGGGTATATCAACACCAAGTATTAACGAATGCATAGAAAATGTTAACAATACCAAAGTAATAAGCAACTAAACTTGAATAATGTGTATCACAAATGCAGACTGTTTAATGTTGACTTACAACAATTGTAAGTTGTTAACTCGAGCAAACGTTTAAATGTAAAGCAACAAAAGGTTAATAAAATATATTTAAAAAAAAAAAATGAACTTCCCTGTGTATTATTTGCATTGGTGTTTACCAGTGGGCATTACCAACACCTAGGGCCTAATTACGAGTCTGACGGTTCAAGGACCCCCAGACTCAGGTGGCAGTCAGACAGGCGTACTCCAGGTGGTCCGACTGCCACATTATGACCCTGGCAGTCAGAATGCCAGGGGACTACCAGGAACAAGGTTCCCGATAGGCTGACGACCGTCAGACTAGTGATCAGCGATGGCAGCACTGAACTTATTGCCGCCGTGCTGATCAAGACTCCTGTTTCCACCAGTCTTTCCACGGCAGGGACCCAGTCATGGAAAGGCTGGTGGAAACAAAGTGCTTGGGATTACGGGGAGCCCTCGGTTGCCCATGCCCATGACATGGCATGGCAGTGCAGGGGCCACTCTGCCAGCACTCTCGGAATGGACAGTGCGCATTCCGAGGGTGCTTTAGTGCTATGGCATTGGCTCCCATAAGGGAGCTGAGACCAATATCAGAGCAATGTTCATGCCGGCCTAACCATGCCGGCAATACGATATTCCTTTAGGGCGGCCCGGTGGGAACATTGTAATACGTCTAGGGGGAGACAGTCGGTATGACGGGCCTTAATCTAGGGGGCTGGAACAGTTTCTTTGTCCCATGGCCTTATTATCAAAGATTACAAGTAAGCAGAACTGATAAATATGACTCTGTTATTTTATCTACACCACCATGTGGCAGAATCACAAACTGTGCTAGAGGCAAAACAGTAACCTTTCACAATTTATAAGAAACTTCACGTATTGTCACCGAATGGTACTGTGGCTGATTGTATTTCGTGCCCTGGAGTTATCCACAACCAAAGTAATGTTTTAAACACAAGATATGGTTAGGATGAACAGATTTTCATTTAAAAGAATGAGACAGCCATAGACACATAAATAGGACCATATGCTGGCAAATCATAGGGCCTGATTATGACTTCGGCAGAGGGGATTACTCCATCCCAAATGTGGTGGATATCCCGCCCGCCGAATTACGAGTCCATTACATCCTATGGAACTCGTAATACGGCGGGCGGGATATCCGTCACATTTGGGACAGAGTAATCCCCTCCGCAGAAGTCATAATCAGGCCCATAGACTTTCTAGACACTAATTCACCCCTCAATAACTCCTTCTGTACTGAGTAACTGAAATCAATCAGCACAGCAGGAGACAATTATTGAGTAAACCCAGTCTCTCTTGTGATTAGAGAGTTGGCGTAAATGTGGGCCTGTGCAGCATTGTGAAAATGTGATTGCTCACCCGACCCTCACTCAAAAAATGGGCCATGTATTTATTAATGCAAAACATGTTGGCACACCAAGACAGTTCTTGAAAAAAATGGATCATCTGGGCTAATCTGGGATGTCCGGTCATCCTTTATCTGGAGGCCTCCTAAGAAACATTTTGATCACCGAACTTTTATTAAATCAAGCACTGGTGCCACCTAAGGAAGAGATGATGAAAATTCACAAATACTTGAACAAAAATCTGAATGTTAGATTAGGTTTGTGCTAAGCCCCCACATTTTCCTCTCATTCAATAAAGATAACCTATTGTGCCTAATGAATATTTTGTTGGGATGAGGAAATATATCATACTGCACTAATGGAACAGAAGTGGGCACTTTTAGATAGTAAGGTAGCTATTAAAGTGGAATTTAGACAAACTACTTGGGAAATGGCTGAAGGATATAATGACAGGCTGAATAACGACTCCCTGAATTTGCATTTTTCCTCCCAGATAACTATTGTGGGTGTATCTTTTTTGGATTTGTGGGTCTCTGTAGAGGGAGGCCGCATATATACCAAACTCTACAAGAAGCCTACTGCTGGGAATTCTATTTTGCATGGCAGAAGTCAGCACCATCATAGTCTGATTAAAAGTATCCTGTTTGGGGAACTTATGCGTGTCAGGCATAATTGCTCCTCAGACACGGATTATATAAAGGTGGCACAGGAAACTATGTCACATTTTTTGGCATGAGGGTATTCCAAATATATTTTGACAGAAGCTGAAGGGAAAGCTAGGATATATTATTTGCAAGAGTTACTGTTGCAATATGGGCACAGAAATAAGCAGAGTGATGATGCAATAAGGCTGATCACAGATGTCTTATCTGAAGCAACATGGCTGTATGGCGTACTTAAGAAGCAATGGGGAATCCAACAAACAAATTATTGGTTACAGATTTAGCATCGGCCCCACAGGTGATGTATAGATGTATGTCTCTTGAGGACATGCTAGTACACAGCCATTACTCGGATCTTAAATGTGGAAAACCTAAAGGGTCTGGCTTCTTCCACTGCATGCATTGCAAGGCATGTGCATATAGTACTAAAGTGATGGAGTGTGAACTCCCAGGGAGCAATTAGAAAAACCCATCACTAAATTGTTGAATTGCCGTTCTGAGTATGTGGTATATTGCCTCTTTTGCCCGTGTGACTTGAAATATGTAGGAAGTACTGTGAAGCCAGTTAAGAATAGAATGTTGGAATACATACGGGTGATGGGATAGTGATCACAAATATCCTGTGACCTGTCATTTCCAGATGGCACATGCAAGCAATAGAAATTTGCTTTGTTTTTTCTGTTTAGATCAGGTCCCCAAAGATGAACACGGTGGAGATCGTATATTGAAACTCAGAAGCCTTGAATCATGTTATATTATCGACATGCAAATTAAGTCTCCAAAAGGGTTGAATATGGATGAGGAGTTGTGCATCCATATAGGTTAAGGTTCAGATGAAGGGGGAATAAGGGACGCCACTGCTTGAACCCTGATTGGACCTGTATTATGCCTATTCATGGCTTGACTATTATATCACAATTCAGGGGAGTACTTTGTGTACACAAGGAGGACCAGAGTCAGATGTTTCTAAACCTGGGCACAATAAGTGACTTTGGTGCTCTTTTTCCTTTGATTTTTTTAAATTTGGGCAATGGACCATATATGAAATGGGACTGTGACATTAAGCTGCTTATAGAAGTTGGTTGTGGCTGTTCAGGATCAGGGAAGAACAAATTTGGCTAACACCCCTACATTTGCCAATATGTGGATATTTAAAAGCTTTTGGCTGGCATTTCTCACTCTGCACTCATTTGGCTATTTACTCATTCCAAGGAAAGGGGGAAGAATGCACCTAAGGGGGAACAAGGAGGAAAAGGGCTAGTCACTGCTTAAAATTGATATGGTGCGTAAAAAGTTTTTAACAGAAAATTATTTTTTCCTGTGTTGAAATAAAAAAAAAATATAAAACTTGTTTCATTTCCCATTCAAAAATGTTTACACAGCGAGTAATACTCATTACTCAATACTCAATACTCATGAGAACTACCAACAGTCACGGTTTTCTGGGATTTAGAAGTGAATGCAAATTATAGGAGCAATGTTCAGTGAGGACTTTGGTTGAAACGAGTCCCAAAGTTGGCCTACAATCTGAGAAATATATTAAGCAAAAAAAAAGTCTGAGCTTAAGGAAGAGCTTCAAAAGGTTTTCATCACACCTGAGTCACCGTAGAATTGTCCTAACTCTATGATAGATAGTGCTCAGGATTTAATGTCTTTCTACATTTTCCTCGGGCACGCAAGACCCACTATGCAGAATGTAGCTGGGAGAAAAACAAAGACTTGGGTGGAGGGAACCCTGGCAATAGGGAACCAGTTAACAACTTAAGTTTGACCAAAGAGAGGAGGAATGAAAACTGAATTTACAATTGAACTGTACTGTGGTTTAAGTTGATATCACATATAGCTAGTATTCTTTTACCCTGTCTAGGAAATGAGAAAGAGCTAACTGTTTCCTGATCCAGCAGCTAATATTGAGCCGCATCTAGGATCCAGCTTAGCCCATTGAAATATGCTGAGTTCCTCCTGATGCAGTTTACAACACTGGGACACACGCAGCAGAACCCTCACCTTGTGTTCTTCTCATTAAGAGCAGAAATCTGCAGGCTGATAGGGCTTCTTTTCACTTTCAATCAGGCCCAAAACAAATGATCGATTTAAAGGGCCAACAGTCTTGCTTTTGCTTGTTTATTACTCTAGAGGGACGCTATCTGGAGCCTTACACCTAGATCCCAATGCAATGGATGGAAACAAAGGCACACAATTTGTTATCACTTCACTACATTTTAGGAGATGCTATGGTTTGGAGGCAGGTTTTTGACTTTAGTCAGGCATGTAAGGGATTTGCATGCACTGAAGGGATGTCAAATGCATTTCTCTGTGTGAGTAATTACAAAAAAATACTTAAATAGCACTTAACTAATTTATTTTTTATTTAATGCTTTGATAGGGCTACTCGTCCCAATGTAGGGTGTCAGAGCACTTTACATCACACGCTATATAGAGATAATAAATCATACAAAAGTGGAAAACAATGTATAGGACATTTTACATAAAACATTGAGGGTTATAAGGTGTAGGACTCACACATGGGCCATCCTGGGAGTCATTGCATGTTACACATACATGGTTGGGAAAAACACAAAATCAGGATGTAAAATGTAGTGCAGAGACTGGGTGTCTGTAATAATAAGTCTATTATTACTCAAACTATCTCTTCTTTGTAAACATATAATAATGATAGATTAAAAAAACTAATAAGGTTCTAAACCCTTGCATTGTAGTTTGGCCATAGCTTCTTGATGCGGCCTCCATGCTCACTGTGTTATTTTTGAAGATTGCACCTTATGAACTGCAAGTAACAAATAGGATCTATGTGCCTGATTACAAGTAAAGATGCTATTTATCACACCTAAATAACAATATCCTGGGGTTCGTTATTTATCAGGGGTGATAAATGGCACTGATTACAGGTTATTGGGAAATAACATGCAGATTTTGGTGCTGAACACACCAAAATCTGCATGACACAGTAAATACCAGTTTCTGGTTAAATTTCAGCAGGTTTGACCTGCTGAATTTTAATGAATGTTGGGTTATTTGACACATAAAATAGCTATCGGATGCGTTTAATAAAAGCAAACTCATAATTTCATCCCATGTGTAAAAAGAAGTTTACACCCATGACAGAAATAACAACCCAACTAGTAATCAGGGCCTGTGTCAGAATCAGTATCTCACACACTTACCTACATAAAATACAAATCTGTGATCTGCATGTTACATGATGTGTTTTACACATGGCCATTAACTCTATATGCTACTTTAGGAGTCAAAATAGTAACTAGGCAAAACATAGATCTCTCCAGGAAGTGCAATAACCACCAGAATTATCATACTTACTGTTATTATATATCCTGAAAATTGCTGGACACACAAACAGCAGGTTCCTTAGTCCCATAAGATATTTTAAAACACAGCCCCTTTCGAACCTATTAAGGCAGAACTTATTTACTGTCACATTTGTCCTTGATGCCAGTTCTTTGCTGACGTTTGGAAAAAAAATGTACAAGTTAACTGACAACTTTGCTTTTCATGATGCCACCTCTCATGGCTCCAGCTCCTGTCCACTAACACACCTTGAAGACCAAGTATGGGTTGCTAGAGTAAAGTTTTTCCATTTGCAGCACTAATTTTGCCCCAAAGTGTAATACTGTTGCAAAGTGACTCACGCCTAAAACTGACTCATTACAACGTACTTCATTTTAGGAAGGTAAAACCTTTTGCATTGAGAAATATTAAATATTGTTTGCTATTTCTCTTTCTTAGTATTTTTAATTAACAAATCTTCAAAGTACTTGTTCCCATTAGTCACATTGAGTTCAGGCAACTAAACAGAGAATGTTATCTTAACTAGATGACCATTTTTGGTAATTTCAAAAGATTAAGTGGATTTTTGCTCTTTAAAAATTACATACTCAAACAATTATACTAATTATGGGTGTTAAGTGCTGATTGCCTGACAGAAGGCATAATTTGAAAACCTGTGGTAATATAAACCCATTTATTTCTGGCTGATGTGGTAACCATAACTGTTGGGAATACCACAGAGCAATATTATCACCACAACACTACAATGTACAGATGCTAATCATCCTATAGTAGTCGCACTAATGTTGGATTGCACACAATGGCTGAAAATTAGATGTTTCATTATCACCAGCTCTAAATTCAGCCCCATTTTGTGTCAACAATGTGGTAAACAAAGGCATGTGCAGGGACAACCGGTTTGTTAGTACCTGCACGAATCATTCCACACTGCTCTGTCATTCTTCCTCTGCAGCATAAGAAATTGGAAGCCTATTTTCTAATCAGGGAAAAAATAATCCTCTTGGAAAATAGTACAATTTATCAGGTCCAATAGTACCTTTCAGAAATTCTGAAATTCTATACCATGAACGAGAATGAAACACATTTCATGGAATATATTAGAACCCACCTTTTAATTTGAAAGGGTGTTTAGGCGATTATACTTTGGTATTGTCAACAGCAGTATTTTCTCTGCTACAGATAAATCCATAAAGATGTGCATACATTACAGAGTTTACAAAAGCTTCATTTATGAAGAATGTATTTCTACTCTTCAATGACCCGGCACATCAACTTCAACAAGTTCTTTTATAGGTTAAGGTAGATTTACGAGATGCAGCTCAACATAATTTGACATACGAAAAGCAGATTATCAAGCTCAACATGGATATTATCAACAGTTAGCAGTACCATTTGGATTGTGTAATACAACACCAGTGTTTATATGACTTGAACATTACTAGTTTCATTGATCATTGATATATCAATCTATATATTTGCATTTGTATTTTTCATTTGTGAAACACTATAAATACCAGAAGGGCCTGGTTTCATAATAGTAATATAGAGAGGAGTAAAAAAATCCAACAGTACGTTAATGTGCCATGGTGAAAGAAAGGGTGGAGCAAAACAGAGGAAGAACAGAGAAGGAACAAACGTATGTAATGCAACAGCCCTATTCACTAAACATCCACAGATTTAAAACCCTAAAGCCCTAGTCCTAAACCCTAAAGCTCTGCATCCCTAAACTTCTGCCCTTAATCATAAACCTTGCAGCTCTAGTACTACATCCTAGATCCTTGAAGGTGAACCAAGCTAGGCACCAGTGGCAAGTTATGGTTAGTGTTGTCTGGTTAGTTAGCTGAACAATGTGTGTAATGAGGTCCATTACTTTGAAGGTGGTGGATAAATTGTAAATTAAAGACATTACTATAAGACTTGTTAAAGTTTGTAAAGGTGAAAAAAAGCTTGTGTAGGGAAAATAGTTTTCCCTAACTTTAACTAAGCTTTAACCTTTGTTTTTTTCATAGATTTTCAATGTTTTTTAAAATGTTTAATAAAATGTGATTGAAATCGTAGTCTATTGTCACAAATGAGAGTTGTTTAGTGGAGTGTTGTACGTGCACGTTACAGTGTAGGAGAGTGTGTAAAGTCTATTGTCATAGACTGTTATATTGTAGACTGGAATTGAGTGGAGCAGAGTAGAGTGTACTAGCATATCGTACAATATAGTAAAGTTTTATATAGTGTAGTGGTTTTGGCTCATATAGTGAAGTCAAGTATTGTAGACTGGAGGAGCGAGTTATACAGTGGAATGGCATGTGGAACAAAAAGGTAGGGTATTGTCACCTTTCATAGAGTTGAGTAGAATCTTTTAAAGTAGAGTAGGGTAAAGTATAGTGTCATATAGTGGAGTATCCCAAGTAGAGTGTCATGGAGTACAGTGGTGGAGAGTGTCATAGAGTGGAGTGCCGCTCCCTATAGTGGAGTGGCGTATCGTAGAGAGAAGTTGAGTGGCATGTCGTTGAGTGTCATACAGTGTAGTACAGTGGCATGCAGTGGATAGGCATAGACTGGATTAGAGTGGCTTAGAGTGCAGTACAGTGTTGTAGAGTGGAGTTGCATACAGTGGAGTATAGTGTTACACAGTGCAACAGCGTAAAGCGAAGTATAGCACAGTCGCGTAGAGTTGGATAAAGTGCAATAGAGTGGAGTATAGTAAAGAGGAGTACACTGGAGTTGGGCAATGTAGAGTAAAGTATAATAGATAGGAGTGGCATGCTGCAGACTATAGTGGCATGGAGTGCAGTAGATTGGAGTGGCATAGCATACAGTCGATAAAGGTGTCATAAATTGGAGTACTGTAGAGTGTAGTGTGTTGTGGTACAGTATTGGAAAGTGAAGTAAACTAGAGTAGAGTGGTATATGGTCTAGCTGATTTTTGTAGAGTGGAATGGAATACAGTACAGTACAGTGTTGTAGAGTGAAGTTCAGTGGTTTGGCATACAGTGTTATAGTTGATTTGCATAGAGTGGAGTGGCTTTCAGCCGAGTAGTGGAGTATAGTGGAGTACTGTGTCAGGGCAGAGTGGAGAAAAGTGGGGTGCAGTGGCACACAAAATGTTGAATACAGTGTGGTATAGTGGACTAGTGTATCCTGGAGTAGAGTGGAATAGATTGCAGTACAGTTTACAGTATAGTACAGTGTTGTACAGTGTCCTAAGGGGTATAGACAAGAGTAATGTGTCAGAGAGTATCATACAGTGTAGTAGATGTGTAGTAGAGTGTTGTACAGTAGAGTTGCATTACGTGCAGTAGGGTATAAAACAATGGAGCCTCATAGAGTGATTTGGAGTATGATAGCGTAGAGTGAGTCAAAGTCTCATACAGTGGAGCAGAGTCGAGTGGAGTGGTGTACAGTAGTGTGTAGTGAAGTACAATAGAGTGTACTGGTGTGTCATAGAGTGAAGTGGTGTGGAGTGTACTAGCATAGCATAGGTTGCAAACTGTTATAAATAGGAGTGGGGTCTCATGCAGTAGAGTGAGGGGCAGTGTATTGAAGTGTTGTCTAGTAGAATAGAGTGTTGTACATTGGAGTGTATAGCTATACAGTGGACTTTAGAGTTGGACAGTGGAGTGTACAGGGACAGAGTGCAGTAGAATGTTGTTGAGTGCCATGAAGTGCGGTAGACTTTTATATGGTAGAATTATAAAGAGTGGAGGAGAGTGTCATAAAATAGAGTGACGTAGAGTGGAGTGGCATACACTGGAGTGGTGTAGAATGGATCATCATAAAGTGGAGTACCATACAGAGGAACAGTGTACAGTGGAATACTGTTCAGTGGAGTGTAGAATCATGAAGTGACATAGAGAGGAATAGCGTAGAGTGGAATAGTGTGCAATGGAGTGCGTAGAGCGGAACAGGGTACAGTGGATTAACATACAGTGGGGTGGCACACATTAAAGTAGTGTAGCATAGAGTCAAAGAAACTGTTATAAATTGAAGTGGTGCCTCATACAGTAGAGTGGAGTGCTGTGTCACACATTGCTGGAAACTGCCATATAGTGAAGTAGAGTGTTGTGCAATACAGTGTATGGCATAGAGTTCAGTGCAAATATGGACAGCGGAGTGTACAGGGATAGAATGGAGTAGAGTCTAGTATAGTGGCTCAGAGTGTAGTAGAGATTTGTAGAATGGAGTTATATAGTGTGGAGGAGAGTACACTTGTGTGTCATTGATTGGAGTAGCATACAATGGAGTGGCATAAGGTGGAACAGTGTAGAGTGGGGTAGCATAGACTAGAGTACAGTGGAGTAGAGTACAGTTAAGTGGTTTAGACTGAGGTTGTTTTTGGTGGGGTGGATTAGAATGTTATAGCATTCAGTGAAGCTGCATACCATGGAGTGGGATAGAGTGCAACACCATACAGTAGAGGGGCAAAGATTGAAGTTGTGTACAGTGTAACAGCATAGAATGAAGCAGCATGCACCGAAATAGCGTAGAGTGGAGTACAGAGGAGTGGAGTAAAATAGCATGAAGTGGAATATCGTAAAGTAGAATATCATAGGGTGAAGTGGCGTACAGTGGAGTGATGTAGACTGGGGTGGCGTTCAATGGACTAGCATAGAATGGAGTGGTGTAGAGTGGAGTGTTGTATGCTGGGCTAGTGTAGAATGGAGAAGCATATAGTGGAGTGGCATATAGTCGAATAGTGAAGAGAGGAAGGTTGGAGCTTATCTAAATTCAATTGAAGTCAAACATCATCTATACTATATTCTGTTTGATGCACATGCACTGCTCCCACAAATCAGTCTGAGGATACTAATTTAATTTTTCACCTCAATTTCAAATTCCTTGACATTTACAGTATGTTTTAAAACTTCCAATGATACATTTATCTTTATTCATGTACACTTTATTAATCTGATAGTATTAGTTAATTTTCTAAGCAGCCATGAACCCTCTGAGGAGGCTTTGTGAACCCCCAGGGGTCTCTGGACTACAGGTTGGGTATTGCTGGTGTAAAGTGTAATAGTGTGTAGTGGAGTAGCGTACTGTGGAGTAGCGTACTGTGGAGTGGCGTATAATGGAGTGGTGTAGACCGAAGTGGCATACAGTTATGTGGGGCAGAGTGTAATAGCATACAATGGAGTGGTGTATGTTGGAGTGGGGTTCAATCGAATAGCGCAGGGTGGAGTGTCATACACTGGAGTGGCATAGAGTGGAGTAGCGTACAGTGAAGTGGCATACAGTGAAATAGCATTGAGTAGGGTGGCTTATAGTGGAATGGCATAGAGTGGAATAGCATATACTGGAGTAGTATATAGCAGAGTGGCATACAGTAGAGAAGCATACACTGAAGAGGCATAGAGTGGAGTTGCATACACTGTAAAAGCTTAGAGTTGAGTTGTTTACAGTATATTAGCATAGAGTGGAGTATTAGCCAGTGGAGTGGCGTACAGTGGGGTGGCGTAAACTGGAGTGGCATACAGTGGGGTTGCATACAGTGTAATAGCAAAGAGTGGAGTGGCGTACAGTGGTGTTGCATACAGTGCAATAGCATAGAGTGGAGTGGTGTAGAGTGGAGTTGCTACAGTGGCCTGGCATATGGATGTACCTGAAATTTAACAGCAAGGTATTTTGTGGTGAGCCGAGTAACACAAAACAGCAAATTGCGCTGCCATGTGTGTCTCCAGATTTACCAATCAACACAGGGCCATGCATGGTGGCCTTGCATTCCTCTGTAGATCTGATCTAACTATTGCCTTGCCCATGCAACACCATGAGTGGCGCAAGGGTACTGCAATCCATAATACAGCTAGGCCTTAGTTACATTTCGGGCAATGGAATACTGTGATAACTTTGCAGTATGCTGTGGTAGATGGTAATGACATTTCGGGCAATGGAATACTGTGATAACTCTGCAGTATGCTGTGGTAGATGGTAATGACAATCCAGTATATAATTGAGTAATCACTGTTTTCAGACAATGAAAAGGTAGCCATATTGTTTTTACTACACTTGGGCTGTGTTCTGTGTTGTGGCCTTAGATGTAGGTAAGTAGTAGGTCCTTAACTATTACCACTTTGTTAAAGTGGTAATAGATAGGGAAATATAGGTATATTTCTTTACAGCCATGTACCACTGTAGTTTCACAAAAGTTTGTTAAATTGTGTGAAAGTACCCAAGTGACAGATATCACTAAGGTTAAACGACTTATAACTTAAAAATGCTTAACCTACATAACTGTAGAACCCAAAAACATCTTCTCTGCACCATCATATATCATTCTGGCAAATTTCATGTAAATCCATTCAGCCATTTACATTCCACAACAAATACAAATAATCTATGTAAAATGCATTGCTGGAAAAACTCATTTTGGGACACTCTTTTATCTTTGCACCCCTAAAGGATTCACCACAAAAATGTACTTAATCTCAAAATGTAGAAAACGCCATAGGTCTAAAAAATTTTTGTGGTGATTGCTCAAACCAGTGGAAAGTCACTAGGGACCTAATATCGGAGGCATTCCTATCTTTGGGAGTATTAGTGAGATATTTTTTTTTTAATCTGTTGTATTCGTTATGTATTTGTTTATCAGTTTACATAATCATGTGGCCATAAATGTGTCTTTTAGTTGATCATGTAATAATTTCGAATTTTTGCACGTGCAGTCTAATTTATTTTTTGAGCTTCCTTGCTACTTTTAGTAGTGAATGAAAGACAATCATTGTAGCTATAAAAATTAAGATTATTATATTTTTCCTAGGGGCAAACCATCATGTCCTCCAATCAGTAGTTTGTGTAGCTCACTGCTAGGTCACTTTTCCATTTTATTGCAGAGGAGTACATGGGGAAGATGGTTTTTGTTTGGCTTGTTGGACACAGATTTATGTTGTAAATCAGCAAAGATGCAAAGAAAACATATGGAGAGTAAGATGTATTATATTCATTATGTATTTGTTTATAGATTTCCATTAGCATGCAACCATAAATGGGTCTTTCAGTTGTTCATGTAGTAAATCTGAAACTTTACGTATGCAGCTTAGTATTTTTTCGGCTTCCTTGCTACTTTTAGTAGGATCGTGCTACATATGAAAGTCAAAGTAAAAGAAGGGCAATCATTGTTATTGTTGTAAAAACTGAGAACATTATTTTTATCTAGTGGCCATTTAGAAATGTCCTTCAAATAGTAGTTTGTGTGGCTCACTGCTAGATCAGATTTCTTTTCATTTTGTTGCACAGAGATGCATAAGAAAGTTTTTTTGTTTGGCTTGTTGGGCCAATTTTATTTTGTGAGCCAGAGAGCATGCAAAGAAAATGTACATAATTTAAGATGTATTCAATTTGTCATGTATTTGTTTCTTGGTATCCATTAACATGTTACCATAATGATAGTTCATGAAGTAAAACTGAAACGTTACATATGCAGTCTAGTTGATTTTTTTGGGGCTTCTTTGCTAATTTTCATAGTGCTGTACTACAACATATCACTAAGATGAAACACTTTATAACTTAAGAAATAGTTACTCTTCTTATCTGCAGTACCTTGAAGAAACATCTGCACACCCTAATATCTAATGCTGCCAAATTTGAGCAAAATCCAACTGGCCATTTTTGTGCTACACAAAATAAAAAACTTAATGTAAAATGCACATGATTTGAACTCTGTTTTGGTACCCCACTTCTTTCTTTGTACTCCCTTCACCAAACACCACAAAGCTTTCAGTACTCCGACAATAAAACGGGAGCAGCAGGCCTGCAGACATTTGTCAAATGGGACTGATATGTATATATGTATAATAATGTGTAGATATTACCTAATGGCAGTTGCCAGTAGTTAGTTATAGTTAGGACCGAGTTTCCATTGACAAAAGTGTTTTTTTACTTGCTAGTATTTTTTGCACTGCTTGATGAATCTTCACAACATTTCCCAGAAAAAATTATTTCTAGAAACTTTTTGTGCATGAAAAGTTTCTGGGTAATCTGTCAAGCCGGGCCTGAGAAAATGGGATGAGGGTCAAAAACAGTGCATTTCTCATTTTAATTCCCATAAAGATTTTAGGCATGACTACAGCCCGAACTGCTGGACGGAATTACACCAAATTTGACAGGAAGGTAGCTCTTGGTCAAGAGAGAGTGCTTTTTGATATTTGGTGTAAAAATCTTCATTAGTTTAGGAGAAAGTAAAAGAAATACAAATTTGTATAACTAGAATTGTGACAAACATATGATTACTGATGATCTCATGCAGAGATCTCATTGGCTGTCAACACTTCAACCTGGAAGTGTTGGCAGCCATTTTGAGACTTGGCTTTACCTGCATCTTAAAAAATAAACGTTAAAAAAAAAAGGGGGTTTAACGTCTCTTTACCCTATCCCACTAGCCTTGGTGCAGGGATCCCCCAGGGACCCTCCCCCAGGGCTAAAAAGCATTTAAGAAAAAAAAAACTGTGAAACTCTTGAATATTCATGAAATTTGCTGCAGGTTTTTTTTTTTTTTTTTTTTTTTAAAGGAAGCACTGTCTCCTGCCCTTGTTTTTATTTTTGCCCTGGGAGGGCAGGGTCCCCAGGCCATTGCCATAAAAAAGGAGAGACATGCATGGGGGCCCTCTCATAGGGCTTATCAAAGCCCCGGGAACTGCCACCTCCCCAGGGCACTGCTAAGTAACTAATTAACTGCCCATCTCAGGTGCAAAAGATCTTAAATGAGCGTGGGTGTCCGCATCGACACTCCACAGCCCCGGGGACCACCATCTCCCTGGGGCTCAAATAAATTAATGTAGGGGTTCTGTCACAGCCCCCCACAGCCCCAGGGACTGCCATCTGCATAGGCAAAAAGGCAGCGCTGAGGTAACTATAATTTGCACCCTTGCCATACACTGTTAATTTTCCCACAAACTACAGCACTCATGACGTCTTTGATAACATCATTAATAATATGAATATAATATTTGAAGTAAAAAATTTCACTCAAAAAATTGCTCATGGTGGGGGCACAAATTATAGTTACCTTGGGGCACAAGTTATAGTTACTTGAGATAACCATAACTATAACAGGTGAATTTCTATGGTTTGTGAGCCTAACTATAATGGCCCTGTAACCTTCAGTTTTTTATGTGAATTTCAGTGTTTTTTTAAATTCCATTTCCTAAGTGAAGATATCTATATATATGTGTATATATATATATATATAAATATATATATATATATACATATTCTACAGCAAAATCTTGTTTTTAAAGGCAAAACACAAGTCCATAGACCTTTTCAGATGCTGACAGTGGGATTTATTCGCAGCACAGGTAGCACAACTATTGCATATCGCGCTGCTTCACTAGAATGGATTTGTCGTGCTGCTCCACTACCAGCCAAATCTAGAGCATTTATCCTGATTATATCAGGACCACAGGTCCTTAACTCTAATATAGGACCCTGCCGACCTTAAACAATTTGTTTATTTTCATGACCTTGCACAAGCCAGTAGATGGTGAGGCTAAAGAGTAGCACACCAGGGCTCTATGAAATGGATGGCCGATTGGCAACGTTTTACTGTTAACACACCTAGGATGTGTTTGATTGATATCAAGGAGTGGTGCGTCCGATTTCAATATTCTGTCCCGATGATGAACCATTTGAATTCATTTTGTTGTTTTAGGGGTCAAAACATCGACACTGAATTTGAAAATGTGGATTGACTTTTGAAAAATTCAGTAGGCTCACACCATCTATTGTTACTGGTGTTTTTCAGAGACGTCAAGCTTTTTTAACCAAAGTTTGGTTTTAGTTTTCATGGAAATAGCACTGTAGCACTTATACTGACACATAATTCACTTACACTGTGCCGTTATTCAGGAGCACCTTGATTACTTCACTTTAAATTGTGGAATTTAGGTTTCCAATAAATGTGACATATTATTTACGAACTTCATTGGTACAGAAAGTTCTTTATTGTACAACCACTGTTGTGGAAGTTAAATCATATTCTTCCTCTACCCAGGTCTCAGGGTACTTGGTTGGCCCATTTTTTCAAGACAATGGCAGTGCACAACAGATAATGTCTTGTTTTACAAAAGTTAGTTTTAGTATGTAGTCAGAAAAAACGGAAAGTCCCTAATAAAATGAAGATTTGAATGAAGTTATAATAAGCTTTGATTATAAAATCTGAGAGTACGGTAAAAAAACAACTCACAAATTAACCTAAAACACAGTTACAGTAATATTTGCAGATTAAAACGGAAAAAAACTCTGAAATTCACAGATTATTGTTAGTTTGACCATAATTTACAAAACACCCCTCCAGACTTGTGCTTGCATATCAAATACAATGCTTAATGGCCTCACATCATTTATATCATTATGCAAAAACACCTAAAAGCACAGTATAATTATATAACACCACATAGTCAAACCACTAAGTAATACATATGCATAGTCATTGCTTTCATTGTGTCGAGGGTAATTTGTGATGTGTTATTATATCTGTAAGATTATTTACGAGATTCTAATTGCGTCTGTTACTTCTAGGGTTATAACATAAGCCTTGCATTCGATGGGAAAATGATGGTTTTCATGGCCCTTGCATAGATTTTGAAAGAACTGTCATTACCTAACCCAGAAAGCTATTTTTGTTTAAAGCTGCTGGTAGCCACGATAAATTCGTCGTAAGGCTAAACTCTCTAACCTATATGACGTACAACTGTACTGTGAAACAATAAGTGTTGTATATATATCATAAAAGTAACATAGTTAAAAAAACAGTCGCGTTCAATGTCTTTAATGCCTTTTACTACTGAATGCACAAAATAAAAGAAAATCAATTGGAATAGATACACTGGCGCTGCCATGGGTTGCTGAAAACGTTTTTGTACAAATATTAAATTTCAGCTGTCATGGGCTAGCTCACTGGAATTAACCTTCTGGAGCATTCAGCAATGATTCTTGTATGTACGCAGGAAGAGAATGGTGTTTGAAAAAGTTATGTGTGTTTGTTCACAGTTTAACCGGAGTCCAACGAGTTTTATAAACTTTCAACTTATCTCCTGAGACTCATAATGTATCCCATTAATTTGAGAACTGGCTGCAGCTTTCGGTTATGAATTTTAGAATACAAAATAGAAAATAAAACTAGGCAAAGAACATGAGTATCTCAGTACTCTCAGAAAAGAGCTAACAATTTATGATCTCATTTGTATGGTAATTTGAACTTGTATAAATGCCACTTCCACATTTGTCCCTCAGACCACGGATTAAATATTTATTTTGAATTTTAACAATTGCTTTATCATTTTTGTTATAATAATAGGAAAATTTGAAGGTTTGGCTAACATATGTATCCATAAGAAATGTTAAATGTCGTTAGAAATTGGGTCTCTAGTCGGTAGAGGTTTGCACTCTGTACAAGTAGGGACCACAATCCTAGTCAGGGTAAGTAAAATATACACTAGAAGTTTGCCTGTGCTCATCCACTGGTAGCTTGGCACAGAGTAGTCAGGCTAAACTCAAGAGGCAGTGTGTAAAGTATTTCAGCACACACATAATAGCACAGTGAAGACACCACAGAAGGACTCCACACCAGTTTAGAAAACTTTCTAATAATTACGTGTGTCAAACAAGACCAAAATGATAAGGATCCAACATACACAAGCCAAGTTATGAATTTTGAAAGATTAAATCAAAGTGCACTGCTTAGTTGTCAATAGGTCCCACCTGGGCTATTTGGTCGCACTGAATCAGTGCAAATCCAAACGTTCAGTCCGACTGTGATAGAGCATGTGTCGGGTGCAGGAGCCATGCAGTCCTACTGACAGTATCTTGGTTGAGTCAAAGCTTGGTGACGATGCATTGATCAAAGGAGAGGATGCGCTGCACTTGCAGGCAATGTGTTGTTTCCTGATCAGCCAATGTTGGTGATGCGTTGAGGTCCTGAAGCGATGAGTACCTGTTTCGATGCATCGGTGCTGCGTCGGCCAAGCTGGGGCTGCATTGAAAGTCACAGTCGTTGCATCAGACAGTTGGCCAACAGTGTCCGCAGCTTCGGTGTAAGTAATGGCAAAAGGAGCATTTCTTCAGCAGGTTGCATCAGTTGCAAGCGGCGTGCCAGGGTTATTGCGTCAGTTCTTGTGTTGCAGCACCACACGCACCTCCAAGGCCCCAGGACTGGATTTGGCACCACTTGGCAGAGGTGGACTCACAGCAGAGGAGCCCAGTTGCTGGTAGCAAGATGCATGTGAAGTATTTAATTTACCTGAGAATTCAGAACCAGGAGGCAAGCTCAGTGAGGCCCTTGGGGAAACTTTAGATTGAATGATGTAGAGAGTTAAATTCAGTTCTCTCACTCCCAGGTAAGAAGTAACAGGCAGCAGGCCAACACAGCAGAGGAAACAGCAAAGTGGCAGTCCCTCCTGACAGCCCGGGGTCCTTTTTCCTGAAAGTCCATAAGTCCAGAAGTGTTCTGAGCATGTAGTGTCAGAGGCTTAGTACCTATACCCAAATGTTGCTTTGAAGTGGGAGAGATCTCAAAGAGTGGTTTTGAAGCGCCATAGTTCCCTTTTAGCCCAGTCCTATTTGCCAGGTGGTCTGTGAGGGTTATTAGTCCCTTGTGTAAGGTCAGGCCATTACCCTTTGAAGTGTAAGTGAGAGCCCCTCCACCCTTCCTGCCCAGGAAGACTCATCAGTATGCAGATGGAATGCAGGGGCAGTTGAGTGTCCTGTATTTATGGCTGTCTGGATGAAATGCACAAAGGTAGCTGTAACCTAACATTACACAACCAGATGTGGATTGGAGACAGGCTACGGCACAGGACGGTTAAAGTAAGAAAATGCCAACTTTCTAAAAGTGGCATTTTCAGACCTGCAATTTGAAAACCACCCTTAATACAAGATGTGTTTTTAAACTGTGAGTACAGAGATACCTAACCCCATTTTTCTGCTTTTTCCCAATTGGAAATTGCACTTAAAGGGTGTTTTAAGGCAATTCCCTTACTAGCCAATGGAAGAGCTAGTGCTTGCAATAGTGAAAAGGTGTTTTTACTACATTGAAATGTTATACTTTAATGTATATGTCCAATCTTTTAAATACACTAAACCCTGCCCTTGGGGCTGACCAGGACCTACCTTAGGGGTATCCTACATGTAATAAAAAAGTAAGGTTTGGGCCTGGCATCTGGGTACTCTTGTCAGGTCGAAATGGCAGTTCAAACTGCTCACAAAGGCTCTGCAAAGGCAGGCCTGAGGCACAGTGACAGAATGTGCATTGCAAAATGACATAACATAGCACCCTGCAAACCAAATAGTCAAAATGCTAGGCCTAGTCAGATTACACAGCCATACATGGTGTTTGAAAAAGGGATTTGGAATCTCAGTAGGCTGAAATAGAGTTAGGGAATTTCACAAATTCAAGACTAAACCTAATTAGATGTGCAGCCAAATGTTGTCAGCATGTGCAGCTGGGTAGAAAAGTACTTGGAAACGTTTTGGTGGTCAAAAATTAGTTCTTGGTTGATGCTGCACCGATTGTGCTTTAAGACATTCTGTTCAGGTGATAGATGTGTTAATGTTCAGCCTAAGGATCTGGTATGTATCATCTAAACACATAAAACATGAAACTCTATACTGATTTTGGACTTTGGTTATCAACTGCATGTATGTTTTTTTCAATAGCAGAGACTAGATTGCCGAGCCCTAGGTTTTGCCAATGACTGAAATGAAGGTTAAGTAACATCTACTACTTGTCAGATAGAAAAGAGTAGGCCGGCTCCCTGGACACCAACCTCCTGCAACCCCTGGATTAGAGATGGATGGTCAGTGATGTTAAATGTGGCAGATACAGCTGATACAATTAGTATTGGCTATATTGTTGCTATCTATCCAAGTTTACGAATCCCCGAGCAAATGTTTTTTCATTACAACTCAGAGGTAATAACTACAAGAAAAAAGATGACAAAGAAGAACCGCTCTTCACATAGGCAGATGGGGACAAAGAATAGGGCAGGTTTCCTTTGTTATCTGGACATGTCTAGCCGAAGGTTCATTGGACAAATGGGCATAAATGTCTCTATAGCAATGGTGGGGGGCTGAACGTTGTGCCATTCTTAGCAAAGTGCCTTCCCTGCCCCCCTCCTCAAGCTCTGCTCTCCAAGTACAGATACTGGTCCAGTGACAATGCAGGTAGATTTTGGGGAGAGACATTGGTGCTCCTCATATACATCAGGAAACAGCCTTATTAGTCACAGCACCTCTGTACCTGGAGAGCTGAATGGTCTGAATGTAGACAGTAATGTTGATAATAACTTTAGGGCAAAGTTAGGAAGTCTAAAATCTGTTATTTGATGTACCTGTCAAATGGGGACATTGTTAGGTCCCAACATAGTCATTGTCAAAGTAGGTAGTTTCTAAATATTTGGAAGCAGTTTTATTTGTGGGATGTGGCGGTGTTTATTTCTAAAAGCAGATGGCAACCTGCGCCAAAGCAAGGGTTGGTAACAGATTGGGCTGACTACAACCATATCTTCCAACATGCAGTAGTGCTACTAAGACAACCAACTGATATTTCTAAAACAGGCGGAACCATTTTAAATATTCTCAGGGCTGACCTTTTCTGGATTACAGATCAACAGTTCATTATACAGCTATTGCTGGGTACGAGAGAGAGAACCAGTACAGAGTGAGTTAGGGTCCTTTCTAACCAGTGCTGCATCAGTAGGAAAACACTAGATCTGGCAGAGCTAATACAAAGTCAGACAGGAGTCCCTGCAGAGTAGAGTTAAACGATGTTGGGTAATGCCACCTTCTAAATCAGATGGTGCATCTATGACTATTTTTTGGGGCTATATCTGGATCAAGTAGAACTTTTGTACTGTACAGCTTCAATCATTTCGCGAACAAGGTTGAACATTTTAAATAATCCATCTAGTTTCTGTTTCAGATTAAGAGCTTTTACCCAGTTTGTTTCATGTGCTGTACTTCTGCTGACATTCACATACATCTTTTTTGTTAGTGCATGTGATTAACAAAAACACAGGACATATTTAGGCTTAGAGTGGGAATTCCCTTGGTGTGCCAAAGGTCTTTCAATGCCTATCTGCAACTGGATTCACATATAATACATGGGATTCTGCAATGCCCAGTACAAAAATGCCTCTTCCGTCTCTTTATAGTGGCCAACTCGTGGCAAACCCACTGGCGGACGATTAAGAAATTACATCAGAATTCAGCTGTATTAGCATATTACAGTTGAGTTCTGACAGCACAATGCCTGCTTCCAAAGTTAGCAGTGAGGGGAAGTGCAGGTCAGGTCATGGAGAAGCAGTTTAAAGAACAAACACAAAACATTATTTTTTCTTTCTTCTGCTTTGTTTTTCTAGCTGTACATTGACAACAAGAAAGGAGATATTTATTGCACCATGCTCATTTTTTGCACGCCTAGATGAGTTAGAATCTTTCTACATTTCTACACGTTCCAAGCCTCTGCACTTTTAAAAAAAACAAGTTCCTTGTAATAAATTGCTTCTAATATATTTTTGCAACTAACATCTAACATCTTGTTTGATGAGTTGAATTTTGTATTATTCATTCTATTTTTATTCTTCATGCTTGCAAACATGTTCTCTCTTTCATGTGAAAGAGATATGTGCCAAGGATTTAAGTGGTTTATGGGACAGGTGATCGTGTGACCATGTATAATAAGGGATAAAGTAGCACCTTCTGTGCTTGATAAGGACATTTCAAGTCACCTCCGAGATCCACAACCTTATAAAGGAACTCAGCTTTCAGCCTTGCTCCTTTATGTATTCATGGAACTCCTTGGTGACTTGCAATATCCCAGTCATGTATGGCGAGAGTACTTTATCGCATATATAAAATACATTCCAAAGCTCCTGTCATTTTTAAGCATTTTCACTAGATGTAGTCGGTTGAAGTGTAATTTCAATATCTACAACCTCAGCCCTCTTCCTCTTTAATTTGAAAAGTGTCACTACTATAAATCCCTTCATGGGAGTCTCTGGCTGTGACAAATGTATATTAAACAGTGTCATGGAATACAGAATATGTTTTGTGTAACAGATTGCATGTAATAAAACAGTATTACAGCCCATGTACAACTAAGTATGAAAATGTGTGATTTACTTGGTAAGGAAATTAGAGTAAATTAAAAATGTGAGCAGATCAGAGCCAGGCAACAAAGGTCAATAAATAGAAAATAAGAATAACAAACAGACGCAGTCGAACATCAATAATAAATTGAAACATTTGACCACATATATTCCTTTATCATAAATGGCCCACTATACTAATGGTAATTTAATGAAATGTAGTCAAAGAAGACCAAATAGATGTTCAAAGAAACAAAATCTACCAAGATTTATATTAATAGGACCTGTAGGACAAAATGGTATTATATTTTCTAGTAATTAACCTAAATATCAGATGGTACTTCATCCAAATACATATTTAAATGTATTAACTAAAATAATAAAATACTGCGTGAAAAATAAATGCATAAATTAACAAACAACACTGTTTTGGACTCCTCAGAATAATTAGACAAATAATTTCAATTTTTTTTTTTTTTAGATGATGTGGTATGGCACAATCATGATGTGATACGGCACAAACATCGCTCTTAGTGTTGAGTTATGTTTAGTTGTTAGCCTGTCCTTTCAATGGCATACTGGGTGCAATGTTCTACTATCAATAGGAGAAAGTTAATGTAGTGATTACCCTGGAAGGGGAATAGAAAAACTGAAGCCAGTACAAAACCTAGATTTATTTAGCAGGAAAGTTGCTACTATTTCACATTTTAGAAAACATGGCAATGTGGGCAAAGGTGTACATTTTTGAGAATGTTTCAGGAGATACTTTGGAGTCAGCATCTTTAGGGTCATAAGTTGTAGGATGGGGTTTTCACAGGGCATTGGCATTTACATTTTTCACAATTTGAGGCTTGAATGATGCACCACCTACGATTGATGTGTTTTGTGTATTCCCCTTGCTTATGAGGCTCTTAACTGTAGAACAAAGAGCCTACATGAGACTAAAGACTAAGATCAGATTGCTTTCCTACTCCTGCATTGGACCTCAAGTGGGAAAGCTGTCTTTGTAGGTGGTCAGAGAAGTTTGGGAAACTTCAATAGCCATAGACTAAACTACCAATAGACTATTGCAAAGGACAAACATTTCCCCAGTGTATATGTGGCACAACAGACCTTGAAAAAGAAAACACAGGCTCAAATTTAAGGATGGCCTTGCGCCATCTATCTCCACAATAGAGTCATTTTTTGGACTCTAACGTGGCGTTAGATTTCCAAAAACGCTGCAACATATTTACAAAGTGGTGCAATGCATGCATTGAGCCACTTTGCAACTCTTTGCGCCACATTATTTATGCACCATGCATAATGTATGCAAAGCGGGCTTGCCGGAGCAAGGAGGCCCACAAAAATGGCGCAATGAAATCTACGAGATTTCATTGCACCATTTTTGGGGTCATTTTTAACGCCTGCTGAAAGCAGGCGTTAAAAGGACGCACCCATTATAATCAATGGGCCTCCTTGCACTTTGCTGCACTGCGTCAGAATTGTTGGCACTAGTAGAGCAAAGCATCACAGCATTGTCAAAACATTTTATGCTTTTATTCCTAATACCGCCATGGTGCACCGTATCTTAAATACAGCTCACACATGATGGCGTTAGGGGGGCACAAGGGGTCACAAGAAAAGAGGTGCTGCATTGGATGCAGCACCACTTTTTTTTAAATGTGGCTCATAGAATGCTAGATTGCTCTGCAATGGTGTTGCCAAAGAAAGTTCAATATAGGGAAGTGTGTTTACACCTTTGCACTCTAGATCAGGTGGATTATGTTGGTAGCCTGGTGACCTAGGAAGGAGAACAGGGTCAAAGGGCCTGAGTACCCTGTATACCAAACTGGCAGTCTTCTTGTTCTGCTGAGAAACCAGAAGACCATCATTTTCCACTGGGAGGGCATGCTGGCTCCACTGGTGAAAAACGCACCAACATGTCAACAAACTCATGCACTTACGGTCTTATGTGCTTATTTCCTCTTCTGAACTGCCAGAAACAGATTGGTGGTTACAAAGCAAAAAAAGTAGTGACCTCCATAGCCTTGGGGAAAACTCCAAGGGTGTCTGGACCATCAGGTTTTTTGCTATACAAAAACAAATTCCTGCTAAAACAAACTCCTGTTTGAAATACCACACTGCTCAACAAACTTCAAATGCTTTCAGAGGAGGCACTGTGGTAGGGGCGCCTCTGAAGACATAAAGATTTCCATCAGGCAGGTGGAAATCTCTAAATGTTGGTAGATGGATATCTGCCAGGGCAACAGAAACGTTTACCTCCACTCCCAGGCAGACTGCGGACACCCTCTAAACTCTAAATGAGGGGAAACGTACCTAGAAAGTAAAATATCCAATAGAGATCTGTTTGCAAATTATTGTAGTACCAACTGAAGTGTAGTGAGCTGCGGCAGCAACCAAACTCTTCCCTTGTAATAGCAATAGGATTCTAGACAGCCCTTTGCCTTTAGGTGGCCAGTGTATGCCCTTTCAATGTAAGGCAAGGAGACATCAGATCAGGCTTCATGTGTTCCAGGAATATTAGCGGCGAGACAATCCATGGCAAGTTATGCCTATGAGGATAAAAGGAGCTATGAAATAGTACAACTTTATTAGCTGAAAGGATCAGTCCCAATGGCATGTAGAGAACTAAGCTGGAGAGGTATTCTGTGATGATGCTCTCACAGACATATAACATAAATGATATCCTTCCTGTGGTTGCTGGGAATAGAACTGAAAAGCAGATCATGTCCCAGACAAACAGAGGTACGTGACTTAATAAGAAATAGAAACTGTCTTATTGAGATAACTGTTACTGGGGAATTAGGCACTGAAGCCATCTTTACATCAACTGGCACCCTCCTGGAACCTATTAGCCATCCATTCAGCTAAAAGAAAGATTTTCTGGGAAGATTCCTCCAAGCAAAAGGTTTTCTGACAAACCACACTCTTTACCCAAGCTTAGATACTTTCCAAGATTTTATGTAGATTATAAACCTCACTTGCTCCAGGATTCTTAATGCCTACATCATCACTGATAGCCAAAGCCATGATTGTCACTGATCAGTATATTTTGGCCAGGTGTCCCAGAAGCTAGACGCCTTTGGACACTGATAATCACCCCTTTCACCTTTTGCTGTGTTTCCCTTCAAGTGCATTAAAACGGTTGCTAGGCAATAGGAGCCTATATGCAACCCCAAAAGAAATGTTTAAATGGAACATTTAGAACCCAGATGCAGGGATTCTTTACTTAGTATGATTGTATCTTTGTACCTATGTGATACAGTTGAAAAGTGCAACATTATTAGCTTATGCCTACTGATGGGCAAAGCTTTCCCTGTTTGGATTTATTTATTTATTTATTCATTTAGTAGATTTGTAGAGTGTACTATTGCCAAAATGGTACCCTAAAGATATTTTCTTCAGATCCACGTGTAGATTAGGCATGCCTTAGTCTGCATGCATAGCTGTTGACACAAACCAGGGGTGTTTGGTGTTAATGGGCTTTAGAGGCATCGCCCTGCAACTCTGAGGGGAGAGCCAAAAAATGGGTAAATAACAAAGAGAAGTGGAAAATAAATTGCTGCTCTGATGCAGTCTGCTGAATCTTTTGGGTGCACTGTAGTGAACTTTGCAGGTGTCCTGCTGTGTAAGAGCCAGCTGGGCAAAGTTTTATTTGACCTGCAGGCACAAGCTACAGCTGTGGCATCATATGAGAGGGCGTGTTGCATTGGAATGCCATTCATCAAGTTACTGTTTGTCCTAAGAGGACATAACAAAATTCCATTCATTTTAATGGTTGCAGATGGGACCGGCCAATGAGGACAATGAAGTAGCGAGTGGCAACAATTTGTTGGTCATCACAGAGGGGACAGGATGTAGGAGAGGTGCAGAGGGCTGGTCTCCTTGCAGTAACATGTTTAGTGCTGCATTTGGTTTCAATTTTACAAAAACATTATGAGGCTGAGCCCAAGCCTGTCCCTTCAAATTGTTCCTTATTGTGCAGCAGAGGGACCAAGAAAAGGAAGTTACCAACTGTGGACAACAATGACACTAGTGAACCAAGAGGTGAGTGTGCAGTTAAGCTTCTAAGTTTGCCGTAAAAAAAGAGCCATTCTTGTAGAGGAAACGTGTTGAAGCATGTAATGCCTTTGCTAAAAGTTGTCACAAGCCCTGCCATGTGCACAATAGGGCTGCATGATGCAGGATGATTTAGATGCCTTCTCTTCGCAAACATACCTCTTCCTCTCTCTGCAGGGAAAGAAAGGTCACAAAAATATTTAGGAAGCAGCTTACTGGCTGGCTTTTCACTCTAAAACTGGAGATAGATTTTATGCAGAAATCTGACAGGACACCACAAATCAAGTTAAAAGCAATGCCCAGTCTCCAGCACTGTCAGTGGTGTTTGTTGAATTTCTGTGTTGCCAAGATTGATCGGTATCGCCACCCTTGGCTTTCTTGCCTAGACTACAGGGAGTGCAGAATTATTAGGCAAGTTGTATTTTTGAGGATTAATTTTATTATTGAACAACAACCATGTTCTCAATGAACCCAAAAAACTCATAAATATCAAAGCTGAATATTTTTGGAAGTAGTTTTTAGTTTGTTTTTAGTTTTAGCTATGTTAGGGGGATATCTGTGTGTGCAGGTGACTATTACTGTGCATAATTATTAGGCAACTTAACAAAAAACAAATATATACCCATTTCAATTATTTATTATTACCAGTGAAACCAATATAACATCTCAACATTCACAAATATACATTTCTGACATTCAAAAACAAAACAAAAACAAATCAGTGACCAATATAGCCACCTTTCTTTGCAAGGACACTCAAAAGCCTGCCATCCATGGATTCTGTCAGTGTTTTGATCTGTTCACCATCAACATTGCGTGCAGCAGCAACCACAGCCTCCCAGACACTGTTCAGAGAGGTGTACTGTTTTCCCTCCTTGTGAATCTCACATTTGATGATGGACCACAGGTTCTCAATGGGGTTCAGATCAGGTGAACAAGGAGGCCATGTCATTAGATTTCCTTCTTTTATACCCTTTCTTGCCAGCCACGCTGTGGAGTACTTGGACGCGTGTGATGGAGCATTGTCCTGCATGAAAATCATGTTTTTCTTGAAGGATGCAGACTTCTTCCTGTACCGCTGCTTGAAGAAGGTGTCATCCAGGAACTGGCAGTAGGACTGGGAGTTGAGCTTGACTCCATCCTCAACCCGAAAAGGCCCCACAAGCTCATCTTTGATGATACCAGCCCAAACCAGTACTCCACCTCCACCTTGCTGGCGTCTGAGTCGGACTGGAGCTCTCTGCCCTTTACCAATCCAGCCACGGGCCCATCCATCTGGCCCATCAAGACTCACTCTCATTTCATCAGTCCATAAAACCTTAGAAAAATCAGTCTTGAGATATTTCTTGGCCCAGTCTTGACGTTTCAGCTTGTGTGTCTTGTTCAGTGGTGGTCGTCTTTCAGCCTTTCTTACCTTGGCCATGTCTCTGAGTATTGCACACCTTGTGCTTTTGGGCACTCCAGTGATGTTGCAGCTCTGAAATATGGCCAAACTGGTGGCAAGTGGCATCGTGGCAGCTGCACGCTTGACTTTTCTCAGTTCATGGGCAGTTATTTTGCGCCTTGGTTTTTCCACACGCTTCTTGCGACCCTGTTGACTATTTTGAATGAAACGCTTGATTGTTCGATGATCACGCTTCAGAAGCTTTGCAATTTTAAGAGTGCTGCATCCCTCTGCAAGATATCTCTCTATTTTTGACTTTTCTGAGCCTGTCAAGTCCTTCTTTTGACCCATTTTGCCAAAGGAAAGGAAGTTGCCTAATAATTATGCACACCTGATATAGGGTGTTGATGTCATTAGACCACACCCCTTCTCATTACAGAGATGCACATAACCTAATATGCTTAATTGGTAGTAGGCTTTCGAGCCTATACAGCTTGGAATAAGACAACATGCATGAAGAGGATGATGTGGTCAAAATACTCATTTGCCTAATAATTCTGCACTCCCTGTAAAGCTCTTTCTTCTTTCTTTGACCCTAAGCTTTTTGCATGCAGCAGGGCCTTCAGCCCCGAGCGCCTCATTAAACCGTGTCAATTGCTTTATTTTTTCCTACCACAGTAGCAGTCAAAGGTGACCATTTCCTTGCTTACACCAGGGCCCATGGCGTGGTTGCTCGAGCACCACTAACAAGCACCTACTTGCTTCTGAATCATGATCATAATTATCCTGATGCTGTTTCATTTTGCCACCTTTTCGTTTTGCATCTTATTGAACACTGTTCAGTGCTTTCACCTCAGCACTCAAAAGAGTTAATGAAATAAAACACAACATTGTGCTTCACCACTTTTTCAAGGTGTTCCGACATAAATATTACAGTCCAAAGTGGAGCAAACCAATTACTGGCTGGTCTGGACATTCCTGCCACATTCACCAGATACTAAAGAATGAGTATGTTAGTAATACAAGCAGTGTCAGTATTCACATGGCTCAGGCTAATGAAAAGCTCTGGGGGCCTCCTTAATTACCAGCCCATGACCTATTGTCTAGTTTGGTCCTGTGCATCTAGAGATCTGTCTGCAACCTCAGAACTGTTAGTGTTAAGTAATTTTCAAGCAACATTAACAGTGAATAACCTTGCAAAAATGTACTTAATAAGATGTTGCATTTTTGTTTCCAAGGTTTGAGGACAAGATATTGTTGATTCTCTTTTCAGGCAGTTTATGCTGTAAGGCTTATTTCATCATACCTTGTAGAGGTGGGTATGCAGAGTGAATACACTGACTCGCTCAAATGAGATCCTATGGTTGATTTTAAAGTAAAACATACCTTGCCATTGCTGCTGGACAGATGGACACACACACACACACACTCTCACTCTCCTAGCATTTGTGATATGAGTAAATGACTGCCCTGGTTTAGTTTGAAAGTACAAAAATCTTCATGTTATATTCCATTTTCTAGGGGCCAGCTCAGAATAGGCAATAATTATCACTATCAATACCTTCTGATCCAGTGGAGCTCTCATTTTATCAAGTGCAATATTTACTGCATCACACAGTAGGCCCTCAAACATGATGTGTAGGTGTTCCTGGACCATGGAACAGTGGCAGCTCTCCTTTATCGGTTTCTCAGCTACACAATACCTCCCTTGCTTTCTGGCTCACATTTGTTATCTAAAGAGGGAATAATTAGCCACTCTTGTTATAACAAGAATTCAATCCTACTTCACGTCCAGAAAGAACCAGATGCAACTAGTGACACAGCTAGTGACATTGTCTGATTGCTGAAGAAGGTGTGTGAAGGCGCCTGTGTCAGACACAAGATATTGTTCAGGGTTGGTGAAATACCAGCACTGTAAGCATGTCTGTGTGACTAAGCATGGGAGGGAAAGTGAGAGATAGTCAGTGAAAAAGTAAGTCAGAGTAACTAAGAATGTGTGATAGCAAGAGTGAATATGTGTATGAGTGAATGAGTGAGTGAATCAGAATGAGTGAAAAGGAGTGGGACTGAGTAAGACAGAGTGGGTTAGAGTGAGAATGAGTGAGACTGTGTGAATTAGTAAGACTGAGTGAGACAAAGTGAGAGAGAAAACTTAGTGCAAGCAAGTGTGAAAAAAAATTCAAGAAGAAGCCAGGTTTGCTCATTGTAATTCAAACCAAAAATTATGCCCCACCACTTTGAAAGGTCAACAGCCGCCACTCACACAAAGATGGGTGATTTGCACTTGTTTTGCGTACAGAACATGTATAAGGTGTGAACTGATGGACGTTTCAGAACCATGTGTACAGACAGACCCACACAGCAGATAGCACTGTGATGCCATATTTATGGAAAATTGTGCAGTTTTTTTTTAACTACCTTAATGAAACGAGCTGGCTCCCTAATAACCAGACAGAATATTTCACATTATGGTCCTCTGCTGGGGTGATTTGAATGTGGTACAAGGCAGAATGTAAGTAATATACAACCAGCAATAGGTGATCCGTGAATCAATCTGGTGGTTGTAAACGCTACACAAACATAAATATAGACATGAAAAAAACTAGTGTATTTCAAATGAAAATTACACTAGGAATCCTGTGGCATTTCTTTGTATGTCTCCCGTATTGTCCCTTCTGAACATTATGCAGAAAAATGAATCAATAGGAGCAATAGCTTAAAAACACTTGTGTATGACATGCTTATCACATCAAAGATATGCAACTGTGTAGTATCCTTCATTTCTGCGCATGTGTGTCTGTTCACACCAGTTGCTGAGCATATGGAGAGATTAATTGTCTCTTACTGAGAATGTGAAGGTTAGTAATAGTAGGAGTATGTTGAGGCTGGCACTATTTGTTGGTGGGTGTTGGACTTTTGCTTATGCAGGGTCATCCCCAGTCTTTTTCGCCTCCTGCCTCCTATTTTTTTCTGACATGTTGCTGTTGGCTTTTCAACTCTGAGCACTTTACCACTGCTAACCAGTGCTAAAGTGCATATGCTCTCCTGTTTAAATTGTATGTAAGTGGTTCATCCATGATTGGCATATTTGAATTACTAGTAAGTCCCTAGTAATGTGCACTAGAGGTGCCAGGGCCTGTAAATCAAATGCTACTAGTGGGCCTGCAGCACTGGTTGTGCCACCCACATAAGTAGCTCTGTAATCATGTCTCAGACCTGCCCCTGCAGTGTCTGTATGTGTATTTTTACACTGTAAATTCGACTTGGCAAGTGTACCCACTTGCCAGGCCTAAACCTTCCCTTTCCTTACATGTAAGGCACCCCTAAGGTAGGCCCTAGGTAGCCCCAAGGGCAGGGTGCAGTGTATGGATAAGGTAGGACATATAGTAATGTGGTTTATATGTCCTGACAGTGAAATACTGCCAATTTCGTTTTCACTGTTGCAAGGTCTGTCTCTCTCTCATAGGATAATATGGGGGCTACCTTTAAATATGATTAAAGTGTAGATTCCCCTAGAGAGTAGATGGACATGTGGAGTTTGGGATCCCTGAACTCACAATTTAAAAATACATCTTTTAGTAAAGTTGATTTTAAGATTGTGCGTTTGGAAATGCCACTTTTAGAAAGTGAGCATTTTCTTGCTTAAACCATTCTGTGACTCTGCCTGGTTTGTGGATTCCCTGTCTGGGTCAGTTTGACAGTTGGGTTGTTTTTCACCTCACACCAGACAGTGACACAAAGGGAGCTGGGGTGTGATCTGCATTTCCTGATTAGCCATCTCTGCTAGGAGGGAGGGGTGGAGTGGTCACTCTCATCTGAAAGGACTGTGCCTGCCTCTGACAATGCTGTCTCCAGCCCCCTGGTGTGTGTCTGAGGCCTTGCCTGGGCAAGGCAGGATTTCACAAGAAGGTGTGAGTCCCCTTTGAAGAAAGGTGACTTCAAAGACTAAAATGGGTATAAGAAGGGCACCCAAACTTACAAACTTTAGAAACACTTCTGGAACCAAGAGGAACCTCTGCCTGGAGAAGAGCTGATAGCTGAGGAAAAAGTGCTGCCCTGCCTGTGACTGTGCTTTGTGGAGCTTTCCTGCAGTGCTGCTTCTGCCAGAGTAAGAGGGCAAAGACTGGACTTTGTGTGCCTTCCATCTTGAAGAAGAAATCTCCAAGGGCTTGATGTAGAGCTTGCCTCCTGTTGTTGAAGTCTCAGGGATAGCAAAGACTTCTTCCTGCCAGCACCTGGAGTCTCTGGAGAGACCCCTACTCTGCTCTGTGGTGCCCTTCCAGTTCCTGGGACCCTGAAAGGAGAAGCTGGCAGCCTAAGGACAAAAATACACACACCGAGCGCCGTGCGGAGAAAAGATCGACGCGAATCCGATCGCGGCTGAGAAAACGACGCGACGCCGGTTCCGCAGCTGAGAAACGACGCCGCAGGAAACGCGACCGAAAAACCGACGCCCGGAGCAGGAGAAACGACGCGCAGCATCGCTGACGGAGGCTGAGAGATCGCACCCTGCGCCGCGGGACTTTCGGATCGTCGTGTGGCTGGCTTTTTCAACACGCACCGCCGTGCCGAGTTGTTTTCGACGCACACAGCCGTGCAGGGTTACTTTCGACGCACACCGCCCGTGCGGGGTTATTTTTGACGCAAACCAGGTACATTTTCACGCTAGCAGCGCTAGTGTGGTGTTACAACTACCTAAAGACTCTTTTTATTTTAAACCTTTAAAAAATCATAACTTGACTTGTGTATGTTGGATTTTTGTCGTTTTGGTCTTGTTTTGTCTAGATAAATATTTCCTATTTTTCTAAACTGGTGTTGTGTCATTTTGTAGTGTTTTCATTGAGTTACTGTGTGTGTTGGTACAAATACTTTACACCTAGCACTCTGAGGTTAAGCCTACTGCTCTGCCAAGCTACCAAGGGGGTAAGCAGGGGTTAGCTGAGGGTGATTCTCTTTTATCCTAACTAGAGTGAGGGTCCTTGCTTGAACAGGGGGTAACCGGACTGTCAACCAAAGACCCCATTTCTAACAGTGGGCATGTGAAAATTGTCATTGCCAGTCTTCTTCTGTTGGGCAGTAGAAGATTGGCGTAAACTGCTGCTATGCAGTTGGACGTTTGGCTACTGGTCATGTGGAGGAAAGCTATGCATGGTCCTACATATAAACCTAACCGGAGCAGTGCCCTAGCATGCAAGGTTAAGTACCCCAAAAAGGGGTCCTGGAAACTGTTTAGTTTCCTATTGAAAAAGCTGACCCACCAAGGTTACCCCTTGGTAGCATGCTGCATCATAGTGTCCATCCTGTTCCATTGCATAATGAGGCATGCTGCAAGCGACGAATTACGTGGGAGCACTTATTATTTAATGACTACAATGATATGTGAATAGGAGTGGGGGGGTCATAAAAAAGTTTAAAATAGCTGCCTCCTAGGAGAACAATAGTTTGAATACCTATTCTAGTGGTGCTATGATTAAAAGTGGGGTGAAAGTAGATGGTGTACTATGCACCTGCCTTTAAAATATATGGCCTACATATCTTAAGCCCTTAGGCTTTTCATCAGGACCAGAAGGGACTCCCTAGTGCAACTCCTCACAAAAGTGCCAATACACTTCAGGTGTAAATAATACTGCACCTACTTATAGTCGAATTTAGTGTAATACATATAATACATAAAAGAAGAGTTAACCTGCTCATTGCACAGTCATTGATGTGATGCACATAAATACTGTGCCGCTTGTTTACAAATCTCATCCTTAAAACGTGCACCACACTCGTGATACAAACGATGAGCGAGGGTGATAGAACTCAGTGATCCCAACATAAACACACAACACAGAACAACACATAACATATACACAGTGTGGACACATTCAAAACAACTTATGGATTTGTGTACCCTGGATCCTCCGGTGGGGGGGTGTGCTTATAGCCACACTCTGTAACGGGGAATAATAAGGTTACAGGCTGACATATTTGCCAAAAAGAGTGTTCCCATTACACGCTGCTAAAAACATACAGTAGGTACTCACTACTCCAAAGCTTAGCTCCCATCTATAAACCTGTTGTTCTCCAGCCTGGGGTCAGAATGTTAGCGTGTGTATCGGAGACAATCATTTTTAGAGGACAGTGAGTAGTGTGAACTGTGAGCAGCCATGCCTGGATCCTCACAGCTATGCGCAAAGATTAGACCAATGTTTCCCCAAAATGATAGTGTCTATTTAGAACACAGGGTGTCTTCTCTGTAGGGTCCCTAGTAGTCTACTATGTTGCCTGTTGGAAAATTGGCAATGTTTACAAAAGGAGTGAAAACATGCAACACTCAAATAACTGGTGTAGAAATCACAGTGCCTATTGTACCCAAATAGGCTACAAAATAAGCAATGCCTTTGAACAGTGGAGCATAAGATACCCTTGCAAGAAGCCATTTTATGCTCACAGTGGTATATGTATACAGAGCACTCATTATAAATAATGTAAACTGAGGTCCCTCTGTGTATACAATAGCCAGGCAGTTTATGTGTTCCAAAGGCTCGTGAACACTACTCAGTACATAGGCCCTCATAAATATAGAGATCCCTCTGTGTAGAGGTTAACAGTGTGATTAACAGACAGTTATATGGTGGTCGTCACAATTTTTTTGGATTTACCTGGCACCAAGGAATGTCATCATTCAACCCTCTGACATTTGTTTTCAATTTGAAAATCCAACGTTGTTCCCTGTTGGACAATCTCTATTTACAGTTAGAGTCTTCTTTCAGATGTTCCAAACTGACCCTGAAAATAATCCTGAACTGCATGCCTTTTCTCTAAAAATTGAGCTGACATTTTCATAGTGGCCCTTCCACATCGCAGGCTGCTGCGATGTTCACTTCTTTTTGTCTTGATCTTTCGGGTGGTCATGCCTATGTTGTGAAAATTGCATGGGCATGTTATGTGATATACCACCCATTGTGTATTGCAATTGGTGAAATCCCCTAGGTCCCATGTAGTGTTTTTATTGATGGTCACGGTTGATGTGACCTTGGTAAGATGGCACACACTACAACCACAACAAGGATGATGACCCATCACTGGAGGTAGAGTGTGTAGCCTGTTAGTTTTTTTCTGTTATCTGCTTGCAACTCTCCTGGTGCTACTGGACTCTGCCCTCTGTGAGTCCTACCCTTATCGAAGGTAACCCCTCCAGTCCTGGGCCTCAGAAGTGGGTTCTACAGCTAAACATTTACAAAAACGACACATTGCCCCGAGTGCGGCAGGAAAATTGATGCATCGCATCTCAAATGGCAACACAGCGGCTGCCAATGAAAGTGGATTCACAGCCTGTGTGGCCCGACAATGACGCTCTGCGTGGCCCAACAACGATAAATCGCCTTCACTTCCACGGAGCCCGATGATGGCGCAGTACCCTGATTGTGGTGAAAATACTGATGCATCTCGTCCTCACCGTCAAAGCATTGCTCCATCAAAGGTACTGTTCAGAGGACACTGCGTGGATTCTGTAGCCGGCCTACCCTCCATTGCGGTTGCCCTGGATTTTAGATTTGCACTGGTCCCTTGCGAACTTAAGTAACCTTTAGACTGCTATCGATTTCAAAGCACTGTTTTCACATTTCTTCTTTAAAAAATTATATCTCAAATTCTACTTATTGGATTTTTGTTATTTTGGTCTTGTATTACACGGATAAATATTCTTTATTTTTGTAAACTTGGCTGGAGTCTTTTTGCGTTGTATTTCACTTTGTTACTGTAAACTAAGTGGTGCACAAATAATCTGCACATTACCTCTTAAGTTAATCGTGACTGTCCTATGCCAAGCTACCAGAATTTGGGGGAGTGTAACTGATTTACCCAAACTAGGATTGTGGTCCTTACTTGGACAGGGTGCATACCTCTGCCATCTAGACAACCAGGCCCTGATTTATACTTTTTTTGCACTGCATTACTGTCATTGTTTGACGCAAAAGCGGTGCGAACTTCCAAAATACAATTAGGTTTGCGCCACTTTTGCATCAAAAAATGATGGTAATGCGGCGCAAAAAAGTATAAATCAGGGCCCCAGTTTCTAACATCCACTAGCACAAAGTTGGTAAGGTTAAAAAAAATGTAGGTTTGTTGGCCAAACCAGCAAAACCTGAGTTTTTAGGGGGAAAAGATTCACCCCCAAAAAACTGAGGGGAAAATAACAAGGGCGTTTTACTAACAGGGTTGTACAAAAGAGACAATGTTTGGAAATCAGTGAAGCTGAAATATTTGCTACAATGCCAAACTTTTGATATCCAAATAAGAATTTAGAGCAGGCTTGATTCTATTGCAAGAAAAGCACCATGTTTTTGAGGCTTAAAATATCTGAAAAATGCTATTTGTACATTCCTCACAATGAATTATTACGCTTATGGTTGTATACTCTTGTGAGTTTTGGAAGTCGCCTTACTTTGAAGATGAATTTCAAATTCTCTGCTATGCCATCTGCTTTCTCTAAATTCTAATCAACAAAATTGACTGTGTCATAAACGCGGTTTAAGTTATGAGATTGCGTCCACCCTGCTGTCGTCCTCATGAATACATTATGATTCTCATTTTAAGTGAGAAAGTAAAAGCTACTTGACAATATTTTAATTTATCTCACATAAACAAACCTTTTAATCTAAACACTGAGACACAAAAATAGTGCAGCCATGAAAATATGGTATTTATTGATGTTTTGGCATGACACCAACGTGTAGTGATGAGCAAGAAAACTGTGGCAAATATTTGAGGTATGTTTTTGGAATCTCATCATATTTGTGTCTAGCTTAGATGCAGCTTGGTCTGTTTTGTCAGACTAATGTAATTAGAAAATCATTGCATTAATAGCAATACAAACAGAACGTCTTCTTTAGCTATTGGTTTGTTAAAGTGTCAATGAAATGTCAGATAAGTGTTGAAAGTGTCAGTCTTTTATGGGAGCAACACACAGGGCAGACATTGGGAAAGTACACAGTCAATTATGATGAGTAATGGCATTTCGCCTTTGACCTGGACTCTAAGATTTGACTGGGGTAGGAAGCAAGAATGTGCAAATGTCGTAGCAATACTGGGCCTTTGTGTTCATCTTATGTTGTGGTAAATTTGGAACGGAAGTTATTTGTGAGTTGTTGCTCCTGGAAGCAGTCACATATAATTGTGTGCAGTTTTCCTCTTCAAAAAAACTAATAAAATGTTTGTGTGAAATTATTGCATTGCCCAAGCTGTTAATGTGTTCTTTTTCATTTTTAGTGTTAGCAAATTTGAATGTCTATTGTTAACAACAATACTCTATTAATTTAAACGTAATTCTTGTCTGACAAGTATCATAGGCGCTAGGATACCATGTACACTGTAACAGTGCATAAAGCCACTTCCTTTCCTTTAGAGGAAATTAGTGAATTCGGCTGATTTTTAACATCAATAATGCTGTAACTTAATACTGTAAACTTAATCCGAGTAAAGCGTAATACTATTGTGTTACTGTTTAATATACTGTAGTGCTACATACATACATACATGCATACATACATATGTTTTTTTGTTGCAAGTTCTTTTAATTCTTCATTGTATGTTTGAAGTGGCTACATTCAATGGCTAAAGGGAATGCACAAGCACAGCTGTCACCAACCTCGGATGTTTATTCAGAGACAGGCAGAGGCACAGAATCAAAAGTAATGAAATTACAACTTTCTAAAAGTGGCATCTTCAGACTTACAAGACTCACAATTAAAAAACGTAATTCACCATAAGTTGTTATTTTAAGTTGTGAGTACAGAGACACCAGACTCCAACTGTATATCTTTTCCCATTTGGAAGTTACGCTTCAAGGTAACCCCAATGTTCACTACAAAGACATGTTAAACTTAAAAGTACATATCCAACTTTTTAAATACACTGCACCCTACCCTTGGGGTGAACTAGGGCCTACCTTAGGGTTGAATTCTATGTAATAAAAAGAAAGGTTTGGGCTTGGCAAGTGGGTGGACTTAGTAGGTCGAAATGGCAGTTTACACAAGATCTGCAGTGGCAGGCTTGAGACATGTTTGAAAGGCTACTGTACACAATCAGAACTGCAGGCCCACTAGTAGCATTTAATTTACAGGCCCTGGGCACACACAGTGCAGTTTACTAGGGACTTGCAAGTAAATTAAATATGTCAATTGTGAATACACTAATGTTACTATGTTTTGGAGAACAGAGCACCTACCTGCACTTTAGCACTGGTCAGCAGCCATAAAGTACCCAGAATCCTAAAACCAACAAAAAAGGTCTGAAAATGAGCAGGAGGAAGGCAAAAAGCCTGGGGATGACACTGCAGAAAGGGCCATTTCCAACAGCGGACAACTGAGCAGTTTTCAGAGACTGCTGCTAATAAGAACATATCCGTATTGTCACTCAGTGTAATGCGCTACTTTCATATTACATCAGTTACCACATGCTTTTTTGAAGAAATCGAAAACATTTATGGCCAATTAACATACCTGTAGCATCACCTACCTATCACAAGTGGTCTTAGCCTCAGAATAGGAGCCTCATACAGCCAGGGTTGAGTCCACTATAATTGTCATCCAGAATTCTTGGTTTCTGCATACATGTACCCTCTGAAAATTGTGTACCTTGCGCTAATTTCGAACCCTTATTGTTTATGCCTTGATAATCTGTTCAGATCAATCTGTCCCTTTCCTTTAGCCGAACGTCTTTCATTTGTTTGTTACACTTCTTTAAACTCAGCTGAGGGTACTGTCTGTGCAGCTTTTAACAAATTCCTATGTGTTTCACTTTAAAAAACAAATATCAACTACAGTACTGCCTATACTAATAATGTCATCTATCTATCTATCTATCTATCTATCTATCTATCTATCTATCTTTCTATCTATCTGTTCACAAAAAAAAACAAAGGTTGCAGTGATGTTATAGTTAGGTTCTGAAGTTGCTTGTACAAAAGCATCGAAATTCAGCAGTCATAGTTAGAGTTCTTTCAAGTAACTAAGGGCCAGATGTACAAACCGTTTTGCATGGCGCAAACTGCGAAATTCGCAGTTTGCACCATGCAAAACGGGCATCGCAATGCACATTCCCATTTGGCGAGTCGGTACCGACTCGCAAAATGGGAATGCGACTCGTAAATAGGAAGGGGTGTTCCCTTCCTATTTGCGTTTCGCACCGCGATGCAGAATTGCTTTGTGACCGCAAATGTCAAGTGGGTGCTAACTCATTCGCAAAAGGGAAGGGGTCCCCATTGGAAGGTCAGCAAAGTCATTGGGAACAGATAGAGATATGGAGTTTGCAGTCTCTGCACTCACAATTTAAAAATAGATCTTTTGGCAAAGTTGCTTTTTCAATTGTAAGTTTGACAATGCCACTTTTAGAAAGTGGGCATTTTCTTGCTTAAGAACTCTGTGCATCTACCTGGCTGTGGAATACATGTCTGGGTCAGGATGACTGTTGAGCTGGTGGGAATTCACTCTAGACAGTCACACAAAGAGAGCTGAGGTGTGTTGTGCATCTCCTGATGGGTCTTTCTGGGCTAGAGTTAAGGGAGAAGCGGGAACTTGCACCTCAATGAGACTGTGCCTGTCCTTGCACAAAGCAGTCTCTAACCCTCTTGAGTGTGTCTGGGGCCAGGGCAGGAAAGGCAGAGTCTTGTGCACTTGTGCACTTGTGCACTACAAAGACTTTCCTTTCAAGTTACCTACTTCAAAGGCAGAAATTAATATAACATTGGGCTAATGAGACCACAACTTCACAACATTCTGAACTGAGGACATTCTGCAAGGAAGAGGAGCTGGATGATGTAGGAAGAACTGCCACTCTGCCTGTTGCTTTGTTGTGCTGGCCTGCTGCTTGACAATTCTGTTCTGTGAGTGAAAAGACTGGACTTTGCTTTCAACATCCTGCTTTCCAAGGTTCTCCAAGGACTTGAACTGAGTTTACCTCCTGTTAGAAAGTCTCAGGGGCATCAAAGACTTCATTTGTCAGTGACTGTACTCTTCTGCTGAGAGTCCTGACTTGCCAAGTAGTGCCAAATCTAGTCCCTAGACCCTTAGAAGTGGAAAGTGGTGTCCTGAGGAAGAAAATCCATGCATTGTATCACTGCAGCTTAAAATCGATGCTTGGCTTGCACCAGAAGAATTGACACAGTGCTTGCCTTGCGGCTGAAGAATTGATGCAGCATCTGCCTTGTGAAGGAAGCATTGACGCAGCACCTGTAGGATTGATGTAACGCCTGTTCCACTGCAGTTCTATTACCACCGTGCATCTGGATTTTCTCATATATTGTCCCTGGGTGTCATTTTCACCTTCACCCCGCACCGCAGCAAGGAACTGAGGCTCCATGACCAGAAACTGACACATCATCTCTCCTGCAGGGAGAGAACTGACGCATCACCTCCCCTGCCAGTAACGAGCTGACGCATCACCTCTCCTACCTGTAAGGAGCCGACACATCACCTCTCCTGCAGGGAGAGAACTGACGCATCACCTCCCATGCCAGTAACCAGCTGACACATCAACTCCCCTGCCAGTAAGGAGCCGACACATCACCTCTCCTGCGAGGAGAGACTCAATGCATCTCCTGCCCTGTAATATGGAATCAATGCATCACCTCCCCTGTACAGTAAGGAATCAACACATCCTTTCGCTTTTCAGTGCCTCACCTTCTCTGTGGCCCGCATCATCTTTGTTTTTGACACATCCCAGGTACTGTGTTGAAAAGAGACAGCCATTGATTTCTCGGGATTAAGACTCTGCAACTTTCTAAAAGTCATATCTTTGCTTGTGTATGCTGGATTTTTGTTGTTTCAGTCTTGTTTTATTCAGATAAATATTGACTATTTTCCTAAACTGGTGTGGAGTCCTTTTGTTATGTTTTCGCTGTGTGTGTGTGTAAACAAATACTTTACACATTGCCTCTGAGATATGCCTGACTGCTTGTGCAAGGCTACCAAGGGGGTGAACAGGGGTTATCTTAGCTGTGTGACTCCCTTACCCTGACTAGAATGAGGATCCCTACTTGGAGAGGGGGCAAACCGCTGGCAACTAGAGATCCCGTTTCTAACTGGGAGGATGTGGTGTTACAGCCAGAGCTCCCAACTTTGGAACTGGGGAACCAGGTTTGAGTCCTTGCATTGACTCAACATCCCTCCGATTCTGGGCAAATTACTTAGGTGGTCATTATGACCTTGGCGGTCAGGTGAACGCCACACCGGTGATGGCGGTAGTAGCGTCGCCAGGCCAGTGGTAATTACCGTCAAATTATGATCATGGAGCTGCCCTCCCATAGACAGCCAATGTACCACCCCAACTACCAGTGCAGTACGAACACCAAAGATGGTGGTAGCAATCTCAAGGCAGGTGGAAGACCAGGATCGCCCACCATATTATGACATAGCACACCACCAGGATTTCCAGGGCGGTAGCAATGCCACCAAAAGCCTGGCAGAAACATATCATGTAAAAGAAGACACTCACCTCCAGGGACACAGAGGAGTCAGCGGCCGCCATGGAACCTGAACTGCAAGTCTTCCTGATTCTGTATCATGCCATGGACGTACCAGAGCACCAACGTCGACGAAGATGACAACGGTGAATACAGCCGCCTAGGACACAAGGGAGGGAGGGTTGAGTGACACACACACGCCACACACACACACCACACACCCAGAACCTTCTGCAGAGTTAAACAACAGTAACAGAACCCAGGAGCAAAGAGAGCCAGGACACATACCTCTGTTCCAACCACTGTAATCCTGTTGGATGAAGAGCACAAATCCAAAATATATACATCAATGCATATTCACATGCGGGCCAGTGGTCGGTCCAAAGTCTGAATAAGGCAAAGTCCAAGCCCCAACTTGACTCCTGACAACATCAGGACTTCACTGTGCAGGGGCAACATGTTGGAAATAGGCAGGCATCTTGGGGGCTGTGGGGAGGTGAGGGAGTGGGGGTGGCTTCCTTTTGAGAGGGGGGTCTTTGGGTTTGGGTTTGAGAGAGGGAGGCACTTTACCTTTCCGTTTTGAGGGCATAGTAGTGGGCTTGGGGTGGGGGCAGGAGTTGCACACATGTGCCCCTTAGTGGTAGCTGAAATCTTTGGGGGGTGGAACAGGTCTAGACTTGGTGCTGGAGGTACTGGCCTGGGGTGGGACCCTTCTCTTACGGGCAGGATGGGGGATGGGGACAGAAGAGGTCAAGGTGGGAAAGGAAAAGCTTCTTAAGGTCAATGGGGTGGGTTATGAGAGGAGGGATGGGAGTGGAGTTAGAGGGAGTGGTTGTAGGAGGTGGAGGTGTGCTGGACATGGGTGCAGGTGCATTGATAGTTAAAGTGTGTGAGGTGGATGGCTGCTGGGGGTCTGAGTGTGAGCGTTTGTGTGTCTTTGGAGGGGAGCAGACAGAGTGGGGAGGTCAAACAGGATGTGTGGATGGATGTTGTGGTGGTGTCTGCAAGTGAGGTAAGTGTGCTGCATGAGGTGGTGATGGTTGTGGTGACTGCGCATGTGGTGTGTGGGGCGCAAGTCTGCGGGTCTGCTGTTGTGGTGACTGTGGGCAAAGCTGTGCAGGTGGCAAGTTCAGGCACTGTTGATGCAGTGCATGCAGGTGTGAGTGCTGATGTGACTGGGAGAGAGAAGGAGGAGGGGGAGACAGTGGAGGCACTGGATGATGTTGTGTGTGCATCTGTGTGAGTGCTTGTGGACTGAAGTGTGCTGCCTGCGGTTGTCTGTGCGTGTCTTGTCTTTTGTTTTGGGTGCATGCTTGTCAGAATGTGTGCGTGGGAATGGGCTTGGGGTGAGGAGGTTGGGATTGGGAAGGGGTAGTTGGACGGAGGACAGAAGAAACAGGGACACTGGCTGCCATCAAGGAGGCCTGAGCCTGAAATGATCTCTGTAAGGCCGCCAAGCCACCGTCAATGCCCTCCAGGAAGGTATTGAATTGCTGCATCTGGGATGCCAGCCCCTGAATGGCATTCACTGTGGTTGACTGCCCTACAGAGAGGGTCAGGAGGTGAATAGCCTCCTCACTGAGGGAGCAGGGCTGACTGGGGCAGGGCCTGAGGTGCCTGGGACGAAGGAGACATCCACCCCCCTGAGTGAGGGGGCACGGGCGACTCGTGGGGGCTACAGGGAGGGGGGTGCTGATACAGGGGGCGGCACTTGAACCTGTAGCTGTGGTGGTCCCAGAGGGGTCCACCATGGGGAGCTCCCATCAGAGGAGGTATCAGAGTCAGTTGAATCAACTCCTGTTCCACCTGTGGTTCTCCCCTCACCCTTCATCCCTCTGGTCCCCTCGGCATCGGTGGACTCTGCCTCCTGCAGCTCCCTCACACACCGGTGCCCCTGCTCCTTCGCAGATGATGCTAATGCACACATGGACAGGAGAGAGGTGGGGGGAGAAAGGGAGCACAGGGTCAATCACAGCAACAACAGCACAGATGGCATACACATCACTATCACACACAGGGACTAGGAATGGGCAGTTTGGACTACACTGGCATACCATTGGCTAAGTACCACAGCAGGTAGTAGCCAAACACTGCCATATGCACATCAATTGGGACCAACTAAGCCTTTTCTGACATGGAAAGCCAGCTAACTAGCCATCTAAAATATGCATTACACCCCAAATACCTATGCTGGGCCACGCTGGAATGTCTAAACTGGCACTTAGACCAAAGTCTAAGCACCAAAATCCCATGCCAGGCAATAAAGATGGTTGTCTCACACACACTGTACTCACCCCCTTGTGGCGGCTGTGATGCCCTCAAGCGCCCATCCAGCTCTGGGTAGGCCACCACCAGTATACAGGCAATCAGGGGTGTCAGGTTCTGACGGGCACCCCTTCCTAGTTGGGTCTTTCCTGCCCAGCATCTCAGGTCTTCCCACTGTTTCCTGCAGTGGGTGCTTCACCGTCACAACCCCTTCTTCTGATGGGTGCTGACCTGCTGAGGAAACACAGAAAGAAGGACACCATTAGCCATACAATCCAGCCTGTCAAAGAAATGTCTCACATGCTGCATTTGGCCATCATATAGCACACACATGACCCATACCACTGCAACAACACTGCCACCAGCCATGGCCTCCCAAATGACACACTGCCAGCACACACACATCTCCATGCAACCATGTCGCATGCCGCGTACCCATGGTGTACTCACCTGTTGGTCTGGAGGCTCTTACAACTGCCCATACAGGGGTCCTGTGTAAAGTCAGGAATCAAGTGAAGTGGTAGAAATAAAATGGCGGTCACGGCCGTGAACACCGTCACCGCCGGCGTTGATCATCATTAGTTCCTATACTCTATGGAGGCCCATGTTAATCAATGAGGAATTGCACAGCAGTGCAGACCGCCTCCCATCATAACACCTAACGCCCGCAGAGTGAGGTCATTTCCACCTGTCCCTGCATACAGGACAGACAGTTGCCATTTTCTACGGCTAGTACACATGTACTGATTTAAAAGTGTGTCATTGGTGTCAAATGTACATACCTAGCCAATTCCAATGACCAACATACAAACATGCTCTGTGTACACTGAGGTAGTATGTCCATAGTTCCTATTGTCACTCCCTTCCTACTTTTGGGTCCCTTAGGTACCAACCACTGCAGAGGAATAAGAGGAGGAGGCAAGCACCCTTGTACAGACCACTTGTGGACTTGGCTACACCGGAGGACAGGCACATCATACTCACCTATGGTCTAGACAGGGCCACAATCACAGAGCTGTATGCACAATTGGAGCCTGATCTGGAACCTGCCATCCGTCACAACACAGTAATCCCCCTCTTGTGCAGGTAGTATCAGTGCTCCATTTCCTGGCAACAGGCTCTTTCCAGGTGACATAGGGCTTGGCTGCAGGAATGTCACAGTCTATGTTCTCTATTGTGCTTTCAAAGGTTTTGGCAGCCTTGCTCAAACACATGTGCAGCTACATTGCATTCCCCCAGGTAGATGAATTTCCCACTGTGAAGGCTGGATTCTATGCAATGGGACATATACCACATGTTATTGGGGCCATTGATGGGACCCATATTGTATTGCCTTAGCACCCCCCTCCCTAGCCAATGAACAGGTGTACAGGAATAGGAAGAGTTTCCAATCACTCAATGTTCAGATGATGTGCCTTGCTGACCAGTACATCTTCCACGTCACTGCCAAGTATCCTGGGTCGGTGCATAATGCCTTTGTCCTGAGGTATAGTAGCGTCCCACAGCTGATGGCACAACTACGGAGGAACAGAGTGTGGCTTATAGGTGATCCTGAGACCCCACCCAGTGTATGTTAGCGAATACCTTCAGGAGTCATATCCCCTGCCATTGTGCAAGGCTAATGTGCGTCCCTCACTCCTTGCAGGTGATTCCAGCTACCCAAACCTGTCCTGGCTCTTCACCCCTTTATTAGGAATCTGAGAACAGGGGCTGAGAATAGGTACAATGATGCTCATGGGCACACCAGTGGAGAAGTGTGGCTCAATGGTTAGAGCGGCAGACCCTGATGCAGAAATCTGGCCCGGGATAAGGGTTCAGTTCCTGCCTTGGCGGGTCTTGGGCTCAATTTCATGAGACCTGATAATTCTTGCATCAGTGCCTAATCTAATTCATGGGTCCCACTCTGTAACTCTGGGCAATAGCTTGCTTAATCTCCACAACGGCCCCAACAGCGCTGGGATGCCTGGCTTCACCTTTCAGGTTGCCCAGGAGTGGGCATTTCACAGGGAAAAGCTAGGAGGGGTTCCACAGCGGTATGCATACAGCGCCTTGAGACCCTAACGGGTGAGTAGTGCGCTATACAAGTACGAAGTTTACAGTTTACCAGGAGGATTGTTGAAAGGACCTTTGGTCTCCTGAAGGCCAGGTTCAAATGCCTCCAGGTGGATCCCTATGCTACTCCTCTGAGAAGGTCTGCAAGATTGTTGTGTGCTGCATGTTGCACAACTTGGCCCTCAGACGCCATGTGCCCTATCTGCAGGAGGAGGGGTTGAGAATGCACCTGTGGCAGCAGTGGACAGTGAGGAGGAGGAAGAGAAGGAGGATGTGAACAACAGGACACATATGAAATAGCAGTACTTCCAATGACACTCAGGTAAGACTGTTGAACTAAACATTTCTCCATTTAAGTGCTGTGCTATGTGGCTGTAGCATTATGCCAGTCACTGCCTTTGCATCCAAACTGACTGTCATCTATGGCTTCCATATTGCAGATGTTGGTGTGGTTACAAACACTGTGATGCTGTGATGTGTACAGACTGCTGAGACACATCTGTAGGATGCATCAACACATTACTGGACACATGCCCAGGACCATGCAGTTCAAAACAGTTCAATACATTCTAAATTTACTTCAGATAAAGCACTATTACTTAAATTGTGTCCAAGGGTGTTTAATAATTATTCTGGTATACAATGCAAAGTGGAATAGAGTGGGGTGATGGTTGGGAAAAGTCCAATGTAGTGGGCCAGTCTGTTTGTTGCACAGGTCCAGTGTCCAAGGGGCCATGGGAAGGGGAGCAATGGCATTTCATAGTGGACAAGGTGACACAGTGGAATACAAGGAGGACATTCAGAAGGGGCTCATTTCCTGGCAGTGGTCTTGGTCTTGGCACCTGTCTCTGGTGTCTGTCTGGGTCACAGGGAACGTTTGCGGGGTGGTTCACCTTCTGCCGGGGGAGGGGTGCAGGTGGCCTGTGGGTCCTGTGGCAGGGCCTCCTGTACATCAGCTGCAGCAGATGTGAAGGGCTGGTCAGTACACTGGTTAGTGGTAGGGGCACGCTGGTGTGCTGTGTACTCCCTCATGATGTTTGCCAGGTCATCCAGCACCCCTGCAAAGGAGACCATGATGGTATTCAAGGCCTGCAATTCTTGCTTGATCTCCTGGTGGTGTTCCCCCTGCAGCCACTGGTTCTCCTGCATGATGTTTAACACCTGACCAATCTTGTCCTGGGATTGTATGCCCTCAGGACATTAGTGAGTGCCTCCTGGGCAGTCAGTTCCCTGCGCTTGTTATCCCCTGGCACACATCTGTCCTCCAACCATCCCTGTCCCCCTGTGCATTTGTCCCCTGAACGGTGTGCCCACTCCTATTGACCCCAGGACCCTCATTGTCTTGCCTGTGAGGTGTGGACTCGGGTCGCTGTACAGGTGGGCACACTCCTGATTGACGTCTCCTGGGTACGGAGGTCTGGGGACTTTGGGTGGCTGCTGTGGTGTTGGATTCTGAGGGAGGGGGTCTGTAGTTGACTTTCTGTGGGATGGGGTAGATGACTGACTAGTGGTCTCAGATGGGCCAGGGAATTCATCCTGATCCAGAGCTCCAGTGGTGTTGTCATCACTGGGGGCATCTTCTGGTGGGGGACTGGGTAGCCGTGGCACTTCCTCGCCGCTGACATTGGCTGGGGCACCTGTGGGGATGTAAGTTGTCTATTATGCTACATTTCTGTGATATATTCCACATCACTAGCTTCCCTAATGTTATTGCTGTTGCCCTGCCACCTTTGGTTGTGTCTGGGGATGGATTGTGGGATTGTTATTTCTCCATGCTTTGCATGCATTGGTGGTGGATGTACATGCAGAGCTAGTTGGGATGTGCATGCAGTGGGTATGAAATGTAGGGTTTGAGTTTTATTTTGGTAATTGGGGTGATGCACTGTGTGGGATGGAGTGGGGTGATGGGTGTCAGGGTGAGGGGTCGTGGTGACATGCAGGTATGGGGGTGATAGGTAGTATATGTTGACTCACCAGTGTCCAGTCCTCCGGCTACTCCAATGAGTCCCTCAGGATACAGGATTGCCAAGACTTGTTCCTCCCATGCTGTCAGCTTGGGGGGGAGGAGGTGGGGGTCCACTGTCAGTCTTCCTGATGGCAAGCTGGCGCCTTGTGGCAATAGAACGCGCCTTCCTCCATAGGTCATTCCACTTCTTCCTTATGCTGTCCCTTCTGCGTAGATGTAGTCCCACTGTGTTCACCCTGTCTCTCTTCCTGCCAATGGAAATCTGCTGGACCTGTGCTCCAAACAGCTGTGGCTCTACCCAGACTATTTCCTCAACCACGAACCGCAACTCCTCATCAGTGAATCGGGGGTGCCTTTGTGGGGACATGGGTGTTGTGTGTTGTGTGTGTGTTGTGCAGATGGTGATGTGTGAAGTGGTGGGGTGTGTGGTGTGTGGGGTGTGATGGATGAATGGGTAGTTGCAATATGTGTGTGCTGTGTAGGATTGGCATGGGAAAATGTAGCGGTCTTCTCGTGTTTGCAAAGGATTGTGGGTGATATAGGGGTGTGTTTTATTGTGCTGTTGGTGGGTGTGTAGGATGTGTGTATTTGTGTCAGATGTGGGCTTTCGGTTCTGGGCAATGTTGTCTTGTTTTGTATTTAGTTGCCCATTTCCACCACGGAGGTGTGCACCGCCAATAATTTACTGCCATTGAATGTCCTCTGTGGTGATTCGTGGGTCATTATTTGGATCTTTAAGGACAGGTAAAACATTTTTAATGTTTATTGTTGATGTGCCTTTCTTTTCTAGGTACCAACTGCTGCTTTTGATAGAGCCCTAGCTAGATGTTTTCTAAATTCATGTTACAAAAACATTTGCGTGAAGCCCAACATGCTAATGCTAATCTGGAGTTAGTGAGGTGTTTCCTCTATTCATGTCTTTAACAACGAACTGACAATATTCAATAGCTGATCAAATGTACGTTATTGCCCTTTCTCAATTACTATTGCTATTGATCTGTACTGTCACTATTGAAAGTCTGGTGATTACAGCGTTGATAAAATTACGATTCTTTAGATGTTTCGGTCAACCTATGTTGTTTCTGTATTTTTATCATATGGTTTTGAGACTAAATTACATGGTCTTAGCATTGTTAATATAGGAAAATAAACATTTTGGGTGATACTAAATGGTGTGGTTATTCGTGGCAGAATGGGTCATGGTGGATACAATTACTGACTCTAATGAATTGAATTCTTTACTTATGGTGATATTTATGTGATATGATGGTGTGATCATCTTAACCAAGTCAAAAGGTTCATCGACCTAAGGACGTGTCACCTTACTAGTTATTATAACAAAACCATAAGGCTTGACGCGCTCACAAGATTTGGTAGGAGATTTTGATGGCTATGTCTCTTTAAGAGCACATCATTATATCTATATTGAGGTTTATCCCCTTAGAGAGAGTCCTGTAATTAAAATACATCTCCCTAATGTTAATTGATTTTGGTTAAAGATTTTTTTTTGATTCAGTTATGCAAAATAGAGAAAAGATGTGCCCTTAAACGCCCAAGGTGACTTCCCCCGGTCCTTGGAGTTTGCCTATGCTTGCTTGAAGACGTTCTCTGCATTCTATTGACAGGAATGGAATGGAATGGAGATGATTATGCACTTGCACAGCTTTTGCAAATTGCAGGTGAATTGAGTTGTTTTTGAGGGTTTAGGGCGTTTGCGTACTCCATATGATGTTGTAGAAGGAGTGTGCGTACTCCGAAGTGTGAGGGTAGGGAAGGAGGCGATCTTCACGTGTGTGGCGCTTTGTGCTAAAAAATTGTCCACATCATTGTTGGCATACGGGCCCTACGAGGCCAAAGACTCTGGAGTGTATTGAAAAGTGTATGAAACACTTGGGTTTTTGTTGTAATTTGTCTTTTTAGTAAGCCAATCAGGCATGGTTGGCAAGTCGAGGTTGTGTGTTGAATTGAATGAAAGGTTTTTTTTTACTGAGATTTGGTGACTTCTATGTGCACCAGAACAGACACATTGATCAGATTGAGAGTAAAATTTGGGGGTCGAATTTTGCTTGCAAAACAGGAGAACTGAGAAAGAAAGAATAGCTGCCAGAGCGAAAGCCATCAGTGAAAAATCCGTAAGGTTTCTGAAGCAACTGTGATTACCCTACCCGTAGAAAACGGACAATTTTTTTTTTCTTTTGGTTTTGTTGAAGTGCTCGCAATAATTTTGCATTAGTTTAGTGTGAATCTGAGTTTAGAAGGACAAGCCCCAAGACTTTGTCAGCCGCTGCATGTGTGGGTGTGACGTCATTGGAGTCGCGCTCGGATAGGTTGGTTAGTGAGAAGGGTCGTGCACGGGTAGGTGGACAACTGTGAGGCGTAACTGGACGAGAAGGTAGATGAAGAGGATTGTGGGATTAAAGTCATTTCCAGATTAACGAATTTTACCAACAAATTTGCGGCAATGAAGATTTAAAAAGCTCACTTAGAGGAGATGAGTATATTCTGGCTAGAATAGGAGAAGTTTGTCCGCCAGGAGGTCCTCCAGCATTTATCATAAATGAGGAGAAAGGTACCTTTGGTTAAAACATTGGTGCAAAATCACAGAAAAGGAAGTCTGGCATTTCCTGAAAATGGAACCTTTAATTTGAAAATTGTAGAGAATTTGAGACAAGTGATGTATGATTTAAAACCTCCACTGAGACCAGCTCAGTTTGAAGCATTGGTGATCTGGGAGCTGGTAGTCAGACAACAACAGCAGTTGAAATTCGAGAGAAAGATGAGAAGGGCAGAGAAGACACTAGCGGAAGTTAGGTGGGACAATGAACAGAAATACTGGAGATTAGATACTTTACAGGGAATTAGAATGTTTCCTGCAATTTCGCAGGACAGTGAGAAAGAAGCAAAGAAAGCTTCTAGAAAATCAAACAAGAGCCCATCTGAGGATGGAGAGCAGAAATCAAAGGAGACCAGGAAGTCTTTGATTCCTGGCAAAGAGTCAGGCGATGCTGAGTTCATTTTACAGTTATTGAGAAATCGTCCACCACCATATGTGGCACAAGAGAACGGTCTAAGCACTAGTGTAAATCCCTCTGCACTGACACCGGTTAACGTCTCACAGAGATCAACATAGAGTAATCTTAACATGACTGACAGTTCTGTACAGGTTAATCCTAACTTGATCCAGAGCTCAGTACAGACTAATCTTCACTTAGTGCAGATACCAATCCAGAGCAGTTTTAACTTGCCTACTGCATCTGCAGTACAAACTCAGATGCCACAGCTGACTAATCCTAGGATTTATCCAGATTTACCTATTGTAGATGCAGCAACAAACATAATAATGCTGACAGGTCAGATTTGCCAGAAACCAATGTTGATTCAACAGGAGCCAACTCTGCTCTCACTGCCCAAATGCAGCCATAAATGATTCGGAAATGCACTCCTATAACAGGGACACAGACAGATATGTCTGTATTGATGAGTCAGGATACGTGAGTGACACACCCTCAGAACACAAGTGCTAGGCCATGTCAAGATGCTGTGTCTGTACCTGTCACTATTGGTCCAGTTATGCCATTATTTGCTCTTGGAAACAACAGCACAAATGGTCAGGGAATTCTGAGTCAGAGACGAGTGGGAGGAAGACTCAATGATAATGCCAGAATAGTCCCTCCGGTAGGACAGACTTTTGATGGAACAGGGTCATTGTTAGATTTGAGTCGTTTCAGAGCTTCTCTGAATACTGAAGCAGGGTCACATGTTGGTCCCAATTTGAAGTTAATGACACCTCAACTTCCGAACTTGACTGTACAACAGTTACCTAGTACTCAGCCCAACAACGTCTCACTGCAGGGTTTGACAGCTCAACAATTAACTGAACAGTTAGATAAGCTGAACAGCCCGCAATGTGCTTCTAAGGGAGAAGAATACTTGAAATATACTAGACTTGGGATAGAAGCAGGTGAACTTGTTGAAGGGACTATGGTTGTAAATCGCCTTGAGTCCTATACAAAAGCAGAATTGCGATACTTGTGCACAAAGATTACAAAAGAAGCAGGTGAGTTACATTGAAGGTTAGCAGACTTAGCAGAGAAATACAACATAGACATTGAGAAAACTAAATACTTGAAGAGGAGTTAAAGGTTAGAAATTGGTGCAAAAGATTTTTAACACATGAGAACTGCAGGAATTAAAACACATCTTAAATAGTTACTTCAAAGCATTCAGACATGGAGAGCATTAGACAAGTGGGAAGGCAGATGGATAAAGAAACAAGAGAAAGAGAAGAAGCATTCTGACATTCCCTCTGGAAATATGCAGCAGGTTTGCGATCCAATGAAAAATCTACCAATGATAGAGATTCCGGGAGGGAATTTTGTACATGTCCTATGGAGCAGAAGTGACAGTCTGTCATTCACAAATGATTATCCCAAGATGAGGGAGAACCCTGTAGAATGGCATCAGCAGACATACAGGTTTGTAAAACTTGCAAAATACCTGTGCGAGGATTTTAATACTCTTTTAGAGATAGTAGTTTAAGCAGATTTATGTTTTGAATGCAAAAGGAGCGTAGATTGGCCAACAAGGGAGCCACTGAGAGATCCGGCAACAGGTGCACCGCCCCTTGAAGTAATGAAACACTGTTATAAGGTGATTGAATTTTTGAAAACGAGAATTTCACCCAAGAACATTGATTAGCAGTGCATAGACAGGGCAGTTCAGGAAGCAAAAGAGTCAATTTACGCATAATATGAGAGATTGTTGCAGGCGTTTAAGCATTATAGTGGTACAAAGACAATGGAGTCGAAAGACATGATTCATTTTGTGTTCAGGTTGTTGAAGGACTGAGACCAGAAATTAGTCGGATGATGAAGAGACATTTGATTTGCTGGCAAGTAAAGCCGATTAATGAAATGTTGTTGTACACAAACTACTGTAGTGATAAAAGTGAATTGAAACAGAAAACTTTTTTAGCCTCTGCAGCAGCAGGGAAACATGGTGTTTGAAAGTCAAGGCAGAGATAGAGATCATGGAGTAATAGGAAGTGTAAATTGTGGTCCTGATTTGAATACAGTGGTGGTACAAGGTGAGGTACAAGGGATGAAAAGAATGTTGCCATGTCACGCTTGCGGAGGCCTCGGGCATTGGAGACGGCAGTGCCCGATGGTAAATCAGGGAGGTGTTGTTCAGCAAGTGAATTATGTCAATTCTTTCCAGAACGTGAGAGGGCCAAGAATGAGAGGCCCAAATCCAAATTTTCTGAATAATGTGAATCTGAAGCAAGGTTTCCAGCCCATGCAACTCATACAGCCATTGCAAGTACAAGTGTCCCTGATACAGCAGATGCAACCCAAGGTGCAAATGGTGTTAGAAAACAAATTCAAACACTTCAAGCCCCAACGGATCAGCAGCAGGTGATGCTTTCCCAGATGGTTACAGGTCAAAGATTAAATCAAAGTAATAATACTGTACACCAATTCCCTCTACATAGTGAGAATGGAATAAACGATGATTGGGTGAATGAGAGTTCAGATGAGGAAGAATGTGTGTTAGCTGCTTCATTAGAAGTAGATCGGAAAGGTCCCTATGTTAAAGGAAAGGTGAATGGTCACAAAGTCTCATTTTTGGTCGACATTGGAGCCACATGCTCTACAGTGAGAACTTCAGAAGTTCCAGACCTGCCCTTATCAGAGAAGACAGTTTGGATTGTAGGTGTTGCAAACCAATATTTGACGAACCCAATTACAAACGCAGTCCTGGTTAAAATTGGCAATTTTAAATGGTTTGCACAAATTTGTAGTCAGTGGTTCAAGTCTTGTGTCCTTACCGGGAAGGGATTTAGGGGGTCATTCCAACCTTGGCGGTAAAAGCCGCTTACCGCTGTCAGAAGACCACCAACATACCGCTGCGGTAAACCGCCACGGTCATTCTGACCCACAACAGGCAAACCGCCAAAATACAGACATCCACAAAAGTCCGCAACACCAAAGGGCAGCGAGAAACTGGCGATGACCAAACCTCCACCGTCACGCCAACAGAAATACGCCCACACTATCACGACACACAAATCCATGCGGCGGTCTTTCAACCGCGGTATACCATTGGCGGTACACACCGCCGCGCTCAAAATACACACACACTTACAAAACACAGCCACATTGGACAATTACAAATACACACACCTGATACACATACACACACCACTCCCACACACCCAACACAATATAAAACACACACCCACATCACCCTCAAACCCCCACTCATACAGAATCGGGACCACGCACTGAGAAAAAGAGAACTGAGCACCCAGACGCGCATTTTACTTTCAGCAATATTTCCACGCACTTCACACAACACACCAATACACATCACCACACAATCCACCCCACACATCACCCACACCACCCCATGGCGCCACAAAGACACCCCAGGTTCTCGGAGGATGAACTCAGGGTCATGGTGGAGGAAATTGTACGGGTAGAGCCGCAGCTCTTCGGAACACAGGTGCAGCACACCACCATTGCCAGGAAGATGCAGCTATGGAGCAGAATAGTCAATAGGGTCAATGCTGTGGGACAGCACCCAAGAAATAGGGACGACATCAGGAAGCGGTGGAACGACCTACGGGGGAAGGTGCGTTCAATGGTATCCAGGCACAACATCGCGGTGCAGCGGACTGGCGGTGGACCCCCACCTCCTCCCCCAGAATTTACAACATGGGAGGAGCAGGTCTTGGCAATCCTGCATCCTGAGGGCCTTGCAGGAGTATCTGGAGGAATGGACTCTGGTAAGTCTCATCTTCACTACTTCATCCCCCCCACCCGCACGCCAACTCATACCCCCACCCTCACCCTCACCCCCATCACATCCTGCTCCTTGCAAATGTCTCACCATCACAGCCCACCCATCCCAACCCCAAGCCCTGCATGCGACCACAAAGCATGGACACCCATCAACAAAGCATGCCCACTGCACATACCCATCCACCCCCAAACCACCGTCACAAAAGCCCCCACACGGGAATGCCAGCACTGGGGTACACGGGCACCCACCCATTACACGCTATGGCACACACAAATGCAATAACCATACTTTTATACCCCTGCAGGACCCGAACGCCACGTCACCGCGCAGGAGGGTCCACAAATGTCCACTCCACCCCCAGAAGAGGCCCACAGTGAGGACAGCAGTTCTGTCGACCTGGATCTAAATGACCATCCCGGCCCATCGGGGACCTCTGGACAGTCGGTTCCCCTCAGACAGCCACAGCCCATAGCAGACCTTCCCCCCTCCGGGAACACCAGCACAGCACCCACCCAGCGGGCCCATACCTCTGTCCCCAGGACACGTCAATCAGCGTTGTGTCCACCACTACAGGGCACCCAGGTTAACCCACCACCCCAACAACAACAGGGACCTGGGGGCAGTGGTAGTGGGCACACGGTCCAGGGGACAGAGGCCGAGGGAAACAGGGGAACTGGGAGGGCTGCTGTGCGACAGGGGGGGGACAGGCCCAGGGAACCCACTCTCCACGAGGCCCTCTCCTCCATCATGGGAGCCTACCACCACTCCCAGGAGACAATGGCGACGGTCCTGGCCAGGTTTCAGGAGATCCAGCTTCTGCAGGAGGAACAGTATTTGGGGTTCAGGGAGGAACTACGAAACATCAGTTCCGCCCTGGCCACCATTGTAGGGGCTCTGAATCAGGTAGTCACCACATTGCGGAACACTGTGGCACCACAAAGGGCCCCTGACACTAGCATGGACCAAGAACTGCCTACCACCTCTGCCGGCGCTAGTGGACAGGAGGCCCCGCCACAGGACCAACAGGCCACCAGCACCCCACCCCCTGCAGAAGGAGAACCACCCCGCAAGCGGGTCCTGAGATCCAGGAAGAAGACAGAGTAAGATGCCAAGACCCCCGCCAGGAAAGGATACCTCCCTGACTGTCATCCCACTGTCCCACATTGACATCCTGTCCATCCTTATACTGCCCATGCTCCACTTTCCACAGGCATTTGGACAATGCACCTGTGATACTAATAGCCATGGACAATCCTCCACCATCACCCCTCACCGATTTGCCGTCACCCACCAATATAGAGCACTGAAATAAACACAGTTATTGCACAAAACAATCAGGAGTCTGGCTGTGAGTTTGTACAAATGTATTAGACATTACGGTGCCAAAAATGCATATTTACATTGTGATGCCAACATACCACTGTCACACAGCTGTAGTCCATGGGGAAACAAAGCAGATGTCACGCAGTGGGGCCCACATCTCTGAAATTGGAAGGGAAAGTCACAACTCAGTTACCATACACTGGGGGAAAAGGTCAGACAGTAGAGAGGTAGTAGGGGTTAAGTATATGTAAAATGCCGGGTTGGAATCTTACCTGTGTGTCATTGAAAATACTACTGTATTATTGCGTTCCTGTTGTCTATGTCGTCCTCTTCGGCTTCCTCGTCTTCACTCTCCACAGGCTCCACAGCTGCCACAACACCACCATCTGGACCATCCTCCTGCAGAAAAGGCACCTGGCGTCGCAAAGCCAGGTTGTGAAGCATACAGCAGGCCACGATGATCTGGGACACCTTCTTTGGTGAGTACAATAGGGATCCACCTGTCATATGGAGGCACCTGAACCTGGCCTTCAGGAGGCCGAAGTTCCGCTCGATCACCCTCCTAGTTCTCCCATGGGCCTCATTGTACCGTTCCTCTGCCCTTGTCCTGGGATTCCTCACTGGGGTCAGTAGCCATGACAGTTTGGGGTAACCCGAGTCACCAATTAGCCACACACGTTGCCTCTGGAGTTGACCTATCACATAAGGGATGCTGCTATTACGCATGATGTACGCGTCATGCACTGAGCCAGGGAACTTAGCATTAACATGAGAGATGTACTGGTCTGCCAAACACACCATCTGTACATTCATAGAATGATAACTCTTCCTGTTTCTGTACACTTGTTCACTCCTGCTGGGGGGTACTAAAGCCACATGGGTCCCATCAATGGCACCTATGATGTTGGGGATATGTCCAAGGGCATAGAAATCACCCTTCACTGTAGGCAAATCCCCCACCTCAGGGAAAACGATGTAGCTCCGCATGTGTTTCAGCAGGGCAGACAACACTCTGGACAACACCTTGGAAAACATAGGCTGGGACATCCCTGATGATATGGCCACTGTTGTTTGAAATGACCCACTTGCAAAGAAATGGAGTACTGACAGCACCTGCACTAGAGGGGGGGATCCCTGTGGGTTGGCGGATTGGTGACATCAGGTCTGGCTCCAGCTGGGCACACAGTTCATGAATAGTGGCTCGGTCAAGCCTGTATGTCAGTATGACATGTCTTTCCTCCATTGTCGACAGGTCTACCAGCGGTCTGTACACGGGAAGATTCCTCCATCTCCTCGCATGTCACAGCGGACGGTGCCTATGAAGGACAACAGCGAGCACAGAGTCAATCAACCCACAGGTAGATAACCACAGCTTGCACAAAACACGATTCCCAATGCATTGAATGGCTTGTATGAGTGTTGATGCAAGGCCTAGGTATGTGTGACGCAGTAAAAAGTAAGCCATGTGTGCCCTTGAAATGGCGGCTGCCTGACCTGTGAAGTGCGACAATGGGATGTGAGGTAAATGCGCTGGCGTGGCACACTGTGGCGGTAGGCGGTCAAAGACCGCGGCGCTAAGCAGCATTGGTTAACATTGAACCCTATGGGTCTCAGGAGCCAATGAGGATGTGCGCCGGCGGTCGCGGTACGCACCGCCGCGGTACGCACCGCCGCGGGCGTGACCGCCATTTTCTATCGGCTTAATCACTCAATACCTGATCTTCGACAGGAGAGGACCTACATTGCAAGTGCTGCTGTGACCTCGGTCTGGAAGAGACAATGGCTCATGCGACTGGGGAAAGGGCCCCTGCCTTCACTGCTCAGGAATTGGAGACACTCGTGGATGGGGTCCTCCCCCAGTATGCGCTACTCTACGGTCCTCCAGACCAACAGGTAAGTACACTGGGGCCATGCTTAGTGGCCAATGCCTGTGTTGAGTGGGGTGGATGAAAGATGGTGGGGAGGGGAGCGATTGAGGCATGCATCAAACGACGGATGAGAGCATGTGCCACATGGCAAGGGTAGGGATGGGAGGCCACTCACATTGAGGGTGCAGAAGGTGATGACTCTTTTTCTCCCCCTGTACATTTCACATAGGTCAGCGCCCACCAGAAGATTGATATTTGGCGTGCCATCGCCAAGGACGTCCGGACCCTGGGGGTCCACCACAGACGGGGCACCCACTGCCGGAAGAGATGGGAGGACATCCGACGCTGAAGCAGGAAGACGGCGGAGGCTCAGCTGGGGATGGCCTCCCAATGTGGGAGGGGTGCCAGTCGGACTTTGACCCCCCTGATGTTCCAGATCCTGGCGGTGGCCTACCCCGATTTGGATGGGCGCGTGAGGACATCACAGCAGACACAAGGGGGTGAGTACCCCCTTATTCTGGTGACTTTGCGCGCAGTGGAGGTGTCTGGGTGGGGGAGGAGGGTTGTGGGTATCCCTAGGCCAGGGCGATTTCTGTAGGCATGGCCCAGTGCCCCCGCACCCCACCTCTGTAGGGTGCCAAGTACAGCTATTCATGGCCCTGTGTCATCTATGTGTGCAGATGTCGTCCATAGGCTTGTAGGCCATTTCCCACGGATTGAGTAGTGGACCCCAAGTGCGCGGCGTAGTGCAGGGGGCTTCTGTGTCTGTCCTGTCCGCCAACGGTGCGCCAATGCATGCACTCAACATGGCTTTATTTTCTCCCCCCCCCCCTTTTTGTGGTTTTCCTGTTCATGTGTGCATTAGCATCATCAGGCGGAGGAGAAGTGGCATCGGAGCACAAGGGAGCTGCATCCCACATGGCCATGGAGGGCCATGCAACGGATTCCGATTTCACCAGTGGGACGGAGGGCGAGGGGAGCTCCACAGCGGGGACTCGGGCAGACATAAGTGACACGGACTCGTCCTCTGAAGGGAGCTCCCTTGTGGTGGCTGCAACATCTGTGCCCCCGCAACAACAGGTACAGCCGCCACCCAGCGCACCAGCACCGCCCTCCCAGCAGCCCCTCAGCGTTTGCCCCGTGCCCGCTCACCCAGGAAGGTGGGCATCTCCTTCGCCCCAGGCACCTCAGGCCCTGCCCCAGTCACCCCTGCTGTCCTCAGTGAGGAGATCATTGACCTCCTGAGGACGCTCACTGTTGGGCAGTCTACCATTTTGAATGCCATCCAGGGTGTCGAAAGAGAGGTGCACCAGAGTAATGCATACCTGGAGGGCATTCATTCTGGTCAGGCTGCCCTTCAGCGATCTTTCAACACTCTGGCCTCAGCACTGATGGCAGCCATTGTCCCTGTCTCTAGCCTCCCCCCTCCAACTTCCTCCACCCAGACCCTATCACCTGTACCTCTGCCTATCCCAGACACACCATCAGACCAGCCTGCACACACCTCAACACCCAAGGGAAGCTCAGGCATACATAAGCACCACACATCACACAGGCATTCACACAAGCAACATCCACATACAGACATACCAACACCCACTGCCTCCACTGTGTCCCCCTCCTCCTCGTCTCCCTCCTCCCTCCCTGTCACGTCTCAACTCACACCTGCATGCACTACATCTTCAGCCACTACGTCCATCACCAGCACACACACCAGCACCCCCCGCACAGGTGCAGTCACCACCCCCACTGCCATTTACACGTCCCCTGTGTCCTCTCCCAGTGTGTCTGTGACCCCCTCTTCCAAGATACACAAACGCAGGCAGCCACCCACCCAACAGCCATCCACCTTATGACAGCCTCCAGCCCAAGCACCTGCACCCAAAGACACCAGAATTCAAACTCCTACAACCACATCCTCTTACTCCACTCCCATACCCACTACACCTACCCCTCCCATTGCTCATAAAAAGCTTTTCCTGTCCAAACTTAACCTCTTTCCACCAACTCCCCCACCCCGTCCATGTCATAGGACTCCAGTCAGCACCTCAGCCACTACAAAACCGGGCCCTGTCATGACAGTCTGCCATGGACTATGGAGTCCCCCACCCTCCAGGGCAGCCAGTTCAGTACGGAGCCAAGGCACGGGCAGCCCACCCCCGGAGAAACAATCAAAGATAGTCAGTGGCCGGCGCAAAAGGGTGAAGACATCAGGCACAAAAACCCCTACCATGGCTCCGGCAGGAGGTGTGGAGACAGCTGTCACACCGCCCAAGGTGGGGAAGGGCCACAGGTGATCAGGGAAGGCTGGGAAGGGCAGCACGCCCGACAACCCCGCCATCAGCCCAGCTGGCCAGGAGGGCCCCGCCAGCCCCATCCCAGGTGGCCAGGAGGCCACCAACATGCCCGGCACTGCAGCCCAGGAGGGCCCCGCCAGCCACAGGACAGATGGGCAGGAAGGCACCGCCAGCCACAGGACAGGTGGCAAATGAGCTCCACGCCATGCCCAGATCTGCTGAACTGGGCCCTTCATCTCAAGTACCGCTGAACTGGGCCCTTCATCTCAAGCACCGCTGAACTGGGCCCTTCATCTCAAGCACAGCTGAACTGGGCCCTTCATCTCAAGCACCGCTGAACTGGGCACCGCCGTCTCAAGCACCGCTGAACTGGGCCCTTCATCTCAAGCACCGCTGAACTGGGCCCTTCATCTCAAGCACCGCTGAACTGGGCACCGCCGTCTCAAGCACCGCTAAAGTGGGCACCGCCGTCTCAAGCACCGCTGAACTGGGCACCGCCGTCTCAAGCACCGCTGAACTGGGCCCTTCATCTCAAGCACTGCTGAACTGGGCCCTTCATCTCAAGCACCGCTGAACTGGGCACCGCCGCCTCAAGCACCGCTGAACTGGGCCCTTCATCTCAAGCCACGCTGAACTGGGCACCGCCATCTCAAGCACCGCTGAACTGGGCCCTTCATCTCAAGCACCGCTGAACTGGGCACCGCCGTCTCAAGCACCGCTGAACTGGGCCCTTCATCTCAAGCACAGCTGAACTGGGCCCTTCATCTCAAGCACCGCTGAACCGGGCACCGCCGTCTCAAGCACCGCTGAACTGGGCACCGCCGTCTCAAGCACCGCTGAACTGGGCCCTTCATCTCAAGCACTGCTGAACTGGGCACGGCCGTCTCAAGCACCGCTGAACTGGGCCCTTCATCTCAAGCACCGCTAAGCTGGGCACCGCCGTCTCAAGCACCGCTGAACTGGGCCCTTCATCTCAAGCACCGCTGAACTGGGCACCGCCGTCTCAAGCATCACTGAACTGGGCACTGCCGTCTCAAGCACCGCTGAACTGGGCACCGCCGTCTCAAGCACCGCTGAACTGGGCCCTTCATCTCAAGCACCGCTGAACTGGGCCCTTCATCTCAAGCACCGCTGAACTGGGCCCTTCATCTCAAGCACGGCTGAACTGGGCCCTTCATCTCAAGCACCGCTGAACTGGGCACCGCCGTCTCAAGCACCGCTGAACCTGGCCCTTCATCTCAAGCACCGCTGAACTGGGCACCGCCGTCTCAAACACTGCTGAACTGGGCCCTTCATCTCAAGCACCGCTGAACTGGGCACCGCCGTCTCAAGCACCGCTGAACTGGGCACCGCCGTCTCAAGCACCACTGAAATGGGCCCTTCATCTCAAGCACAGCTGAACTGGGCCCTTTATCTCAAGCACCGCTGAACTGGGCGCCGCCGTCTCAAGCACCGCTGAACTGGGCACCGCCGTCTCAAGCACCGCTGAACTGGGCCCTTCATCTCAAGCACCGCTGAACTGGGCACCGCCGTCTCAAGCACCGCTGAACTGGGCCCTTCATCTCAAGCACCGCTGAACTGGGCACCGCCGTCTCACGCACCGCTGAACTGGGCCCTTCATCTCAAGCACCGCTGAACTGGGCACCGCCGTCTCAAGCACCGCTGAGCTGGGCACCGCCGTCTCAAGCACCGCTGAACTGGGCCCTTCATCTCAAGCACCGCTGAACTGGGCCCTTCATCTCAAGCACCGCTGAACTGGGCACCGCCGTCTCAAGTACCACTGAACTGGGCACTGCCGTCTCAAGCACCGCTGAACTGGGCCCTTCATCTCAAGCACCGCTGAACTGGCCACCGCCGTCTCAAGCACCGCTGAACTGGGCCCTTCATCTCAAGCACCGCTGAACTGGGCACCGCCGTCTAAAGCACTGCTGAACTGGGCCCTTCATCTCAAGCACCGCTGAACTGGGCACCGCCGTCTCAAGCACCGCTGAACTGGGCCCTTCATCTCAAGCACCGCTGAACTGGGCCCTTCATCTCAGGCACGGCTGAACTGGGCCCTTCATCTCAAGCACCGCTGAACTGGGCACCGCCGTCTCAAGCACCGCTGAACTGGGCCCTTCATCTCAAGCACCGCTGAACTGGGCACCGCCGTCTCAAGCACCGCTGAACTGGGCCCTTCATCTCAAGCACCGCTGAACTGGGCACCGCCGTCTCAAGCACCGCTGAACTGGGCACCGCCGTCTCAAGCACCGCTGAACTGGGCACCTCATCTCAAGCACAGCTGAACTGGGCCCTTCATCTCAAGCACCGCTGAACTGGGCACCGCCGTCTCAAGCACCGCTGAACTGGGCACCGCCGTCTCAAGCACCGCTGAACTGGGCCCTTCATCTCAAGCACCGCTGAACTGGGAACCACCGTCTCAAGCACCGCTGAACTGGGCCCTTCATCTCAAGCACCGCTGAACTGGGCACCGCCGTCTCAAGCACCGCTGAACTGGGCCCTTCATCTCAAGCACCGCTGAACTGGGCACCGCCGTCTCAAGCACCGCTGAGCTGGGCACCGCCGTCTCAAGCACCGCTGAACTGGGCCCTTCATCTCAAGCACCGTTGAACTGGGCCCTTCATTTCAAGCACCGCTGAACTGGGCACCGCCGTCTCAAGCACCACTGAACTGGGCACTGCCGTCTCAAGCACCGCTGAACTGGGCACCGCCGTCTCAAGCACCGCTGAACTGGGCCCTTCATCTCAAGCACGGCTGAACTGGGCCCTTCATCTCAAGCACCGCTGAACTGGGCCCTTCATCTGAAGCACGGCTGAACTGGGCCCTTCATCTCAAGCACCGCTGAACTGGGCACCGCCATCTCAAGCACCACTGAACTGGGCACTGCCGTCTCAAGCACCGCTGAACTGGGCACCGCCGTCTCAAGCACTGCTGAACTGGGCCCTTCATCTCAAGCACCGCTGAACTGGGCACCGCCATCTCAAGCACCGCTGAACTGGGCCCTTCATCTCAAGCACCGCTGAACTGGGCACCGCCGTCTCAAGCACCACTGAACTGGGCACTGCCGTCTCAAGCACCGCTGAACTGGGCACCGCCGTCTCAAGCACCGCTGAACTGGGCCCTTCATCTCAAGCACCGCTGAACTGGGCCCTTCATCTGAAGCACCGCTCAACTGGGCCCTTCATCTCAAGCACGGCTGAACTGGGCCCTTCATCTCAAGCACCGCTGAACTGGGCACCGTCGTCTCAAGGACCGCTGAACTGGGCCCTTCACCTTAAGCACCGCTGAACTGGGCACCGCCGTCTCAAGCACCGCTGAACTGGGCCCTTCATCTCAAGCACCGCTGAACTGGGCACCGCCGTCTCAAGCACCGCTGAACTGGGCACCGCCGTCTCAAGCACCGCTGAACTGGGCCCTTCATCTCAAGCACAGCTGAACTGGGCCCTTCATCTCAAGCACCGCTGAACTGGGCGCCGCCGTCTCAAGCACCGCTGAACTGGGCACCGCCGTCTCAAGCACCGCTGAACTGGGCCATTCATCTCAAGCACCGCTGAACTGGGCACCGCCGTCTCAAGCACCGCTGAACTGGGCCCTTCATCTCAAGCACCGCTGAACTGGGCACCGCCGTCTCAAGCACCGCTGAACTGGGCCCTTCATCTCAAGCACCGCTGAACTGGGCACCGCCGTCTCAAGCGGGCTCAAGCACCGCTGAACTGGGACCTTCATCTCAAGCACCGCTGAACTGGGCCCTTCATCTCAAGCACCGCTGAACTGGGCACCGCCGTCTCAAGCACCGCTGAACTGAGCATCGCCGTCTCAAGCACTGCTGAACTGGGCCCTTCATCTCAAGCAAAGCTGAACTGGGCCCTTCATCTCAAGCACCGCTGAACTGGGCACCGCCGTCTCAAGCACCGCTGAACTGGGCACCGCCGTCTCAAGCACCGCTGAACTGGGCCCTTCATCTCAAGCACCGCTGAACTGGGCACCGCCGTCTCAAGCACCGCTGAGCTGGGCCCTTCATCTCAAGCACCGCTGAACTGGGCACCGCCGTCTCAAGCACCGCTGAACTGGGCCCTTCATCTCAAGCACCGCTGAACTGGGCACCGCCGTCTCAAGCACCGCTGAACTGAGACCTTCATCTCAAGCACCGCTGAACTGGGCCCTTCATCTCAAGCACCGCTGAACTGGGCACCGCCATCTCAAGCACCACTGAACTGGGCACTGCCGTCTCAAGCACCGCTGAACTGGGCCCTTCATCTCAAGCACCGCTGAACTGGGCACCGCCGTCTCAAGCACCGCTGAACTGGGTCCTTCATCTCAAGCACCGCTGAACTGGGCACCGCCGTCTCAAGCACCGCTGAACTGGGCCCTTCATCTCAAGCACAGCTGAACTGGGCCCTTCATCTCATGCACCGCTGAACTGGGCACCGCCGTCTCAAGCACCGCTGAACTGGGCACCGCCGTCTCAAGCACCGCTGAACTGGGACCTTCATCTCAAGCACCGCTGAACTGGGCCCTTCATCTCAAGCACCGCTGAACTGGGCACCGCCATCTCAAGCACCGCTGAACTGGGCACCGCCTTCTCAAGCACCGCTGAACTGGGCCCTTCATCTCAAGCACCGCTGAACTGGGCCCTTCATCTCAAGCACCGCTGAACTGGGCACCGCCGCCTCAAGCACCGCTGAACTGGGCACCGCCATCTCAAGCACCGCTGAACTGGGCACCGCCGTCTCAAGCACCGCTGAACCATGAGCGCCAGGGGCTGGCCCGCATCTTAGTCGGGCAGGGCTGCCTGAAGCAGTCTGGGCACCAGGCCCCACCCAGAACCAGTGGAGACTGTTATCCACTTGTGAGACTGTGGCTTTGCACTCGCCAGGATTGAACAGTGGGCAACCCACCCACTTGTGAAACTTGAGAGACTGTGGCTTTGTACTCCCCAGGATGGAACAGTGGGCAACCCACCCACTGTAGAGACTTGAGAGACTGTGGCTTTGCACTCCCCAGGATGTAACAGTGGGCAAACCACCCACTGTAGAGACTTGAGAGACTGTGGCTTTGCACTCCCCAGGATGTAACAGTGGGCAACCCACCCACTTGTGAGACTTGAGAGACTGTGGCTTTGCACTCCCCAGGATTGAACAGTGGGCAACCCACCCACTGTCCGGACTTGAGAGACTGTGGCTTTGCACTCCCCAGGATTGAACAGTGGCCATGGAGGCCCCTCGTGGATCTGGCGTCGTGGACTCATCTGGCTGAGGTGCCCCCCTTCCCTTCCCCCTGAGGTGCCTGTAGTTTTGCTATCTGATGCCCCTGCAGTGTTCTCTCCATTGGAGTCAGGTATCTTGTGTGGGCTTTGCCCATGTGATTTGGGCCCAGTGGTCCACGGACAATACATGCTACAATGCTCGGACTTGTACATTTATGTATATAATAGTTTTTGATGTAGAATTATATTTTTAAGCCAGTAATACAATATATTCCTATGTTTAGAATCATTTCCTTTTGTGTTTGCATTCTTCCGGGGGGGTTTGGCGGGTGTCACTCTGATGTGTTGCGAAGCATTGATGTGTGTGTTGTAGTGGGTGAGGGTGAGGGTGGGTGTGTCGCGTATGTGTGTACCCGTAATATTTTCTCCACCCCCCCTCCCCTGTGTCGTAGGTGCAGTACTCACCGTTGTCTTCTGCGCCGGCGTTCGTGCTCCTGGTAGAGGAGTAGGAACACAATCGCTGGGAGTATGTGGAGTTCGGGTTCCATGCTGTCCTTATTCCTCGTGGGCTTTATGGAGGTGAGCGTTTTCCCTTCGAAATGGCTGTTTCCGCCGTGTTTTTATCGGCGGGGCTACCGCCCCGGAAAAGGTGGCGGATTGGTAGGTTGTGATACAGTGGGCGGTACATTGTCTCCCGCCTGTCTGTTGGCGGTGACCGCCGCGCTGTTTGTTTGTGCCGCCGTGGCGGGCGGTGTGGTAATGTGGCGGTCTCTGTTGGCGGTTTCCGCCAGGGTCGGAATTCCATTTTTTTTCCCGCCAGCCTGTTTGCGGTTTGGCCGCAGCTTTAACACCGACCGTCAGGGTTGTAATGAGGGCCTTAATGTGCAAAACAAAATGCTTGATTACATGTTCAAATGATGGTAGTGAAATTCAGACAAACAATGATGATGAAGATGACCCGATACTCAATGTTGACAATGACACAGTGAATGAGGAATTTCCTCTGATCAGTTTCTTTCCAGTTTTTGCTGTGAAAGATCTTCCTTCCGATTTACAGAAATTTGTTGTGTCGAAGGTATGGGATCTTTCAGGAAAAGACATTGGTTTAATAAAAGGGGTTGAGCTAGTTAGAGTCGCAGTTCAGCCTAATGCAGTTTTTCCACAAACTCCAAAATACCACATGACAAAGGAGGCAATCGAAAGTGTGATACCGATAATGGAAGAATTCGTGGACAAAGGATTTTTAAAAGAAGTGTTGAGCAGCCCCTGTAATTCACCACTAATGGGACTGTGCAAGCCCTATGGGAAAATTAGAATTGTTCAGGATTTGAGAAAAATACATGATATTGTGGTTAAAAGTTGTCCAGTAGTGCCAAATCCAGCTGTGATTATGTTTCAAATCCCATGTGATGCTGAATGGTTCACTGTAGTGGACTTGTGTCAAGCGTTATTTTCTGTGCCTCTACATGAGGACAGCAGATATCTCTTCTATTTCAAATTATTAAATAAAGTCTACTATTGGTGTAGGATTCCACAAGGGTTTCAGAGTCACCATCCATTTTCAACCAGATCTTGAAAAAGAATTTAGGATCATTGGTGATTCCTCATCAGTCGACATTGGTGCAGTATATTGATGACCTACTGATCACACCCAAAACGAGAGAAGGGTGCAAATACGATACGATTGCATTGCTGAACTACCTGGGAGACAATGGTCATAAAGTGTCCCCAGCTAAATTGCAGTACTGTCAGAAAGAAGTAAAATATTTGGGTCAATTGATTGAGAAAGGAATCAGGAAAATCTCTAGATATAGGATTGCAAACATATTGCAGATGCCAGTCCCATCTACCCAGAAGGATGTGAGGATGTTTTGGGAATGGTGAGTTACTGTCGCCAATGGATCCCAAATGTTTCAGTTATTTCAAAGCCCTTGCAGAAACTGCCTCAAAAGGATGTTTCCAACTCTTTAGTGCTAGATTCTTTAGTGGGGGGCGGCGGTTGTGCCAAGCTCCAGCTTTAGGTATGCCTTATTACACAAAACTATTTCTGTTGTTTTGTCATGAAGGTGATCTTTGTCTGTTTTAACTCATACTCATGGTGGTGTGAATCGCCCAGTGGCATTTGTTCAGCCACTTTGGATCCAGTTGCAGCAGCATTACCAGGTTGTTTGCCGTCCGTTGCAGCAGTTGAGCAGAGCCTTGCTCAGAGTGAGAGCATTGTTATGGGATATTCCCTTATTATAATGGGTCCCCATTCTATTGAGGTCTTGCTCCCAAAATCCAAAACCCAATACTTAACCAGTACCAGTTGACGAGGCATGAGACTGCCATCCTAGGTTCTCCTAATGTGACAATTAAGAGATGTACAGTGCTTAACCCAGCAACTTTACTTCCAAATGAGAATGTTAACACAGATAAAATGAATGACATTGAGCATGATTGTCTAGAAATAACTGAATTGTGCACAAAACCAAGAACCGATATTAGAGATACTTGTTTGGAAGAAAATGACCAAATTATATTTGTTGATGGTTCCTGCCTGAGAGATAATATGGGCACATTGAGAGCAGAATACGCACTGTAAACCATCTCTGGCATTCTGGAAGCTTCTTGGCTTCAAGGAGTATTTTCTGCACAAGTGGCAGAATTGGTGGCTCTTACTAGAGCATGTCAAATTTCAACCCAACTGAGAGTTAGCATTTACACAGACAGTCAATATGGATTCATCATTGTGTACAATTTTGGCCAATTGTGGGCACAGAAAGGGTTCCTGACCTCATCTGGCTCACCAGTAAAAAACTGTGAAAGAATACATGAATTGTTACAGGAAATTAAATTGCCTGAAAAGGTTGTTGTGGTGAAATGCAGTGCACATCAGAGATCACAGGATTACGTGTCAACGGGAAATGAATATGCGGATCAAGTCGCTAGGTTTTGCGCATTGAATGGTATATCATTCAAGGATAAGTAGGAATTGTTACCTGAAAATGATGAAATCTATACAAATTATGCAATGAACATTATAGGCACATTTGAGGAGTTAAAGACCTTACAGGATAATGTCCCAAAGGAAGAGCATAGAGACTGGCAAAAACTGAAATGCATGCAAAGAGATGACGACGTTTGGGTATCTGGTGAAGGGAAGGTAGTGCTGCCTAATAGCCTGGTGACTGAAATGGCTAGATACTATCATGCCAATAGACTAGTACAAATGTAAACAGTAAGTGATAGAGTCTATGAGTCTGCTCTTATTAGAACAAGAGCCCTCACTCACCAAATGGTGACATGCTTCATCATCGGGCTTTTGCTCCTCGTCTGGCCGGCACTGCAATGCCTGACGGGCCCCTCGTGGGGGCTCTTTGCCGGAGATCTTTTGAGTGTAAAGAATGCCGGCAGCTGAGTGTTAGTATGTGGGATTGGTATATGGGTATGTGAAAATAAAAATGGCTAGAGGTCTGGAAATATCGTATTTAATCAACCCAGACCCCTGTCATGATTAAAACAGAGTGTGGGTAAGGTAACCTACCCCTGCTCCGCATCTGGGACGCGGAGCAGGGGTAGGTTATCCACCCGGTGGCCACACGAGCGGCTTGACTATACAAGCCTGGACCACTGATGCTTATGGCTATCCCGATGGGGCCCATCCTTTAATACAAGGAGGGTTTTTGTGGTACGAAGAAATCCCGTATTGGGTTATAACATGTGAATTAGGTACGTTTTTTGGTCCTGATGAATCGCACCGATCTTAACAGACATTTTTTGCGAGAAACATGTTGACCCCGATGATAGAAGTATAGTTAGTTCTGTACTCTAACTCTCCACATTCCCCTAATTCAGGGACTGACAGTTTTTTGTTTCTGAGGGTGGACTAGACATTACTTCTAATCCTTACCCACACTCTGTTTTAATCACGACAGGGGTTTGGGTTGATTAAATACGATATTTCCAGACCTCCAGCCATTTTTATTTTCACATACCCATATACCAATCCCACATACTAGCACTCAGCTACCGGCATTCTTTACACTCAAAAGATCTCCAGCAAAGAGCCCCCACAAGGGGCCCGTCAGGCATTGCAGTGCCGGCCTGACGAGGAGCAAAAGCCCGATGATGAAGCATGTCACCATTTGGTGAGTGAGGGCTCTTGTTCTAATAAGAGCAGACTCATAGACTCTATTACTTACTGTTTACATTTGTACTAGTCTATTGGCTGGAACTGTGTACTTTTGGTTTTTTGGTATTATGATGGGAGTACCGTACACAGGACCAACTTTTCTCTAAACACTCCCGACATATTAGCCCTTCTTTGTTTGTATTCGATAGATACTATCATGGCCAGACTCATGTGGAAGGGATGCAATGTTCAGAACTTTTAAGCAGTTCTGGTTTAATCTGAAATTTAGACAGGTTGCCGAAGCAATTTGCCACAGGTGTGTCATCTGCCAACGGATGAACATAGGGAGAGGAACAGTGGTCAATATGGGTCATACTGGCATGGCTGGAGGATCATTCAGCAGAATGCAAATGGACTTAAATGAGATGCCGGTGTGTGGAGGTTTGAAATACTTGTTGGTAATTGTGTGCATCTTTAGTCACTGGATTGAGGCTTAACCCACACGAAGAAATAACATGTCTCTTTAGTATCAGATAGGGGAAGCCACTTCAACAATGAAGTTGCTATGTTCAGCCTTAAACATTGAGCAGAAACTGAACTGTAGTTACCACCCAGAAGTCTTAGGAATTGTAGAACAGATGAATGATACCTTGAAATCGAGTCTGGCAAAAATGTGTGCGTCCACAAATCTGAAATGGCCTGATGCATTATCGCTAGTTCTGATGTCAATGAGAAGTACGCCTGACAAGAAAACAGGATTGTCGCTTCACGAGATCCTCATGGGAAGAGCCATGAGATTGCCAGCTGTCCCTGCAAATGCTCTTATGAACATTACAGATTATATGGTATTGGACAACTGCAAAAGCCTGGCTGATGTGGTTCGCTCTTTCTCTCATCAGGTGGAGGCTACCACATTGCAACTGTCTCATGACCAAGGACACAACCTGAGAGCAGGTGACTGGGTTGTGATCCTAAAGCACGTGAGAAAATTGCGTCCTGATTGGGCATATATAACTACCAACGAATGGCAAGAATAATTTTTGAATTTTTGTTTTGATCGAAACACTTCCAGGTGAATATTTTGGCACATGAAGAAAAGTAATGAGCTGAACTGTTGAATAACCACAAATTAAGAAAGTGCAAAGAAAGAGTCTGTTGAAAAACATTTCTGGTAAATATTTTTATATCCTGATTTTTGACAAACTGCTGAACTGATTTGCTGATTTTTGACAAACGGATCCGGAAACTAGACTGTGAGCTGGAAATAATTGCTAAACAAGATTGAAGATTGTTTTTTGATTTTTGCTGCATAGCTATACAATTATTGCTTTTACTTTCTGATTCTATACAGATCATAAGCAACATTAACCAGCAGGCTAGAAAGAATATGTGCTGTAAAAATATAGGTATTGGTTTGGTGATTGTTTGTATGATAATATGCTTGATATTGATTGTGAGTGTATCTGTTCTTAGCAAGAATGAAACTAACGATTCCTCAGTAATAGAAACAACTACTGCGCTATCAAACCTAGATAAGTTTAGGTTAGATGAGAAATATCTGCACGTAGACGACACATAGGGATAACTTTCTTCTAATATTTTCTATCGCTTATTGTGTGAGTATGTTGGCACAATGGACGCGAGAGAGTGTTATGTTTGTACACATATTACAGAGCTTCTATCGAGGAGGGAGTAACCTATCATCGTCTGCCTCTAACCTATGGAATAAGTTGCAGTCTTTTACTAACAAGATTTTGTAACCAGGAGTATATCTAATATTTCTATTCTAAATATGACATAGGCCCTCATTCTGACCTTGGCGGTCGGCGGAGAGACGGCGGTCGGACCGCGAACAGACCGGCGGTATTAAAAATGGCATTCTGACCGCGGCGGTCACCGCCGCGACCGACCGCCACTTCCCCACTCCGACAGCCACGGCGGTCATGACCGACGGGCTGGAGTCTGCGCACTCCGGTCCGGCGGTCGACCCAAGACCGCCAACGGTATCATGACCCTGCTTACCGCCGCGGTTTCTGGCGGTCGGGAACCGCCATGCGAACCATGGCGGCAGGCACTATCGGGGCCAGGGAATTCCTTCCCTGGCACTGATAGGGGTCTCCCCCACCCCCCACTGCCCCCCCGAGTCCTCCCCCCACACCCTCCACCCCCCTGCCGCCCCCCAGAGGTGGTACGAACCCCCTCCCCACCCCCACCCTGACATGCACATACACGCACCCCGACATGCACACACCCCCTACATGCACATATACACACCCCCTACACACACACATACACAACGGGGACACATACCCGCACACATACATGCCGACATGCGCACCCGCCGAACTACACACATTGCCCATAGGCACAGCAGCACTCCCCGCCCGCATGCACGCACTCACACACCCCCTCTACACACTCCCACGCACACCCCCATGCACGCACACATCACACAACACCCCCCCACCCCCTCCCCTCACGGACGATCAACTTACCTTGTGCGTTGGTCCTCCGGGAGGTGACAGGAGCCATGGGGAGGTGACCGCCAACAGAAGACCGCCACACAGAAATGTGGGTCGTAATTCTGTGGGCGGTGTTCTGCTGGCGTGGCGGTGGAGGTTGACCAGTCTCCACTTTCCCGCCGACCGCCAGTGTGGCTGCTGGCGGTTTTCCGGCGGAACGCTCCCAGCGGTCAGAATGCGCACAGCGGCATACCGCCGCGGTCGGCGGTCTTCACCGCGGCGGTAACTCGGCGGTCTTGCGAAAAGACCGCCAAGGTCAGAATGAGGGCCATAGTGTTTTCTTTTGTTCCTATAATTAAGTATCTGAGTAGAGTAGCTAAAGAAAATAACATAGAAATAATGACAGGATTCTTTGAGCCTTTATTAATGTTTGGGACTGCATCCGCACACAGGAATAATCTAACATGCTTACTTACATCAGTAGAAAATAGTTTTTAAGATAACACAGAAGATAGGAGAAGAGCATTAAAGGTAAAAATGGATAAAAGAATAGTTTTGTGAAAACCTGGGAATGACTCTGCATTTACTGACATCACTAAGCAAGGGAGATTAGCTTTAGATGGACTACATCTAGGTGAGCTTTGTATATATAGGTCACAATCTTATATGGATAGAATATATGTGGGAACGAGTGAGTGTAGACATGTGTTTTTGTTTCAGAATAGATGGGCATTTCCGTTAAATGGTGAGGATCCAGCAGTGCCTGGAATTTATTACATCTGTGGGACAAATGCATATAACTGTCTTCCGAGAAGACGGTACGGCACATGTTATTTGGGGATAGTCTTCTCGAAAATGTACCAACTTGAAGACTTGAGTACATTTCCTAAAATGACTGAATTACAACAAAAGAGACAAAAGTGAGAATCAGTTTCTGGCATTATTGGAGATATATTTGGAGCAATAATTCCTTCAGTGGGAGTTGTTCTGAATTCTATTAAAATTCAACAGTTGTCTACTGTTGTGGATAACATGCTGACAGATTTTTCAGGAGCCATTGTCCTTATGTACAAAGATTTGGCTACGATAAGAGCTATGACTCTTCAGAACCTCCTTGTGTTAGACATCCTTTTAGCAAAGGAGGGCAGAGTTTGTAAATTGCTTAGACCACAACATTGTTGTTCATGTATACCAGACAACAGAAAAGCAATTAGAGGTTTTACTAACAATAAAATCAGAGATAAAACTGATTTGAAAGAACTAACAGAGTCTACTTTAGGGGAAAAATCTGTCAAAGGATTTGCTTCTGTGGGGAATTGGCTTGGCAACTTGGGAAAAGGAATCATAATAAAAACAATACAAGGGATTTTGATTATTGTGATTTGTCTTATTGGAATATGTGGAATGTGTAAATCGTATAATTTGATTAAAATGAAAAGATTGAAAAAGAATCAGACGAGGGTGGAAATTAAAATGGAAAAGTTATTTATGGAAAATTCAAGGGGAACAAAATTAATAAAAAATATACAAGAGACAACATTTTAGAAAATTGCGTAACAAAATAAATAAAAATATTAAATATAGGTGTGATTACTTAAATAGTCATCAGAGGAGGGATTGTGAGCACTGAAATTAACATTAATATTTATAACATATATTTCATATTTGCTTTAATATATAAAATGTACTAGCATAAAAAAATAATGTGTGACTCATAATGTGCCTGTGTGATTCGTCACCATTGTATATGGAGTTATTTATTAATATGTATTAATACATAATATAGGTTTGAAAATGCATTACTCTGTCATATTTAGAGTTAAATATTATGAACTAACTAAAAGGCCTCAAGTTAGCAAGGCCACCACTAAAACTGCATGTCTGCCAAATTTCTGAAAGTTGCAAAGTTAGTAGAACGATCTTATGTCCGTTGCATAACAAATCCTTTGTTTGAATCTCAAACTTGTTCAAAACTTGTATGAATGAAATATATTTATTTCTGGGAAATGTGTAACCTAAGAATGTTACTACATCACTGTAACTGTTGATTTGAAGCGTATTGGAAATGCGATGAACACTGGACCAACTGATAATGAACGGAAGGTTCCTCAAGTTGATTCTTATTGTATCGACTGGATGTACGCAAAAGGAGAACAACCAGTCATTGACATGTGAACGTTTTTGTCTCTGATATATAGTAAATTTATAATTGGACAATCTTTCATCGCAAGATGCTTCCGACCAATGACAATATGGGACAACTTTACCTTAACCACACTGTTCTTGAAGTTATGAGCTATTATTATTTTTCTAAACCTTCCACCGCACAGCTTCTCTGAGATGCTAGTCATTTTGACTCTTTGTCACTTTGACACTTGAAAGCTTGTCTACTGACGTCCTGGTACTTTAATTTTTTTTTGTGTAATTTCTCATGCTCCATGCAATAATGTTGGTGCTTACTTTAGCGCTTCGTGCTTAGAGACTGAAGTGCTTTCCCTGCCTGCCTTAGAGATTAATCTGATGGTTCAGAGAACTTTGAGCCCCGAATTCTGAACAGTCCCCCTTTCCCTCTCCTGCCTTGATGCTGATTTCCACCTGATGAAGACAGTGATGCTTGAGGATCCTTGAGGACAGGTATAAAATTGTAATGTTTATTGTTGATGTGTCTTTGTTTTCTAGGTACCAACTTCTGCTTTTGATAGAGCCCTAGGTAGGTGTTTTCTAAATTCATGTTACTAAAACTTTTGCGTGAAGCCCAACATGCTAATGCTAATCTGGAGTTAGTGAGGTGTTTCCTCTATTCATATGTCTTTGACAACGAACTGACAATATTCAATTGCTTATCAAATGTACATGATTACCCTTGTTCAATTACTGTTACTATTGATCCGTACTGTCTCTATTAAAAGTCTGGTGATTACAGCGTTGATAAAATTAAGATTCTTTAGACGTTTTGGTCAACCTGTGTTGTTTCTGTATTTTTATCACATGGTTTTAAGACTAATTTACTTGGTCTTAACGTTGTTAATATAGGGAAATAAACATTTTTAGTGATACTAAAAGGTGTGGTTATTTGTGGTCGAGTTGGTCATGGTGCCTAAAAGTACTGACTCTAATGAATTTAATTGTTTAATTATGGTGATATTTATGTGATATGATGGAGTGATCATCTTAACTGAGTCAAAAGGTTCATCGACCTAAAGACGAGTCTCTTTACTAGTTATTATAATTTAACCAATAAGACTTGAGGTGCTCACAAAGGTGATGATAAGGGATCATTCGATATAGTCTGGTGGAAGGAGAGTACGCAAAACAGTGAAAGTGGCAAAGAGTACTGATTGGGCAAAATAAGTGACTTGTTTGTTCATTAAGTTTGGTGGCCTGGCAGTGTGCATGTCTAATTGACGGTTGTGACACCATGAATGGTAGGTGGCTGGAAGCAGTGGAGGTTATTTGTCAGTTTGATGGACAAACATCTTTGCTCATTGGGGGATTTTGTCTTTGCTGCAACTTTTCTGAATAAAGGGCTTTTGGAAATTGAATCATGAGATGGATACGCCGTATTATAATAATGTATACAATTTAAGTATTAATCTTCATTTTTTGCAAATAGCAAATGTTAGAGCCAATGTCAGGCTGAACGCGTCTTTGCTTTACAATATACAGAACACATCGGATAGAGGCTAAAGGTAACTGCATATTGTATGATTACAATAATTAACAAATAGAGACAGTAAAATGCATAAACGCCTTTACATATAATGGCACTTTATTCATACATGAACATCATTATTTCCAGACCATATTCTCTACCAATTTAAGGGGATACCCTGCTACTTGATTCAACCTCTCCGCAGGAAGTGGGTTTAGATTGCCCTACGTTTAGCAAGCAATGCTATTTTTAGCAGCGATCGAGCACAGAACACTATGGGGATTCCTCCCAAAGTCAAAGCAGCCTCATAATCACCCAAAGAGCATAACATGCGTCCTCTAAATTAGATAAAAAATAGTTTAAAACGAAATACATCATCATTAAAGCTTTATGTATCCTCGGTTTCATGAAAGGGAAGCAGATAATTAACTATTATTTCCTTTCTGTGTTCTTCAGGACCATTTGTCATTTACAGTGGCATTAAAATAATCCAATTTCCCTTCTCTGTCCCAATAAACAACTCACAGACCACCTACCCACTAAAAATGTTGTCCAGTTTGCCATTTTAGAATTGAGTGTGATAATCTATTTGGGCTATTCTGGGGATTCTGGTTATGGGGCTTCCCTGATCCTAAAGGTCATTATTTGTAATCTCTCCTGGGGTGTTTGAAGTAATTTTAGGGGCATGGTCGCGAGAAATTCATTTCTGAGCGACATCAACCTATTAGCACATTAATATGAGTTACCGATCTAGAAAAAAGGGCATATGATGTGGGATGTGACAATAATAATGCACGATCGTCCACATGTATACCCATTTCCCTGCCATTTCCTGGGCATGATCTCAGCTGTATTTGGCAGGTAGGACTCAGCTTGTGTTTTTGCACCATGCAGCAGTTCCGGATGCTCAGTAAATAATCGGGCCTAAGTGAAATTAAACCTCTTGCTTGGGCACATAGAGGGGTACAGTTCAAAGTAAGGTGCAAACATCATGATGCATCTCAAAGATTCTTCTAGAGCTAACAAATAACACTCTTTATTGAGAGAACATTTTGTCAAGACATGAGCTCTATTCAAATGATGACTTTTGTCTCAGGTGCATGGAATCAGTTGTATTTCCCATTTATACCAGGGTACGATTACCTTGTGTTTAAACAGATTCTGATCTGTACCCAAAAATTGTCTTTTTGGGTACTGGAGCAGCTGTGGTTACCTAAAAGGTGATCCCATACATACGTTTTAGCAGGTTGCGCATTTCCTCTCCTAGTTGCAGCGGAATAGTATACAGAAGTCCCCTTTGGTTGATCTATTAAACCATCTGTGTGCAACTTTACTTGTCATCCTTTCAGTTTATATAGACTTGAAAATAATTCAGGGAAGAGTTTCTCTATGTTCTCCCAGGGAGTGTTTCTGCCTCGAAGATTAGCATCACTGCAAAAGCAAACTTGCAATACTGGTGAAGAAATCCCATTTTGTAAGGCTCTTGTTTGCGCACCCCAAAGGAGATAACCCTAAATATTATCATAGGCCTTGTGAGCCCCAATTCCTGAATGTCCCTCAATAATTTGTCTTACTCTGCTGTGCATGTACAACAGTACTTGGTGAAACCCAGGGATTCCTCAGATCCTAGGATCTCCACAAGGTATAGGGTCCACTGTGTGGCCTTTCAAGAAGGCCAGGCAGCAGGAAGTTTTTTAGACATGAGCAATTGCAAAGAGCCCCGCTCTTCTAGAGGGTTCCAAGTTTAGGAATTAATTACATGACTCCCCGAGTATGGCCTGACCTGATTCCCAGCCTGTCCGATAGCCTCAAAAATTGAATAAAAAGATTTTTTAAATGCTATTTTAGTGGGATTAGTTTGCTGAAAAACTCGCAGGTTTTACAGGCAGTTCCAAAGTGGCGTTTGTGAAATAATGGCAAACTTTTCTCATGATCCGTATAAGTTCCATCCTCCCCACAATAATTACTGATAGCAAAATGAAGTGTTTTTGAGACAACTCTCTTCAACAAGTGTAAACAAAAATGTAAACTTTACAAGCTGTTCAAATAATCTTGTATGCAGTTTGAGATGTCCGCTTCCATTTCAAAGATGAAATTCAAAACATTCAATACATTGTTTCAATTTAATCATTTCTACCTTTCATAGCATTTTATCTTTCCATCTTGCAGTTTGCAAGTACATTTGTTGGGGTGGGGCTGTTTAGTAGTTATCTAGAGTTAACGGTGATGTTTTACTGGAGAATACCTGGTCTGGACACCATGAGAATTTCCAGAAGGTGAAGGAAGCATGCCATTTCGAACACTAATTATGTCTAAATGTTTTAAAAGAGGATCCCAAAACATGTTTGTATCTAGGACTCCAAAATGCATAAGATGTTACAACATTCACATGCAATGGCCTGGTTGCCTATGTTAAGAAAGGAGTGCTCTTGCCAGCCCAGACAAGGGAAATAATATCTGAGTATGCACTGCTGGAGGGAGAATATGTACTCTCGACGACTGCCTTGTTTATGTATATCTTAACCTGAGGAAGCACTGTCTAACTTTTGTAATTCATTAATCATTTTAAATTTGTGCCCAGTTACAACCAAAGGGTTGTAAAATCAGTTGTTTGTCACATACAATGCCTGCATAAAAGCATCACCACTGAAATGGCAAGAGACCTAGAATGGGTCTATGAACTTGCTTTGGTTCTCCCTTTTCTGCTTATGCTACAGCTCTGGGATCCCGGTACATGGCCACTAGGTCCACCATTGTACTTAAGTAACAATCTCATCAGGAGACCCTCCATCAATGCTTTCTGTAGTGGGTTTTCTGATTAATTGGGCAGAGGGTTTTGTGTGGGCCAGCGTGACTGGCAGAAGAGGTCACTAAAATCACTGAAATCTCCTGCTGAGCTGTAAGACTGCCACATGCATTCCACCCTTTGAGAATGAAGCCTGCATGCAGGTGTAGTATCCGAACAGTAGAGGTGGATAGGACTGCTGTCCTTGTCTGCAAGCACACTCAGCAACGAAGGATGAGAACATGCTAAGAACTGAAACTAAAACTAGAAGCTGGGAAAGACACTAGGGTGGAGTGGGGCAGGGGAAGATTCTGGGTGGTCCTAATCACTACAATGGGTATTGCCCAGACTAGAAGTCACAGAGTACTCAGCGGTTACTATCCTGAGGCTGGAAGAGACTCAGAGAGATTGGCCTACATAGACTACATCAACGGAATTTTCATGGTTGGGATAACTGCACTACCAGTAGTCATAGCCTTTTTACTGGTCCACAGAACATGTTTTGATACCTTATTCTCTGTCAATATATGGATATATGGTGTCAATGATCGAATAAAGTACTTTTGTTTGGATAAAGAGAAAACATTCATTGGACATTGATTTATTATGTGCGATTCATGTTAAACAGAAGTCTGAGTTTTTAATCCCACATCATTTACCTGGCAAAGCATTTGATTGTTCTACTTTGCTACACTGAGGACTAAAGAGGCGTCCTTGGTAACAATATTATGGGAGGTATCAGACTATGAGTGTAAAAGGTAAACATTGACACAATTCGCGCCCAGCATCTCTTGTTTGCCCGGACCCCACTACCAGTTTAGTTACCTCTACTAGTTACAGGCCTAAGGTCCACTTTCATTGTGCATGTTCTTCTGCCCATCCCGCACCTAGTTTTCGCACTTCTGCTGACCTCTCCTGCTTCTTCTATGCAAACCACCGTCCTTCTGTCGCCTGCTTCTTTTCCGTGTTTGCCATTTACAACCAAAAATGCTCAAACTGCTCTAAAGTTTACTGTTTGTCCACTCTGCTTTCTCTACAGAAAAGTGGGCACTCTGAGTCTGTCCTTCCAAGTGCAGCAGAATTTACAATGTCGTAATATCCAGAACCCTAGATACAGTGGGATAAAGTAATTTTCACGTACAATGTAATACTAGTTCACGTGAAATAAGAATTAGCACAGCAGTGTTTCTGCCCCGAGTTTACATTTGATCCAGAAAAATTCTGGTGGTGCGGAAATAGTACTTGCAGAATTACTGCTAATTTCTGCATCATGATTTGACAGTCCCTCCTATTACTATCCAAATCGAGAATTCTAAAAAAAAGATTTGAATTCCAGAGAACTCAATACGTGTCCTGAGATATAAAATGAGAAGCAGAGAAACAACGATTAAACATTTTAGTTCATGAAACACAGTAAGAATTCGGAAGAAAGCACAAGGTTTAGAGGAACCCCAGATCTATGAGCGAGATGGGGGTCACCTTTCATGTCACTATGTGTGAATCGTTTCTTCCTGCATGTATTATTCATCAAAGGTAGGGGGAGGCTTTGAGTGCTCTCAACTTGTCCTTAAGGAACAATCTATATGTAAAAGAGGGAATTCATGTCGAAGAAGGAAAACAAATGTTGCACCTAAGGCTTTAGGAGCAGAGATGCTGAACAGTCTGTGAGCCCCACGTAATTGAACAGAGAGGTGAAAACGGCTGTAATGCATTACTCCTGTATCAGTTGTGAAGTGGATAGGGTTAGGGAGTCACCGAGGCCCTTTTAATGCTACACTAGTAATCTCACTGCATCAATGTTTTTTTTCAGTTCCAGGTCTGCTGTCATTAAATCGGCTGCTGTAGATTTGATCTTGAAACACTTTTGGTTGTTAGAGAAGATTACACTTCCAAATCTATTGAAGTTCTCAAAATAGCTGATGAAATAAAGGTTACTGACAAAAGGCATTACGAAAATCCTATATTTGCATGCATCTGTGCTAGGGAGTCATTATGAGAAATTGGGTGTTGTTTGAGGGGATGTGAGCCCTTCTCAAGCGGCATCAATAATCCTTGTCAGAGTGAACCACAAAGATTACTAAATTAACCTCTGCCTGACCCTCTGGGAGCTTCACACAAAATCAGTCAGACTTAACTAAAAGGCAATGTTTAAAGTATATATGCAGCACATAAACAGTAATAAACTGAGAGCACAACACAATAAACAATCCCAAACCAATTTAGAAGAATACATTATAATTTAATAAACAATTTAGGACCAAAACGACAAAAAGTCAATCAGGAAAACTGGCGATATTGAATGTTGAAGACGTAGATAAAAGTAGCACCTAAAGGTGTAAGGCGCCAACTGAGGGTATCTGGGCACACTGGACCGGGACAAAGTCACAAGTTCAGGCTAGCCTCAATGGAGGAGATGCTGGGCACAGGACCAAATCTGGCCCACTGAGGGTTGCACGTTATATACTTGGTGTGTGAAGTTGCTTTGCAAGGCTTTGCATCATCCAGCATCAGTTCCGATGAAGCTGTGCAGCAGGACTTTACTGGGCTTTGCATTGCTAGGCATTGTTTCCAATTAAGCTTGCAGCTGTGGTGCAGGACTTCGGAGTGTTTTGCATTGCATGGTGTCAGTTCTGATTAAACCTTCAGTTAGGCCAGGAGGAGCTCTCTCTGATACCAGTCTAGCGTCCAGGACCTGGGAGGCACATCATGGGGATCAGGAACTCACTCCCGCAGAGGGCAGAAGGGCACAGACAGGTCCAGCTTTAGGCCCTAGCAAATGGTCAGTTGCAGGGAGGCCTCTGGAGCTTGTTGTGTCCCTTTAGATCAAACAGGGGATCAGTCAACTGACCCTTGGAGTCACTCAGGTTGCCTGGATGAAGGGAACAGGTCCAGCATTCCTTCGTAGAGAGCGTGTTAGGCCTCATGCAACAAGGCAGTCCTCCTGCAGCTGGATGGTCCTTCTTCTGCAGTAACCACAGGTCCACGAGTGTTCTGAAGAGTTGGTCTGGGGGTTCAATATTTATAGCTGTGCTTTATTTATAGTGGGAGAAACTTTGAGACTATCCTTCACATCTGGCTGTGGAATTTCCTCCCTTCACATGCCCTTGTACTAGGATGTCTGGAGTCACAAAAGGCTAGTGTGAAGTTCTTTGTGTTTGTGCTGAGGCAGCACCTTTGTGGTTCAATTGTGGCTGGTGACAAATCCGACCTGATCATCAGGTCAGGCAGCACTGAGACCTCCCATTGTGATATTGTCTGAGAGAAATACACAAAGGCCAACTGCCAACTACACCTAGTCATGTGACCCAGGAAACAGGCAGCAGACACCAAATGGTTAGGACAAGAAAGACAAGAAAATGCCATTTTCTAAAAATGTTTTTTTCAGAATTGAAACTTAAAATCCAACTTTACTATTAAAGAAGGTCTTAAATTTCAATTCATTAGAGCACAAACATGGCATTTCTAACTATTCCCAAACAACTGTTATCACCTATTAAATGTAAAAGGATAATACAATTGTATCCTATGGGAGAGGTAGGCATAAGTGAAAAAGAGTTTTTCACTACTAGGACAAGTAAAACTTAAATGTATATATCTAACCTTTTAAATACAATGCACCCATCCCTTTGGGCTGTTTCAGGCGCACCCTATATATTTACTTATATGTATTAAAAATTAAGGTTTTGGTCTGGCAAAGGTTTATTTTACCTGGTGGGAATGGTAGTTTAAAACTGCACACAGGCTGAAATGGCATGCCTGAGACATGTTTAAAAAGGTTACTTAAGTGGGTGGCACAATGAGTTCTGTAGACCCACTAGTAGCATTTATTTTTCAGGCCTTGGGTACGTTTAATACCACTTTACCAGGGACTTACAAGTAAACTAAATGTGTCAATTGGGTGCAAGCCAATCTTACCATTTTTAGAGGGGTGAGCACAAGCACTTTAGCACTGGTTAGCAGTGGTAATGTGCACAGAGTCCTAAACTAAATGTGCCAATTCGGTGTAAACCAATCCTATCATGTTTAGAAGAGTGAACACAAGCATGTTAGCACTGGTTAGCAGTGGTAATGTGCACAAAGTCCTAATGCCAACAAAAATGAAGTTCAGAAACCAGGAAGAGTGATGGCAAAAACATAGGGGGTGAACCTGCAGGGAGGGCACAATCCAGCAGTCATGCATGGATCTCCAGTGGTTTGTATGCATTCTTTACTGGCATCAACATCTCTGGCTGTTCTTTTTTTAAATTAATTTTATTTTGTCACAGTTCGATATATATAAATACTGTGGGATTCTATGTTTGGGTAACCTAGTCTAACCTATGAAATGATCATCATAGATCTTGTTACGGTACAGTGCATTTTACTTACATTTAGTAATCCATGAAAACATGTGCACAGCAATATTCAGGGGTGTAGCTATCAATAGCGAAGCAGATGCAGTGGCACCAGCACCCAGCTCAGTGAATGGGCCCATTTTGTCCCAATGAATGTATTTTTTACTTTTAAACCAGAGGATCAGGGGCCCAATTGTTTTGCTTGCTTTAGGGCCCATGGTGCCCTTACGACATCTCTGGACATATTTTGAGCACAGCATCTAATTTATGAGACATTACAATGATTGTATGATAAAGGACAGATAAACACAGAATACATGATTCAGGCACATCAGCCTCGGCTCCCCAAATTGTACTCTCTGCAACAATAATGGTCAACAAATACCACACCACACAAGCTGGTAGGAATGTACAGATATGTTTAATCTAGTGACTTGTCTTTCTACTAATATGTCTCAGTGTATGCCCAATAAGGTCAATCCTCATAATGCTCTTCCTGAAACAGCAAACAGGTGCAGAACGGATGTGTCTCTGAGGCGTAAAGAGCACAAAATACATGTGAAAGTAAAATCGCAAAACTGTTTTCGGTTATTGATTGGCTCAGGTTTTGCTGTGACATGACTCATATTTGAGCCGCTTGCCTCTGACATGCAGATGGTAGATAGACTGCCCAGCTGTTCTGCAGCTGAAATCTACCTCCTGTTTTCTTACCACTAAAATTCCTCTAAAAACCCTCATGATAAGCAAGCTAGACAGTAATACCAATGGTCTAGTCAGCCCCCTTCTCCCTGTTGATAGATGTTTGTTGGTTGGGTACTTAACTAAGTCCTCTTAGTTTCGAAGACTATCCACCAATCACCTGCCCAAACTCTTCTGACACACCCCCACTATATTCTGACAAGCACATCCCCCTCTGTAAACTAACACTTACATGTTGATAGTGTTACTTGGTTACTCTGTCCTACCTTTGTTTTTTTTATTCTATCTCTTATTGGGCCTCTACCTTTCCAATGCCAAACGTTTAATTCTTAATTGTTTATTTATATCAGTTTTAAAAATGTATTTTCTCAATTTGTTGTCCCCTTTTTCATATCTTCCATTTTCGTCCTGCCACCGCCCCTGCTCCATTATCCAATCTTTCTTCTTCTTCCCTGTTTTCCTGACATATTCTGTTTTTCTGATTCTTTTCTACTTCGCATGGCATGAGAGCCTCAGGTAGAATAAACAAAGAGTGGCCCTTGGGGCCGTAAACGTTTTAGTTTTTCTCAAATAAACTCCTGATTTGTGAGTTTCTTTGAGAAAAGCCAAAAAGAGAGGTTATTGAGCCACAAATACACGTCGCCTGCTTGGCATTCATCTGTGCATACAGCGCATCCACAGCACCACCGGGCTCTAAAATAGCCTGTAAGTTTTTAGACGGCCTTCAGGCAACCAGCTTTAATGTCTAAGGAACTTCCTGAAGCTAAATTAAAGTTTTTGAAGTCATTGCACATGATTAGTGGTATATTTTCTTCATAACAGTAATTGTGTATTTGTGCCTTTAGAGGAAGAGCCCCTAAGTGAATGAAAAACTGAAAGTACCCCATATCTATTTTATTACAAACTACATACTGGAGGAGTGCTTTATATAAGGATTTGAGGTATGCGCATGAGAAGAGTACAATATAAAAATACCGGCCAAAAAATTTGTAAATAAACACTAGGGTTCTCCCTATATGTTGAAATTTGGTGCGGGGATACTAGGGGACCAGAATCTCTGATTAAAGCTGATATCCCTGAACAAGATTCCAGGAGTCATAATTTTCCCCCCAAAATAGGATATAATTCTATGAACCTAGTGATACCAGACCCTTTGCCATTCAGTTTTTCCCAATTCTACCCAATGCAGACATTTTCTGTCTGCTGTCTGAGGATGGACATTGTCTGCAGGGTAGGATTAGAACAGGTAACAGGCCTGGCACCAAAATAAAAGTGGCCCCATTAGCAAATGAGATTGCTAAAAAAGTGGGCACATTTGCAAATCGGTCTGTTTTTGAACTTGTAGAGATAGCCTGTATAGGTGGTTGGCATGGTGTTAGAGACTACATGCATTTGTGCTTGCTACAGGCAATATTAGGGAAAACAACAATAAAAAGCAGCCCACCAGGCCAATAAACAGGCCCTTAAACAGTCAAAGAACCAGCTCAAAGACTGACCTGTCAGACCAACCATTCTGGTACTGCAAGACTGCCCTGCAGGCCAGTCTGACCCTGATGGTCTGATCCACCATTGATGCTACAGGGACTGGGTGGTGACCAGGCTCTGCTGCTTCCTGTAACCCATGCCCATGTAGAATGTACATAGTATGGTGTCTCCAGGCCCAGAGTGATCTGGTCTGGGTTTGAGGAAGAAATCAACAGAGTGTTCATTCTCAGGAAGGTGAAAGTCTGCTACTTGTATGGATTGCCTACTTTGAATTCAAATACTAAAATTAACATAAGAATGGGGAATCAGCAGGCTCATGTCTTAAATGATAATGGTGTCAAGGTGTCTAGTGCATAAAGTTCAGATTCACTAGCTAATAATGTAGCGCCCCATAAGTTGTGCAATATTACAATCTCATCAATTCTTGTTATTTCTTGCTAGGATCAGGCAGACAATCTCAGTAGGAGGGCCAATAATGGGTAATGGGGGTTTTGGTCATACCAGGTATGATGGGCAGTGGCCAGGTTATGCTGCTGACGATAACCCCTGCTCATGTAGCATGTAACTAAGTCTAATGTCTAAGGGCCAGGAAATATCTGGTCTTGGGTTAAGAGACAAATATATTTCTGGGCCTAGAGAAACTCAGAATTGCCCGTGACTAAAATCTACCCCGTGTTAATGCTCAGGATGGTGTCACTTCTAAGGAGGGAATAATTGGAATTAACATTAAAGGGGTTTAACAGCCACCTTGTCAGCCTAATGTCTTAAATAGTAAAGTAGGGGCTCCAGGAGTATAGTGAAGAGAGTTTAGCTCCACCAACTGATAATATAGCACCCTGGAAAATCTGCGTTATTCCCATCTCAACATTTCTTCAGAACTCTCAGAACTTGTCATTTCTGTAAGACTAGAAAGAACCAATTCACAGTTTGAAGTTTGCTGGAAGAGTATTACATTGTGTTTCCGGATCGGTAGAAACTTCAGTACAAGCAAGACAGTAACAGTTTGCAAGACCAAAATAGCTTTTTGTATCTAAGCCCAAGGAGCACTAGAACACCTCCCTGTTGAAAAGTACTACTGAGAGCCTCATTTGGAATCTTTTGGTGCAGGGCAGTGCCGCAAGCCTTCTTGCTGCACTGCATCAAAAGAAAAGAGCAGTAATGCATTGTATCACTAAGATATGGAACATTCCTGTTCTTTTCCCCTGTGCTGATGCACAATGGGCTGCCATGCACCATCACAGGCATCCTTGCACTATGGTGCAAGGGTGTCTGCGTTGTATGGAAGATTGTATTTGTGCAGGAATGGAAGCCTTCCTGCACAAAAACAATCAATTGAGGTGACTTCCTCTTTCTATGCATGCTGCAGAATGCAGCACGCTTAGAAAGAGGAAAAAACAAGGAGAAATAAAGTTATTTCTCTTCGTTACGCCTCCCCTGGGGAGGCTTAGGCTTTTGACACACTCCCAGGTTTACAAAATCTTGTAAATTTGGGAATGGATCAAATGCCATGGGTGTTATGTGGGAGTACCCACTGTAACACCCATGCCACTCTCTCCTATTGCAGTGTGAGGCAATGCAGCAACCTTTGCTGCGTTGTCTCACTCCATATCTACAAATCCATAAAAAGCCACACAGGGTGGCTTTACTTGGCCTTGTATATATGAATCTGCAGTGTGCGCCGCTAGCCTGTCATAAAAGTGGTGATCCGGCGGCATACAGGGGCTTGTAAATGAGCCCCTGTGGGACTCATTTACAATCTTTTGATGCAAGCCTTCTTGCTGCACTGCCCTGCATCAAAAGAAAAGGGCAGGAATGTGCTGTGTTAGACCTGACAGCCTTAGGGTGATCACCCCTAACTTTTTTGCCTGCCTCCCTCCACTTTTTGGACACTGTTTTTACTGGCTTTTAGACTCTACGCACTTTACCACTGCTAACCAGTGCTAAAGTGCATATGCTCTGTCCCTTTAAACATGGTAACCTTGGATCATACCTGATTGGACTATTTAATTTAATTATAAGTCCCTAGTAATGTGCACTATATGTGCCTAGGGCTTGTAGATTAAATGCTACTAGTGGGCCTGCAGCACTGGTTGTGCCACCCACTTAAGTAGCCCCTTTTCCTGGTCTCAGGCCTGCCATTGCAAGGCCTGTGTGGGCAGTTTAGCTGTCACCTCAACTTGGCATTTAAAAGTACTTGCCGAGCCTAAACCTCCCCTTTCTCCACATATAAGTCACCTCTAATGTGTGCCCTAGGTAACCCCTAGAGCAAGGTGCTGTGTGGGTGAAAGGCAGGACATGTACCTGGGTAGTTTACATGTCCTGGTAGTGTAAAACTCCTAAATTCGTTTTTGCACTACTGTGAGGCCTGCTCCCTTCATAGGCTAACATTGGGGCTGCCCTCATACAGTATTGAAGTGGTAGCTGCTGATCTGAAAGGAGTAGGAAGGTCATATGTAGTATGACCAGAATGGTAATACCAGATCCTGCTGACTGGTGAAGTTGGATTTAATATTACTATTCTGGAAATGCCACTTTTAGAAAGTGAGCATTTCTTTGCACTTAAATCTTTCTGTGCCTTACAATCCACATCTGGCTGGGCTTGTGCATTCACTCAGACACACCCCAAACACAGGGTACTCAGCCTCACTTGCATATATCTGCATTTTGAAAGGGTCTTCCTGGGCTGGGAGGGTGGAGGGCCTGCTCTGACACAAAGGACTGCCACACCCCCTACTGGGGCCCTGCCAGACAGGATTGAACAGAAAGGGAACCTGGTGCACTTCTTAGACACTCTTTGAAGTCTCCCCCACTTCAAAGGCACATTTGGGTATAAAACAGGGCCTCTGCCCTACCTCATCAGACACTTGCTGGAGAAGAAACCTGAACTAGGGCCTGCATCCTGCCAAGAAGAACTGCCTGGCTGCCTAAAGGACTCACCTGACTGCTTTCTACAAAGGACTGCTGCCTTGCTGTTGCCCTGCTGCCTTGCTGAATTCTTTTCCTGCTGCTGAAGTGCTCTCCAAGGGCTTGGATAGAGCTTCCCTCCTGTTCCCTGAAGTCTCCGGACCAAAAAGACTTCTCATTTTCATTTGGACTCTTCGTGCGCCGAAAGTTTCGACGCACAGCTTGCTCCGCGGCGAGAAAATCGACGCACACCGACGCTGATCGGCGCAACACCTTTGGGCGACCGGAACTTCGACGCACGGCCTTGCATGGACAACGCCGCCCGACTTCCAGAGGGGAAATCGACGTGACGCCTGCCGTGAGAACGAGAATTCCACGCACAGCCTCCCGGAACGACGCGCAGCCGGAAAACAAGCCAAAGAATCCACGCACAGACCCCGGGACATCTGGTAATCCCGCGAACCACAGAAAAAGACTGTCCGCATGGCGGAAAACGACACACAACTTCCCCGCGTGAAAAATAACGACGCAAGTCCGTGTGTGCAGGGGAGAAATCGACGCACACACCATTTTTCCACGTATCTCTTCTTCTGCGGCCCTTGGCGGAGATTTTCCACTTTAAACCAGGTACTTTGTGCTTGAAAGAGACTTTGTTTGCTTTTTAAAGACTTAAGACACTTTATATCACTTTTCAGTGATATCTCTACAATTTCACATTGCATCTTTATTCGTTTTGACCTGCAATTATCCAGATAAATATTATATATTTTTCTAAGCACTGTGTGGTGTATTTTTGTTGTGCTATATTGTGTTATTGTATCATTTATTGCACAAATACTTTACACATTGCCTTCTACGTTAAGCCTGACTGCTCGTGCCAAGCTACCAGAGGGTGGGCACAGGATAATTTGGATTGCGTGTGACGTACCCTGACTAGAGTGAGGGTTCTTGCTTGGACAGAGGATAACCTGACTTCCAACCAAGAACCCCATTTCTAACATGCTGTATCTATTGATATGGTTCATTTCTGTCCTTTTCCCTTGCTCTGGCGCACAATGGGGTGCCATACGTCAATGCAGGCACCCTTGCACCATGGTGCAAGGGTGGCTGCATTGTAGGGATCATTGTTTGTGTGCAGGAAGGGGAACCTTCCTGCACAAAACAGTCAATGGAGGTGAATTCATCTTTCTATGTGTGCTGCAAAATGATGGAAAGTGGAGTTTGTTCTCCAGTAAAGAATCACCACTATTTCATCCACACATGTAGGATGGATGCTTGGGCAGCCCTTCTTTGTTGATGGTACAGGGCTTAAGGCGTACAGCTGATATTTACAAATACTAATATCGGATGAGATTGAATTCTCCAAAGCCTGCCTACATATCAGTGAGTGGGCTACAATGAGCTCAAGCTAATTCAAACTTTCTGGAAGTGCATACCTCCTTGGGGATGTCTGAGAGCATCCAAGCAGGTCAAATGCAGCAGAAACTGAAGTTCAACATGCAACATGGGGTCACCGGAGTCCAAAACCACAAAAAGTTCAGTGCACTACAGTGAACCTCCAGCAAAAACTCACAAAGAAGGGCAGTTGTCAGAGCCAATGAACAACCACTACATTTGTTATTATTATTTGTGAAAAAGAAAGGCAATAACGCTTGTGTGAGTTTTCCCTCCTAAGAGAGAGGAGTCTGAGGCACCTTTGCCTATATGCAGGTTTCTCACAGAATCTTCCAAAGGCACATCGGTAAGCGGCTTCAAAGGGGATACCCCAAAAGGCTTATTAGGCAGGCATACAAAAGAGCTAAATATTATAATCAGGAGACCTTGTTTGAGGGACAACAGAAAAACAAGAAAGATTAGTATGTCTTATTAAGCATTCCAATATTAACAGCAAAATCAGAGGTATTATTAACACACAGTTGAACACACTGTGATGATCCACTCCCTGTACCATTGTTTGCATATAAGAGAAATTTTAATATGAAAGACACATTAGTCAAAGCCAGGATACCATTTGAAAATACATTTATTCAGTAAAGTACAATTGGAACTAACCCCATTATGGGAAACCATCGCTGTGGAGATTGCAATGCCTGCCCACAGGCGATGGTATCTGACCATTTGCTATATAACAATAAATACATTACACTCAAAACAACGAATAACTGTCAAAGCAGCAATGTTGTATACTGTATCATCCGTCCCTGCAATTTAGGCTGTGTGGGAATGACAGGGAGGCAGTTTAGGACAACATTCAGTGAGCCTTAATCAGCCATCATAAATTTAAGATTTCAAGCTCCTTTGGTCCCTCATTGCAGTAAATTTAAACATAAGGATAGTGACTTGAAATGGATTATTTTACAATATGTACTTGTTGGAAAATGGGTTATTGGTAAGGGCAGGTAGGTACCTACACCTAGCAACAAGCCACTAACCTCCACCTAGGTACAGTTAGGTCTCAGTAAATTAATCCCAGCTCAACCCTTGGTAGCTTGGCAACGAGCGTCAAGGCTTAACTTAGGAGACTAAGTGTAAAGCATTCAAATATCACAAAACAGTAATCAAATAAAACACAGGAAACAGTTTAAAAATACAAAACCAATTTATAAAAATAGTTTATATTTTTATCTTTAAAATGACACAAAAACTATTAAAATCGGTTCAGGGGAACCGGAGATATGAATTTTTAAAGAATTATTACTTTTCTAGCGCTTAGAAACAAAAAGCGCCAATCGGGTCATCTGGTTGCACCTCGACCGGGGCAAAGTCAAACTTTCAGGCCGACCGCGATGGAGCCCTGCTCGGCTACAGGTTGCGGGAGGCCTCGGTTAAAAAGTTACCTTCTGACTTAGTCTTTATTTTGAAGTTTTTCTTCACCGGGACGAACCTGCCAGTTGAATCCGACCTCCTGGAGCCCTTGTCCGGATACGCGATGTGGGTTTCCTCGGTGGAGACTTTTACCTTCAGACTTAGTCGTTTTTTCGAGATGAAAATCCTTCGACCGGGGTAAACCTGGATCTTAATCCGACGTCCATGGAGCCCTTCTCGGATACGATGGCTGGGAGGTCCCGGTCAACTTTTTACCTTCGGACTTAGTCTCTTTTTTGGATGTTTTTCTTTACCGGGACGAACCACGAAGTCAGGCCGGGTCGCGGTTGAGGCAAGCCGGCTAGAATTTCCGCGGCGGGTCGGTCCCTCTCTGGAGCTTTTTTCCAAAAATTCTCAAATCTTTTCCAAACTTCTGGGGCTTCACCCAGATGTTCTTTTAAGGTTCTTTTGGGGTCCACAGCTCACCCCAAGGGTCCAGAAGTTCTGTGATGGTCCTTGGGGGGTGCGGACTTCAACTCCCAGAATGCACCTGGCGCAAACTCCTTTTTGGCCACTGGACAGTGGTCAGCTGGTCACTTTTTCAGGAGTTGGTGCAGGGGACTCTGGATAGCAATTTTTCACCTGTAGCAAACAGGGAGTCCCTCCTTGAACCAGTTGAAGCCAGGCAAAGTCCTTCTTGTGGTGAAGCCCAAGTGTGCAGCTGGTGCAGTCCTTCTGAGTGCAGGTTCCAGGTGCAGGCCAGGGGTCCAGCAGGGCAATCCTTCTTCTCCTTTAGTTCCTTTCTTGTTGAAATCTGGTAGGGATCTGAGGTGTGGGTGCAGGTCTGCCAGTTTTATCCTTGCTCCTGGGTGAAAAGCAGGGGGGCCCTGGTTCTCCAATCAGGGACAGGGTCGTCCCCCTGTGATGACCACCTCCTGGGAAGTGTGGCAAAAATCCATCCCAGAAGGCAACAGAAGGCAACAGTCTCTAAAAATCCAACATGGATGAATCTGATTTTTGGAGGTTACATCTGGCTGAGCCCACCCACTGGTGTGGCTAAAAATCATAAACACACCCCTCTCCTGCCCTCTCCTAATCTAATCAAGGGGGCACCTAATTGTCTGGGGTTGCAGGATGTGGGGGTGTTGCTGGGTGCTGCAAATGTCCTTCTCTGCCTTTGAAGACCAGTTTGGCAGACCTCCCCCTTCCTGCCTCACCATCTGCTGAGGGGAGATTCTCTCCCCCAAGCACATTCCTTTGTGTGAAGCCAGGCCACTTCACACCTCATCAAGGCAGCCTGGCAGAAGCTGCTGCAGGCTGGCCAATCAGAGCACAGCAGCAAAAACAATGCAGAGCTGAAATTGGCAACTTTTTAGGTAAAGTCTAAACTTTTTACCTGAACAAGTTATATTAAATCCAACAACTGGAAGTTGTGGGATTTATTACAACAATTAATTTGATACCAAATTCTTGGTATGTAACATTTAAGGAGACTTTAAAATTTAAAATAAAGTCTGCCCATTCTAGCCTATGAAGGCCATTTACTTCAATGAGGGAAAAACAAATTTGGCTGTTTTTACCTCACCAGGGCTTATAAATCTATTTTTATAAAGTCCCTGCTTATAGTTACATGGCACCCAGCCCTAGGGGCACATAGGGCACACCTTAGGGGTGACTTATATGTAAAAATAAGGTTGTTTAGGACTTTGGAAGTACCTTTAATTCCAAAGTCGAATTTGCATATAACTTTAATTTAAAAGCAGCCAGCAAGGCAGGCTTGCTTTTAAAATGACACTGGGCACCTCAGCAGTGCACCTAGGTGTGCACCACCTATGCTGTGGTCCCTAAACCTACATGCCCTACCATATACTAGGGACTTATAGGTAGGTTAACTTAGCCAATTATAATTAGCCTAATTTGCATATCCATTTTACACAGAGCACCGGCCCTGGGACTGGTTAGCAGTACCCAGGGCACCATCAAAGTCAGGAAAACACCAGCAAAAAGAGGAAAATGGGGGCAAAAAGTTATGGGGCCTCTGCAATCAGCCCTGTTTTCTCACACAACCCCCCCCCAGCCCACACGCCCAGGAGACTCAGCCCAACCCTGGGAGAGTCTTCCTGGCTTGTTAGGCGAGGAAGACAGTGAAGAAAACTGGCTGTCCCTTTGCAGGGCCTACTCTGCCTTATATCCTCCTGTCAGGGTCACTCCCTATGGGTAGTGAAGCCATCCCAACAGTAAAAGACCCAACTCAAACTGAAACTTTCCTCTAGGGGGGTCTTCCTCCTTTCTCTCTGCCAACTTGGGTAGTGAGGTGCCCACCTCCCCTACTCCAAACTTTGCTATGGCAACACCTAGCTTACCCAAAGAGGTCACCCAACACTTGAGCAACCCCACCATGACCAATAGGGTCAGGGGGCCTACTTTGCTATTGGCCCTGGGGTCTGCCTCCCAGGCCAAGTACAGTGCTGCCAGGAAGGCTAGCACCCAGCAGAGGCTACTGACAGCTGTCAGTACCCAGAACCACACCCTAAGCTCTCCACTGACAGGTGGCCGAGCTGCTTTAAGGGGCATTTTGGGGTCCTGGCACCCCTCTTGCTGTCTAGAGTGGGGGGCTACCACTTCCTGTGGCAGACACCCTCCTTCCACTCTCCCTTCTGTCAGTGCAGGGGCAACACCCTGCATCTGGACAGCTGCCTGACTACTCAGGACTTCTTTGGGGTCAGGTGAGGCCTCACCAGTGCCAACTCTGGGCTCCCCCCCTACTGGGGCAGAAGGCCTTTGGCTCCCTGGAACTCTCTTTAAGAGTGGCCTACCCTTCCTTTTCTTCTTTCCTTTTCTTGGGGACCCCTGTCTCCTAACTGTAGGGACTGACTCCCCAGGACTTTGGGTTGGGGGGGCGCCCTGGGCAGCCACCCCATCTGTGACCAGACTCACCTCTGGGAGGTCATTGCCCAGGATACAATCTAGGGGAAGGTCAGCACTGACTACCACCCTAATCCAGTCAAGGATACCCTCCCTCTCTAGGGGCACTATGGCTACAGGTTTGGAGGTGACCTCCCCTGTGGCTATCCTGACTTTCTTTATCTTTCCTGGGACATACATGTCTGGGGTCACTAACCGGTCACTCACTATAGTGTGACTGGCACAGGTGTCTCTCAGGCCAGTGGTAGGGATCCCATTCACTTGAATGTGGTGGAAGTGCCTACTCCCACCCTCAGGGATCACCAGCTTACCATCTGGTCCTGTCTCCCAGCTCAATGCTAGGAGGACTTCATCATCTGAGGAATCCTCCTCTATGGCTACACTGGACAGCCCAGTGCTAACCACCTTCTTTGGACAGGCTGCATCTCCTCTGAAGTGACCTGTCTGCTGACAGTCAAAGCAAGCCCTACTGTCCAAGAGCTTTTTTAACCCTGGGTCTAACTGTCTCTGCTGGTCAGAGTGGGAGTGGGATTTACTCTCCTCCTTCTTAGGGTTCTGGGGTACAGAGGGAGTCTCTGTGGTGGGCTTACCACCTCCCTCCTTAGGTTTTTGGGGACCTGTCCCCCCCTTCTTGGAGTCTCCCCCCTGGGACTTGACAACCACCCTGGTTCTCAACCACTCATCAGCTGCCTCCCCTAGCTCTCTAGGGTTGGTCTGCTTAGAGTCCACTAGATGCTGGCGTAACCTTTCTTGGGTACAATTGGTCAAGATGTGCTCTCTCATGATCAGATTGTATAACCCCTCATAAGTATCTACTTTGTTACCAATAACCCAGCCCTCTAGTGCCTTTAGTGAAATGTCCACAAAGTCAACCCAAGACTGGGTACTGACCTTCTGGGTGTCCCTGAACTTCATTCTATATTGCTCTGGGGTCAGACCAAACTTCTTTACTAAGCACCTCTTCATACTAGGGTATGAATCTGCCTCCTCCCCCCTTAAGGTCAGAAGCCTATCCCTCCCTGAGTTGGGGACCAACTCCCACAAAAGGGAACCCCAGTATTGAGGCCTAACCCTTCTCATTTGGAGTGCCCTCTCAAAGGCCCCCAGCCACTTATCTATGTCATCCCCCTCTACATAAGCAGGAACTACCCCCTTGGGTAATCTGGGGCAAACTCCCCCACCCATGGACACCTCAGCTTCTTTATCGCTGCCTCCATCTCTTTTCTCTTTGTATGCCCACTTTTTCTTTTCTAGGGCCAGCTTCTCTGCTTCCAAAGCTATGTATGCTAGCTGGGCCTCCAGCTCTCTTTCTCTGATGGATGGGTTCTCTCCTCCTGAAAGGACCCCCTTCCCACCACTAGCTTTGGATCTGCCCCTAGTGACTGTATTTACTGAGGACCGTTCTTCCTCATCCTCACTTGGGCTCAGATGCCTTCCCTCCCCTGAGTGGTTAGAGCTTGCATCCTCCCTTCTTTCTCCCTCCTCTGGAGCTTCTTCTGACTCTACCTCTTGGGCCTCAGCCCATGCTGTCAGGGATGTGATCAGGATTTGCTTCCTGAGATCAGTGGTTGCAGGCAACCCTCTTTCAATACACAACCCCCTAAGCTGGACTACTGTCAATGTGGGTAGGCTAGCCAGATCAAGCTCCATGGTTCCCTAGTTTTGTGTCAACAAAAACGTTTTGCAAAAATTGGAAACAAGAATTTAGAAAAATTACAAAAATTCAATAATTGAAATTAATCCAAATTAAAAATTAAAAACAATTTTTGCACTAGGACAATTTAAAGGATTTTTAATTTGTTTTACCTAAAACTGTAACGTGATATTGAACACAAGTACAGGATCCCGTCGCTGCTTCCAATTATGTTGGAAAATGGGTTATTGGTAAGGGCAGGTAGGTACCTACACCTAGCAACAAGCCACTAACCTCCACCTAGGTACAGTTAGGTCTCAGTAAATTAATCCCAGCTCAACCCTTGGTAGCTTAGCAACGAGCGTCAAGGCTTAATTTAGGAGACAAAGTGTAAAGCATTCAAATATCACAAAACAGTAATCAAATAAAACACAGGAAACAGTTTAAAAATCCAAAACCAATTTATAAAAATAGTTTATATTTTTATCTTTAAAATGACACAAAAACGATTAAAATCGGCTCAGGGGAACCGGAGATATGAATTTTTAAAGAATTATTACTTTTCTAGCGCTTAGAAACAAAAAGCGCCAATCGGGTCATCTGGTTGCACCTCGACCGGGGCAAAGTCAAACTTTCAGGCCGACCGCGATGGAGCCCTGCTCGGCTACAGGTCGCGGGAGGCCTTGGTTAAAAAGTTACCTTCTGACTTAGTCTTTATTTTGAAGTTTTTCTTTACCGGGACGAACCTGCCAGTTGAATCCGACCTCCTGGAGCCCTTGTCCGGATACGCGATGTGGGTTTCCTCGGTGGAGACTTTTACCTTCGGACTTAGTCGTTTTTTCGAGATGAAAATCCTTCGACCGGGGTAAACCTGGATCTTGATCCGACGTCCATGGAGCCCTTCTCGGATACGATGGCTGGGAGGTCCCGGTCAACTTTTTACCTTAGGACTTAGGGGGTCATTCTGACCGCGGCGGACGGCAGTCGCCGCCCGCCAAGCGGTTCTCGCCGAAAGACCGCTCCGCGGTCAAAAGACCGCGGCGGTCATTCTGGCTTTCCCACTGGGCCGGCGGGCGACCGCCGATAGTCCGCCCGCCAGCCCAGCGGGAAACACCCTTCCCACGAGGACGCCGGCTCAGAATGGAGCCGGCGGAGTGGGAAGGTGCGACGGGTGCAGTTGCACCCGTCGCAAATTTCAGTGCCTGCAAAGCAGACACTGAAATTCTTCGTGGGGCCCTCTTATGGGGGCCCCTGCAGTGCCCATGCCATTGGCATGGGCACTGCAGGGGCCCCCAGGGGCCCCGCGGCACCCCCTACCGCCATCCTGTTCCTGGCGGGAGAACCGCCAGGAACCGGATGGCGGTAGGGGGTGTCAGAATCCCCATGGCGGCGGAGCGCGCTCCGCCGCCATGGAGGATTCTCAAGGGCAGCGGGAAGTCGGTGGTACACCGCCGACTTTCCGTTTCTGGCCGCGGCTGAACCGCCGCGGTCAGAATGCCCAGCGGTGCACCGCCAGCCTGTTGGCGGTGCTACCGCCGACCTCCGCCATGGCGGTAATTACCGCCAGGGTCAGAATGACCCCCTTAGTCTCTTTTTTGGATGTTTTTCTTTACCGGGACGAACCACGAAGTCAGGCCGGGTCGCGGTTGAGGCAAGCTGGCTAGAATTTCCGCGGCGGGTCGGTCCATCTCTGGAGCTTTTTTCCAAAAATTCTCAAATCTTTTCCAAACTTCTGGGGCTTCACCCAGATGTTCTTTTAAGGTTCTTTTGGGGTCCACAGCTCACCCCAAGGGTCCAGAAGTTCTGTGATGGTCCTTGGGGGGTGCGGACTTCAACTCCCAGAATGCACCTGGCGCAAACTCCTTTTTGGCCACTGGACAGTGGTCAGCTGGTCACTTTTTCAGGAGTTGGTGCAGGGGACTCTGGATAGCAATTTTTCACCTGTAGCAAACAGGGAGTCCCTCCTTGAACCAGTTGAAGCCAGGCAAAGTCCTTCTTGTGGTGAAGCCCAAGTGTGCAGCTGGTGCAGTCCTTCTGAGTGCAGGTTCCAGGTGCAGGCCAGGGGTCCAGCAGGGCAGTCCTTCTTCTCCTTTAGTTCCTTTCTTGTTGAAATCTGGTAGGGATCTGAGGTGTGGGTGCAGGTCTGCCAGTTTTATCCTTGCTCCTGGGTGAAAAGCAGGGGGGCCCTGGTTCTCCAATCAGGGACAGGGTCGTCCCCCTGTGATGACCACTTCCTGGGAAGTGTGGCAAAAATCCATCCCAGAAGGCAACAGTCTCTAAAAATCCAACATGGATGAATCTGATTTTTGGAGGTCACATCTGGCTGAGCCCACCCACTGGTGTGGCTAAAAATCATAAACACACCCCTCTCCTGCCCTCTCCTAATCTAATCAAGGGGGCACCTAATTGTCTGGGGTTGCAGGATGTGGGGGTGTTGCTGGGTGCTGCAAATGTCCTTCTCTGCCTTTGAAGACCAGTTTGGCAGCCCTCCCCCTTCCTGCCTCACCATCTGCTGAGGGGAGATTCTCTCCCCCAAGCACATTCCTTTGTGTGAAGCCAGGCCACTTCACACCTCATCAAGGCAGCCTGGCAGAAGCTGCTGCAGGCTGGCCAATCAGAGCACAGCAGCAAAAACAATGCAGAGCTGAAATTGGCAACTTTTTAGGTAAAGTCTAAACTTTTTACCTGAACAAGTTATATTAAATCCAACAACTGGAAGTTGTGGGATTTATTACAACAATTAATTTGATACCAAATTCTTGGTATGTAACATTTAAGGAGACTTTAAAATTTAAAATAAAGTCTGCCCATTCTAGCCTATGAAGGCCATTTACTTCAATGAGGGAAAAACGAATTTGGCTGTTTTTACCTCACTAGGGCTTATAAATCTATTTTTATAAAGTCCCTGCTTATAGTTACATGGCACCCAGCCCTAGGGGCACATAGGGCACACCTTAGGGGTGACTTATATGTAAAAACAAGGTAGTTTAAGACTTTAGAAGTACCTTTAATTCCAAAGTCGAATTTGCATATAACTTTAATTTAAAAGCAGCCAGCAAGGCAGGCTTGCTTTTAAAATGACACTGGGCACCTCAGCAGTGCACCTAGGTGTGCACCACCTATGCTGTGGTCCCTAAACCTACATGCCCTACCATGTACTAGGGACTTATAGGTAGGTTAACTTAGCCAATTATAATTAGCCTAATTTGCATATCCATTTTACACAGAGCACAGGCCCTGGGACTGGTTAGCAGTACCCAGGGCACCATCAAAGTCAGGAAAACACCAGCAAAAAGAGGAAAATGGGGGCAAAAAGTTATGGGGCCTCTGCAATCAGCCCTGTTTTCTCACAGTACTAATTTGAATACCTATAAAATGAAGCAGGAAGTCTTCTGGATCTTCTTTTTGGACACAGTAGAGAAAGGACTTAATGATAGAATTCCTTGGGAAAACGCACTCTAGAGCATGAAAGCGGCAACAGAATTGTAAATTGCCCAGAATACATAGGTGGGTAGAGTAGTCTCTTAGCTAACTTCAACATGATAGGCACCTCTATCTTATTGAAATCTTGAGCTATACAGACATCTTTGAGTTTAAGTTTTGGCTTTCCCATCCAGCGTTCTTAATCACGGTCTGTGTCATGAGAGGTAGGATGGTCTCCCTTCTCTGCTAATCTTTTTCCTCCTCCAGAATGGAGGTGGTGAATCCAGATTATGGATGGAATATGGCTCCTCTCTAGTTATTTTCTAGTAGAGTATGTTTATTCATTGGATCCGCGCTCCTATACTGAGTGTCTGTACATATCCTTATTTTCCAGGCTTGATCTGTTCCATGTTCTCGCCAATTCATTGGGAACATCCTGCCCCTTAGGGTTGCTAGACTTCATTATTGAGAAAGTCAAAGATTATGTCTTATCATAAATATGCCTGGGGATTGGCGTGTAGATCCACTCAAGCACTCCAATATAAAATAATGGTCTACTTTATCCTCTATATGGCCGCCTTGCCATTACCCCCACTGGGAACTTATAATATTCATATATAATTTTTCTTAGCAATTTTATTATCGATCCTTTGGGATTACGTAGGTTTTTGGATCAGTGAGTATTTTGAATCTTGAATAGAGATTACACACAGATATGCAATCTTATGGGAAGTTCAGCTTCTTGGATACCCATAGAAACTTTATTTTAAAGGATTGATGCTTGCATCTTCAAATATGGCCGCCCAGCTTAACTCCTGTGGGTGTCTACACAAACATCATGAGACACCCTTTCTCGATGTAGATTTCTGGTGTCCGCAGACTAACGTGTGTTTGTTGGGGTCGGGTCGAGTCTTCATCTGCAGGCGGAAAGAACAGTCGGTGGGTCGCCCGCATTGGAGTCGCGTGGCTCAGAGGCCATGTATCACTCAACAGCCACCGCCGATAAGTTAAGATTTCATCTTCAAAGGTAAGCACAGCTAGATTAGGGGATGCTTTACTTTGCGTACAATGTGCAGATTTGGTTTGGGTTAGTGATGCGATCCAGAGCCTTTTAATGGGACACTTTCAGTGAAAAGGATTGAGTTCAGTCATGTGCTCCTGTTTTTATGAGCATTGTATATTTTTCGCATTATACATTTGGAGATCATATGCATCTTATCTCAGCATGTCCCCATATATATTTAAATGACCTTGAGTCAACTTTATAAACTTGGGACTCTGAGGCCTCAATAGGCATTGTAATTGGACGCACTAGTTTCAAGACATGTACAGAGAATGTAAATTCTTTTTTCTTCATCGTATCTTCACCTTAGTCACCTTGTCATTAACCCAGAAAAAAAAAATATATATATATATATATATGTATATATATATATATATATATATATATATATATATATATATATATATATATATATATATGTCCACACAGGTTCTGAAAGGGGTGCCTTTTAGTTTAGCAGTGTGCATTACTTAGTGGTAGTTTAGAATCTGTAGCTACGAGTGGATTATGCTCAATGAATATATCACTATGTTTATCTTTGTCAATGTGTCATTTTGAGAATATTTAGGATTAAAAACAAGTGGTGAGACTGCCTTTGTTTGACTTTGGTCTTTGTAGAATTTTCAACCTGCTCCACTCGGGAGCTTGATATATGCCATGCTGTGACCTGTTCCATAAATAAAGAGAGGATTTCAAAGAGGGAACAGCCGGTGAGCTTCACGTCTTATTCTCTCTTTCTTTCTTTCTCTTCCTTTTTGCCTCTTTTCTTTTACACTTGGTTGTTTCGGGTTGCCATTTTCTATGGGTGATCTTTATTTATATTTTCATCTTAGTTGCTTCTGCTTTTATCTATTTGAAGAATAGGGATCACGGTGACTAAGAGTAATAGTTACAAATATGCTTTGTGACCAGACTCTATTTGGGTTGATGGACTATATCCTCTGTCTCAGTTTAATTCATTACATAATGCATGTTCACAGAGATAGTGGCATGAATGCACAACTAATGCATCTCTACCTTGAAAAAATACGTGGAATTCAAGGTGGAGGATACCGTTACCAAGTCAGAATATTGATTGAGCATCCTGTGACATTTGGATTTCTTTTTTGATTGTTTTGTCAATAGATTGGTTTCAAATGGGCAAGACCTTCTTGCATGTATCTTTTAACTAGTGTTGGATTAATATGTGCCCTGAAGAAGGTGTGTGACTATTGGGTCACCGTACACCGAAACATACGTTGGCACGACTGTGGGCCAGAAGTTTGCTTTGAGGCCCCTTACTGTGGATTCCAAGTACATTTTATACACAATATATACAGTGGAGGAAGATAACTCCAAAGACTGAAACAATTTATCATCATAGACCTATAATGGACACATCATGTGAAGATTTCAATTTATAAAATGGAGTAACAAACGGTCGATTTGGGGAAATTATTCCTTGTAAAAAAAATAAATTATGAAAGCCAGTATCCTTCTTGTTTAGTGGAACCCCTGGGGGAGAATATGTATTTAGCCAACAGTTTTTCTTTTTAAATAGATGTATCTGAGTTAAGTATGTCAGTATTCTTGATGGTTGTTTCAGTGTTTTTAGGTTAGGTCCATATTTTTTGCAATTAGACATCTGTATCTATGGATTAATAATAAATTCAGATATAAAAGATTTATGTTTATGTCTATAATGATCAATGTATGTACACAGATGTTCGCTCAACATTAATAGGATTATTGGAGGATTCCAGAAATTGAACCTATATGGGAGGCAGTTTTTTTTTGTTTGTTTTGTTTGCTTTTGTGTGTACAATTCTAAATGGAGGTACATCAGTATTGTTTACAAACTCTGTTATCATTTCTCATGCATGTTAATGTATATGAAGGGTTACACTAGCAATGACAGCATGTAATGTTCATGAACATTACATTTAATAAATAAAATGAGCAAAATGAGAGGGTCCCTCATCTGTTTTAATGCAACGTAGAGCTCAATTTACCATCAGGGGACCAGTAGGCAACCATCATGGGTGCACCTAGACACCATAGAATTGTGAATTAAGCTGCCAGCTTCCAAGGTTTGCACAGAAAGGGTGAAAGAAATTGCTCTCTTGAGACTACATGTAGGGGAAGGCAACAGAGATTTTCCCCCAGGCCTAGGGCACCTCAAGGTTGTCCCTGAGAAAACTCAAACTGCAGTTTAAGGGACTCCTAGGGACTACGGTGTCCCAACAAACTTTGCCAACAATGAAAAATGTAGTGAAAGAGCTGGGTGAAAAAGGAAACAAGCATGCTGATAGGTCTGACTTTGGCAAGCCTGTAATTCTATGTGTTTTAGCAAACATGTGCACTAGGTATTAAAAAGTGTAATAGTAATAAAAATGTAAAATACCACCGTCTACTTTGAAGAGGGTGTTTCCACGATTGCAAAAATGTAAGCAAAAATACAAGACATTACAAGTATACATAAAAAAAAAGAAATACAGAAATTGGCCTACCAGCGCTTGCATTGAAGATGATGCTTTTTAGGAAGATGTGCATATCTGGAAGAGGAAAATGCCATTACTCTCAGTGAAGCGAGAAGTAGGCTGACCTGTTGCTCCATGCTCTATGCAGTGGAGAGTGGTAACAAAATGTGACTAACATTTGAACATGTTTTTTCTCTCTTATATATATTTATAACTAGATTTGTTGAGTCCTTTCCTTGTCCTGGCAGAGCTGGAGCTCCCATGTGGTTTCCCTACCATACATCCAATTTTCATCAATGCATTTATTCAGTCACCTCTCTGCCTAAACGCTGAAAGGAAGGGGCTACAGCAAGAGAGTCAAAGTACAATGCTGTGCCTACTTTCTTACAGCAGGGGATGAAGGAAAAAAAACTCAGCAATGCACTTTACCCATCTAGGTGTGGTCTTTTCAATCTCTGTTTACATAGAGACGCCATTGCAACATTATCACCCACTTGCCACTTTCATACACCTTATTATAGATTCTGTGATCCTCTCGCACACCTCAATCTTATGAACCGCAGAATCTTCTTGTACACCATGTTGCCCTGCAGAAGCGTCTCATTGTGGGTCTCTGAGAGTGATATTCCACACCATGCATAAAGAAAGCAAATTAATCTATTTTCAAGGTTGAAATTCAGCTTTTCAGCAATCAAAAGTGGCTCTTTTGTGTATGGTACAATTAGAAATGCTGTCTTTATGTTCATAATGTGCTGATTCTCGCTTTGGATCCTGTAAAGAGCCATCAACAGAGATGTGCGTAGGAGGCTCAGGTGTGGAGAAAAAATATGCCTTGCTGGGCCAAGATATTTTCAATAAAAAGGAGAGATGATAATGAGAAATATCCCCATATGAAGAATTTGCACAATGGGTAGCTATGGTAGCCTGATCGGAGCATGTTAGGTCAGGATGTTCCAAATTGAGTTGCTCAGGTGTTCACAGATTTAGCAGTAAAACTCAATTTCTCAAGAGTCCATGTTATTCAATTTTTAGCTGCCTTGAGCAAGGAGACCACCAAAGCGCGAATACAAGCACGCCTACACAAAAGCCAGTAGAATGCAAGTAACAATAACATATACCAGCATCAGCAGCATAGAATAGCTTAACATAAACATAAACATAAACTAAGATTACATTCAATAAAGTAACAAAACACAAGATGACATAAAAATGTTTTGTTGCCACAGTTTCACAAATATTGTTTTAGTGTTGCAGTTTTGTCATGAAGGCCTTGATTACCAGTCACGAGGAGCAGTTTCCAGAGGTCAAGAATGGCCCTGTGTTCCCGCACCTGGGAATCCAGCCGGCAAATCTGATTGGTAAAGCGGTTCTGTCTTGGTGGCCCCCGCCCAAACGTATTCCTAAGAGCACGGGGGACACACACAAAGCTTCCATATGCTAGGCCACTTTCTCCATTCTGTCTCACTCACCGCCTGCAGCAGCTCCCCGCCCACATTTACTGCTTGCACAGAGAAGGTTATAAGTGTTAATCCTAGTGAAAAGGGAATATTGTGTGGAATTTCACCGGTTAAAACCTGGTTCACACATTGATTCCTTAGTCCGTGCGTATACGGTACTTACAGTGTTCCCGAACAGTACCAGTGGTTACAAATGCAGAGTTACCACCCCACCAGTACCGCGCAACTCATAATTGGCACCTAAAATATGTTGTTTTTGCTGGGAACAACTGTACATTAGTGTATTCGCATTATTGTACAACATTTCCCTTTGAGCAGAGGTTAACATATACTGTAGCAGTTATACACGAAGTTGATTGATTTTGGCACCGCTAAAAAATTTTCTCACGTCCATTTATCATAATTTCCCAGTTTATTATGTTATTACGAAAAAATATATATGTAAACATATATATATTTTATTTGTGACATCAAAATAAAGATGATGTATTTTTGTTATTTGTTCCTGGAAAATATTTTTTAGATTCGACATCGTTCTGATGCCTTAGTATTAGGAGTTGTATTCCATTTGGTTCTCGAATTGCTCTAATTTATGTTGCAGTTATATTGAAGTGCCATAGGGTAAATGGGTTCTAAATAGGCCTGAAATTTTTATTACCTCAGGCTAACCAGAATACTTTCAGTAATTACGCATTTTTCTTGTGATGCAAAATTACAGAAATTATGCGACTACACCAGCTTGAATAATTAAAAGTTATTTACGGCACAAATCGTATCACAGGAGCATAGGAACAACAAACGAAGGCCCTGATTTATACTTTTTGGTGCAAAACTGCACCAACACAGTTTTGCACCAAAAAGATTAGCACTGGCTTGCACCAATTCTGAGCACCAGCTAGGCACCATATTTATGGAATGGTGGAAGCCGGTGCAAAGGGTAGGGTAGCACCAAAGAAAATGAGATTAGCTGGGAGGGACAGGCGGCATGGAAGAAGGGGGTTTTGCACCAATCGTGTTAGGCAGGTTAGAGTAAAAAAACAATGACTCTAACCGGCCTAGTATCATTTTCTGACGCAAAATCATCCATTTCAAATAACTCCTGTCTTAGAAAAGGCAGCAGTCATGCCCACCACCCCAATGGCCAGCACAGGGGACCAGGGTGCCCTAGGCATGCTCATTGCACCCAGTGCCATGTAGGGGGCCCACTTCGGGGCTGTCAATGGCACTTAAAAGAATACTTGCCTATACTTAACTGGGATGGGGTCCCCCATCCTCCTCTGTCCCTGTGGTGTGGGTGGGGGTGTACCTGGGGAGGGCACCTGTGGGATTACTCATGGTGTTCCACCATGGAAATAGGCCCACAAGTCCCTTAACGCCTGCCCTGACCCAGGAGTTAAATAATGGTGCAAAGCAAGTTTTGAACCATTATTTGACCCCTCCCCCGTGTGATTTTAGCACGGGGGATAAATATGGCGCTAAGGCCATAGAGTTATTTTTTGCATGGGAACGCCTACTTTGCATTTCACTTATGCAAGGTAGGGTTCCACATCCAAAAAATGACGTTAACTCCATAAATTTGATGCTAGATGGGTCTAGTGCCAAAGTATTAATATGGAGTGAGTTTTGCACTAAATTTTTGTTTAAAAAAATGGCGCACATTTGGCGCAAAACAAGTATAAATATGCCCCTAAGAGGCAGGCTTGCAAGCCCCTAGTGCCTCTTAGCGCCACCTTAGATTAATTTTCTTTACGATAAGGCAGCGCTAAGTAGGCCATTCCACTAGGCCATATTTACAAAGTGGCGCAATGCGCCCCTTTGCATTCGCTTGCGCCACATTATGCCTGAGCCAGGCATAATGTATGCAGGGGGCATTCCCCCGCAGGGAGGCTGGAAAACATGGTTCAGTGAAAATTACAAGATTTCACTGCCCCATTAAGGCCTGCCCAAGTCCTGCATTAAAGTGAAACTCCTGTATTGGCCCATGGACTTCCCTGTGCTTTGAAGCACTAGAGCCAAAGTGTTTGGCTCTATTGCAGCAAAGCACCACAATAGCGTCCAAAATGTTGACGCTGTTGTGGTAACAACCGCCATGGTATGGCGCAATCATGGTGTTGTTAGGAGGACACAGGCGGATGCAAGAAGAGTGGCGCATCAGGTTCATATTTTCTTGTAGAGAGAGAGAGCGGTTGTTGGCTTCTGCTGTTAATGTCCCATAGCATTTAGAGCTTTTTTTCTTAGCACGATTTGCATTGTTGGGCTCGATTTGGACTCAAGGGTGCATTTTGCACGTAGAAAATATTGCTAAATGCTGGATTACGCTTCTTATGTAATTATGCATAATTTACAAGTAATTTTGCGGTAATCACAAGCAATCATGCTAGAGAGAAGATCTGAACATTGGTTTTGATTAAGGCAGCTAGTGGTAACCGTCAAAATTTAAAACTCCAGATTATTATTCCAACAATACATGAAGTGGCATAACAAGCATTCCTCAACACGAGTACTGGTGTGAGCTCTGAAGCAAGCAGTCACTGGGGATGAAAATGCTGTGGAAATAAAACAAAACCGCACGAAAATGGACGGCTTTCCAGCAGGTCTGTCTAACAAAGGAGGACTCCCTGAATTTCGCAGTCCCTAAGGTTCTGCTTAAGAACAATGCTTTGCTGGTCCGGTTGCTAATCATATTCAAGACACGACCAAGACAAATGATTCTCCCTAGGGTCTGCAGCACTTGCATCTTTCCACTGGGAAGCAATTATATTCGCCAGAAAAAGCGCAGGAACGTTTTTATTTGTGGAAACTTTGCACATTCTTTCAGTGATTCGAGTCTTCACTATAGACAGCGTTTGCTTTTGATAAAACAGTTTCACCGGTTGGGCAGATACAAAATGCAGTAATATTTAAGGCTATTGAAAGTGTCACAGAATCATTTAAGGCTGTTGAAAGTAGTACAGACATTTAAGCGCTTGCACTGATTTTAGTAAGCATTAAAAGTGCTACGCACGGGTGATATTAAGGCAGTCACCAGACACAGCACGTAAGGATGTCCATTACAACCGGCAAAATGTTCGTGTCATTTGCCCTTGCTAAATGCACAGAGGTGGGTGGTAAAGGAGTACACATCCATTTAGCTTCATTTTTAAAGGCAGGATGTTACATCCGAAGGTGCTTGGCAATTAAATATCATTATTCGGATTTATTTCGAGTTGGAACCAATATTATTTTCTATACGCAAAGAATAATCTGATATTATATGCAATTTATAGAACCATATTATATCACATCGATTTCAACACAGATTAGGAAAGGTATGCAATCGACAACATTGCTTCTCTGTTACATTATAAAATCACCTTCCTCAAGACACATAGGCCCTCATTCTGACCCTGGCGGTCGGCGGAGAGACGGCGGTCGGACCGCGAACAGACCGGCGGTATTAAAAATGGCATTCTGACCGCGGCGGTCCCCGCCGCGACCGACCGCTACTTCTCCACTCCGACAGCCACGTCGGTCATGACCGCGGGGCTTGAGTTTGCGCACTCCGGCCCGGCGGTCGTCCCAAGACCGCGAAGGGTATTATGACCCTGCCTACCGCCGCGGTTTCTTGCGGGCGGGAACCGCCGTGCGAACCATGGCGGTAAGCACTATCGGGGCCAGGGAATTCCTTCCCTGGCACTGATAGGGGTCTCCCCCACCCCCCACTACCCACCCGAGTCCTCCCCCCACACCCTCCACCCCCCTGCCACCCCCCAGAGGTGGTACGAACCCCCTCCCCACCCCCACCCCGACATGCACATACATGTACCCCGACATGCACACACCCCCAACATGCACATATACACACCCCCTACACACACATACACAACGGGGACACATACCCGCACACATACATGCCGACATGCGCACCTGCCGAACAGCACACATTACCCATAGACACAGCAGCACCCCCCGCCCGCATACACGCACTCACACACCCCCTCTACACACTCACACGCACACCCCCATGCACGCCCACATCACACAACACCCCCCCACCCCCTCCCCTCACGGACGATCAACTTACCTTGTGCGTTGGTCCTCCGGGAGGCGACGGGAGCCATAGGGACGTGACCGCCAACAGAAGACCGCCAACAGAAGACCGCCACACAGAAATGTGGGTCGTAATTCTGTGGGCGGTGTTCTGCTGGCGTGGCGGTGGAGGTTGACCAGTCTCCACTTTCCCGCCGACCGCCAGTGTGGCTGCTGGCGGTTTTCCGGCGGAACGCTCCCAGCGGTCAGAATGCGCACAGCGGCACACCGCCGCGGTCGGCGGTCTTCACCGCGGCGGTAACTCAGCGGTCTTGCGAAAAGACCGCCGGGGCCAGGGTCGGCGGGAGCACCACCAACAGGCTGGCGGTGCCCCGCAGGGCATTCTGACCGCAGCGGTTTGGCCGTGGTCAGAACAGGAAAACCGGCGGTGTCCCGACGGTTTTCCGATGCCCTGAGGAATCCCCCATGGCGGCGCAGCTTGCTGCGCCGCCATGGGGGATTCCGACCCCCTCACCGCCATCCTGTTCCTGGCGGTTCCGACCGCCAGGAACAGGATGGCGGTGAGGAGTGTCGTGGGGCCCCTGGGGGCCCCTGCAGTGCCCTTGCCAATGGCATGGGCACTGCTGGGGCCCCCATAAGCGGGCCCCACATAGAATTTCAGTGTCTACATTGCAGACACTGAAATTCGCTACCGGTGCAACTGCACCCGTCGCACCCTTCCCACTACGCCGGCTCCATTCGGAGCCGGCGTCCTCGTGGGAAGGGGTTTCCCGCTGGGCTGGCGGGCGGCCTTCTGGCGGTCGCCCGCCAGCCCAGTGGAAAACACAGAATGGCCGCCGCGGTCTTTTGACCGCGGTGCGGTCATTCGGTGGTTCCCGCCAGGCGGGCGGCTCCCGCCGCCCGCCGGGGTCTGAATGACCCCCATATTCTCTTCATCTAAATAGTTGCATCAAATTTTTATAACATTGTTGTGAGGTATCATCAAATTTCTTCTTTAAATCAGTCCGCAATAGTGTCAATTTTTTTGGTCTCATTTCCGACGAGATTTTGAGGCTACTGAAATATAAGAACTATTGCTACCAAATGTACTTAAAAAGTAGTAAGCTTTGTTACTCACAGGGGCCTTGTGGTGATTTAGTGAAAATATCACCAATCTATGGTTACCCTACTTAGTCAAGCTTCAGTTTTTGAAAAATTGGAACCAGTCCTATCATAGATGAAGACATCAGACAAGTCCGGAGAACATATAATATGGATCTTTTTTTTAAAAAAAGCGTTGGTAGCTAACGGTGTATTCGGCCCTAGCAGGGTTAATCCATGTGCACAAGTCATAGAATTTAGTATGGTAATAACAGGAGCACTTGCTCCTCTTACAATTCCATCCGGATGTCAGCAGTGTGCATGTTACAGCATGGAACCCAGTGCTGGGGCCATCATCAACATACGGTTCACTCTTGATGCTGCGTCCAGCAAGCTGAGCATAATCAGGCATCAGGAGGTAGACCTGGGGTTATCAGTAGGTGGAAATGGCCTTGAACTCGCAATAACAGTCCTCACAAAGGTCATTTATACTACCTCCTTTCTAAAGGCAAGTCACATCTACCTCTTCTATAGTCATTATGAAGTTCGCTTAACCTTCATCGGAAAAACCTGTGATCCTATTACTACAATATGAATGAATAACTCAAAAATTATCTCCTTGGGTGACCTAAATTTCTCAGTAAATTTGATTAGCAGGACCATGAAAGAAGCAATGCTCGACCTTATCAACACCACCAACATTAAACAAACATCACACCTCCAACTAATACCGAAGTCAATACACTGGACTTCATCTGCTCCTCCAGGTCAACCTACATCTGCCACCCTTCGCTGACCCTCTACTGGTCAAACCATGCAGTCATCCTCTTTTACCTCCTGCACACAGGACCACCATGTTATGGCTAGTCATAAGTCCTCGAAAGAGCAATTCGTGTCCTTCAAAAACTACATGTTTGAAATCCTACACAACAATAACAGACTTGCCACTCTGTCATGTACTTTCACAAAGGTTAACACCCTGCTCAATGCCCTCAGTCTCACACTTGGCATCAATGTCAAGACCGATGCGTTAATGAAGACCTGTTTATCCAAATGAAAGCAATCAGTCCAATGGTTATCCCAATCAAATCAAATCAAAATCAAATCAAAAACATTTATAAAGCGCGCTACTCACCCGTGAGGGTCTCAAGGCGCTAGGGGGAGGGGGTTACTGCTGCTCGAAGAGCCAGGTCTTGAGTTGCCTCCGGAATGCGAGGTGGTCCTGGGTGGTCCTGAGGTTGGTGGGGAGGGAATTCCATGTCTTGGCCGCCAGGTAGGAGAAGGATTTCCCACCTGCCGTGGTGCGGCGGATGTGAGGGACGGCGGCAAGTGCGAGGTTGGCGGAGCGAAGTTGACGGGTGGGAGTGTAGAAACTGAGGCGAAGGTTGAGGTATTCGGGTCCCTTGTTGTGGAGGGCTTTGTGAGCGCGGGTGAGGAGCCGGAAGGTGATCCTTTTGTTGACGGGAAGCCAGTGCAGGTGTCTCAGGTGGGCGGAGATGTGGCTGTTGAAGGGTATGTCGAGGACGAGGCGGGCGGAGGCGTTTTGTATTCGCTGCAGACGTTTCTGGAGTTTAGCGGTGGTTCCTGCGTATAGGGTGTTACCGTAGTCCAGGCGGCTCGTGACGAGGGCGTGGGTCACAGTCTTTCTGGTGTTGGCGGGGATCCAACGGAAGATCTTTCGGAGCATGCGGAGGGTGAGGAAGCAGGAGGATGATACGGCGTTGACTTGTTTGGTCATGGTGAGAAGTGGGTCCAGGATGAATCCGAGGTTGCGTGCGTGGTCTGATGGGGTTGGTGCGGTGCCAAGGGCCGTGGGCCACCAGGAGTCATCCCAAGCGGACGGGGTGGTTCTGAGGATGAGGACTTCCGTTTTGTCTGAGTTCAGTTTCAGACGGCTGAGTTTCATCCATTCTGCGACGTTTTTCATTCCATCTTGCAGGTTGGTCTTGGCGCTGGTGGGGTCCTTGGTGAGGGAAAGTATCAGCTGAGTGTCGTCGGCGTAGAAGGTGATGTTGATGTTGTGTTTGCATACGATGTTGGCGAGGGGGCTCATGTAGACATTGAAGAGAGTCGGGCTGAGCGAGGAGCCTTGTGGGACGCCGCAGATGATCTCGGTGGGGTCTGAGCGGAATGGAGGGAGGTAGACTCTTTGAGAGCGGTTGGAGAGGAAGGAGGTGATCCAGTCCAGGGCCTGTCCTTGGATACCGGTGGAGCGGAGGCGGGATAATAGGGTTCGGTGGCAGACGGTGTCGAAGGCAGCCGAGAGGTCGAGGAGGATGAGGGCGACTGTTTCTCCGTTGTCCATCAGAGTTCTGATGTCGTCTGTGACTGAGATGAGGGCGGTTTCTGTGCTGTGATTGGCTCGGAATCCGGACTGAGAGGGGTCGAGTAGGTTGTTGTCTTCAAGGAAGTTGGTAAGTTGCTTGTTGACGGTCTTCTCTATGACTTTGGCAGGGAAGGGGAGGAGCGAGATGGGGCGGAAATTCTTCAGGTCGCTGGGGTCCGCCGTAGGTTTCTTCAGTAGGGCGTTGACTTCTGCGTGTTTCCAGCTCTCGGGGAAGGTGGCAGAAGCAAACGAGATGTTGATGATGGTCTGGAGATGCGGGGTGATGATGTCGTTGGCTTTGTTGAAGATGAAGTGTGGGCAGGGGTCCGAGGGGGCACCGGAGTGGATGGAGTTCATGGTAGCTTTGGTCTCTTCCGTGCTGATGTGAGTCCAGGCGTTGAGGGTGATGGCTGGGGTTGTAGGTTCTGTGGTGGTTGGCTGGGTCTGGTGTCCGAAGCTGTTGTGTAGGTCGATGATCTTACGATGGAAGAAGGTGGCGAGGGAGTTGCAGAGGTCTTGTGAGGGCGTGATGGCGTTGGCGTTGGCGTTGGGATTGGAGAGCTCTTTGACAATGTTGAAGAGTTCTTTGCTGTTGTGAGTGTTCTTGTCCAGTCTGTCTGTGAAGGAAGTTCTTTTGGTGGCGCAGATCAGTTGGTGGTGTTCGCGGGTGGCGTTTTTGAGGGCAGACATGTTTTCAGCGGTGTGGTCCTTGCGCCAGGCCTTCTCGAGGGTGCAGCAGTTTTTTTTAGATTCCTTGTGGGTGCCTGTGAACCAAAGAGGTTTCCTGGTGTTGGTATGTCTTGGGAGGCGTCTGAGGGGTGCGAGGTTGTCTGCGCAGTTGGTGATCCAATGCGTGAGGCGGAGGGCTGCGTCGTTGGGGTCGGTGGAGAAGGTGGGTTGGTTGTCGCTGAGCGTGGAGAGAAGCTGTTCCGCGGGGATTTTGTTCCAGTGTCTGCGTGGGATGGATTGTGTGCGGAGGTGGCGAGTCTCGCGTTGGAAGGTGAAATGGACACATCTGTGGTCGGTCCAGTGTATTACGGAGGAGTGGCTGAAGGATACGTGGTTGCTGGTGGAGAAGATGGGGTCGAGCGTGTGTCCGGCGATGTGGGTGGGGGTGTTCACCAGTTGCTTGAGACGAGGTTGTCGAGGTTGTCGAGCAGGGCGGTGGTGTTGGGGTCGTTGTTCTGTTGCAGGTGGAAGTTGAGGTCACCGAGGAGGATGTAGTCCGGTGAGGCAAGGGCGTGCGGGGAGATGAAGTCAGTGATAGAGTCGCTGAAGAGGGCGCGTGGTCCAGGGGGTCTGTAGAAGAGAGTTCCTCTGAGGGTGGTCCTGGGGTCGGTGTGGATCTGTAAGTGCAGGTGTTCGGCGGCGAGGGGGGTGTCTTCGGTGGAGGTGGTGACTTTGATGGATTCCTTGAAGACGATGGCGATTGCTCCACCGACTTGGTTTGTGCGGTTTCTCCTGGAGATCTTGTAGCCGTCGGGGATGGCTATGGCGATGTCGGGTGCCGAAGAGGCGTTCATCCAGGTATCAGTGATGAAGGCGACGTCCAGTGCGGTGGAGTCCAGGAGGTCCCATAGTTCAATGGCGTGCTTGTGGACGGAGCGTGCGTTGATCAGGATGCATTTGAAGTGGTTGTTGGCGCGTGGGCTGACGGGTGGGGTGGTTTCGCGGTGGATGCTGAGTTTTCAGGTGAGGCATGCGAAGGGTCCATGGGTGCATTTAGGGTTGGCTTGGAAGCAGGTACTAGAGCGCCCCGGGTTGAGGGCGTGGGGGGTGTTGGGGTCGTAGCGGTGCTGAGGGGTTAGGGAGTGCTGGGGGCCAGGGGTCGTGGCACTGGGCACGGTCCAGGCGCGGACGGGCGCAGACGGGCTTGCCTTTGGTGCGCCTTCGGAGCGCCAGCGGCGCAGCCGCGCAGCTGCCGCCATAAGAGGGAGGAGGGGTCAGCTGGGGGCGGGGGGCCGGAGGGGGCGACGAATGGGAGCAGGGGGGAGGGGCCGAGCAGGAGGTGGCGGCGGGAAAGCAGAGGGTGGGGGGTCAGGTAGAGGGGAGGGGAGAAAAGATAGGGGAGGGGGGATTACAGAGGAGTAGGGGAGTCAGGAAGAACAGAAGAGGAGAAAAAGAGAAGAGTCAAGAAAGTCTAAAAGAAGAGTAAAGAAGAAGAGAAGAGTCAAGAGAGAAGAGAGAAGAGTGAAGAGAGAAGAGTCAAGAAGAAGAGGAGAAGAGTCATGAAGAAGAGTAAAGAAGAAGAGGAGAGAAGAGTCAAGAGAGAAGAGAGAAGAGTCAAGAAGAAGAGTCAGACAGAAGAGGAGAGACCTGAGAAGCAGAGGGGAAGCGTCCAGAAGATGAGGAGAGGCCACAGAGGAAGAAAAGGAACACGCAGAGAAAAGTACAGAAGAGGAGAAGAACACGCAGGTCGGGGTGCAGAGGAGAAAGAAGAACACAGATGAAGAAAGAAGAAAAGAACACGCAGGTAGGGGTGCCGAGGAGAAAGAAGAACACAGATGAAGAAAGGAGAAAGAACACGCAGGTCGGGGTGCAGAGAAGAACACAGATGAAGAAAGAAGAAAGAACACGCAGGACGGGGTGCAGAGGAGAAAGAAGAACACAGATGAAGAAAGAAGAAATGAACACGCAGGTCGGGGTGCCGAGGAGAGAGAAGAACACAGATGAAGAAAGGAGAAAGAACACGGAGGTCGGGGTGCAGAGAAGAACACAGATGAAGAAAGAAGAAAGAACACGCAGATCAGGGTGCAGAGGAGAAAGAAGAACACAGATGAAGAGCAAAGCAGGAAGAGAGCGCGGTGAGGAAGTGGAGAAATGAAGAAAACAGAAGAAGAAAGAACACGCAGGTCGGTGTGCAGAGGAGAGAGAAGAACACAGATGAAGAAGGAAGAAGGAACACGCAGCAAGTGGGCTGCAGAAGAGGAGCAGAGAGCGAAGGGAAATGGACAGCAGAGTTGCGGAGAGAGGTTGGAGGAGAGAGCGGAAGGCAGAAGACAGAAGTACAGGAAAAGAGAGGTGAGTAGCGCAGGGCTGGGCGAGGGGCTGGGCGGGGGGAGTACTTACTGTTTTAGCAGGTCTTGCTGGGAGGTGTCAGGAGCCTGGGCTGGTGGAGCTGCAGTGGCAGGGGGAGCGACCTACCCTCGGGTCAAGGGTCGCTGACTCTGCCGCGCAGCGGCCGCCATAATTGGGAGGAGGGGTCAGCTGGGGGCGGGAGGGGGGCGACGAATGGGAGCAGGGGGGACGGGGCCGAGCAGGAAGTGGCGGTGGGAAAGCGGAGGGTGGGGGGGTCAGGTAGAGGGGAGGGGAGAAAAGATAGAGGAGGGGGGATTGCAGAGGAGGAGGGGAGTCAGGAAGAACAGAAGAGGAGAAGAGAGAAGTGTCAAGAAGAACAGTAAAGAAGAAGAGGAGAGAAGAGTCAAGAGAGAAGAGAAAAGAGTCAAGAGAGAAGAGAGAAGAGTCAAGAAGAAGAGGAGAAGAGGAGAAGAGTCAAGAAGAAGAGTAAAGAAGAAGAGGAGAGAAGAGTCAAGAGAGAAGAGAGAAGAGTCAAGAAGAAGAGTCAGGCAGAAGACGAGAGACCTGAGAAGCAGAGGGGAAGTGTCCAGAAGATGAGGGGAGTCCACAGAGGAAGAAAAGGAACACGCAGAGAAAAGTACAGAAGAGGAGAAGAACACGCAGGTCGGGGTGCAGAGGAGAAAGAAGAACACAGATGAAGAAAGGAGAAAGAACACGCAGGTCGGGGTGCAGAGAAGAACACAGATGAAGAAAGAAGAAAGAACACGCAGGACGGGGTGCAGAGGAGAAAGAAGAACACAGATGAAGAAAGAAGAAATGAACACGCAGGTCGGGGTGCAGAGGAGAGAGAAGAACACAGATGAAGAAAGGAGAAAGAACACGCAGGTCGGGGTGCAGAGAAGAACACAGATGAAGAAAGAAGATAGAACACGCAGATCGGGGTGTAGAGGAGAAAGAAGAACACAGATGAAGAGCAAAGTAGGAAGAGAACGCAGTGAGGAAGAGGAGAAATGAAGAACACAGAAGAAGAAAGAACACGCAGGTCGGGGTGCAGAGGAGAGAGAAGAACGCAGATGAAGAAAGAAGAAGGAACACGCAGCAAGTGGGCTGCAGAAGAGGAGCAGAGAGCGAAGGGAAATGGACAGCAGAGGTGCGGAGAGAGGTTGGAGGAGAGAGCGGAAGGCAGAAGACAGAAGTACAGGAAAAGAGAGGTGAGTAGCGCGGGGTTGGGCGAGGGGCTGGGCGGGGGGAGTACTTACTGTTTTAGAAGGTCTTGCTGGGAGGTGTCAGGAGCCTGGGCTGGTGGAGCTGCAGTGGCAGGGGGAGAGACCTACCCTCGGGTCAAGGGTGGCTGACTCTGCCGCACAGCGGCTGCCATAAGAGGGAGGAAGGGGTGAGGAGGGGTCAGCAGGGGTGGGGGCGGGAGGGGGGCAACGAATGGGAGCAGGGGGGGGCGGGGCCGAGCAGGAGGTGGCGGCGGGAAAGCGGATGGTGGGGGGTCAGGTAGAGGAGAGGGGAGAAAAGATAGGGGAGAGGGGATTACAGAGGAGGAGGAGAGTCAGGAAGAACAGAAGAGGAGAAGAGAGAAGATTCAAGAAGAAGAGTAAAGAAGAAGAGGAGAGAAGAGTCAAGAGAGAAGAGAGAAGAGTCAAGAGTCAAGAGAGAAGAGAGAAGAGTCAAGAAGAAGAGAAGAAGAGTCAAGAAGAAGAGTAAAGAAGAAGAGGAGAGAAGAGTCAAGAGAGAAGAGAGAAGAGTCAAGAGAGAAGAGAGAAGAGTCAAGAAGAAGAGGAGAAGAGTCAAGAAGAAGAGTAAAGAAGAAGAGGAGAGAAGAGTCAAGAGAGAAGAGAGAAGAGTCAAGAAGAAGAGTCAGGAAGAAGAGGAGAGACCTGAGAAGCAGATGGGAAGCGTCCAGAAGATGAGGAGAGGCCACAGAGGAAGAAAAGGAACACGCAGAGAAAAGTACAGAAGAGGAGAAGAACACGCAGGTCGGGGTGCAGAGGAGAAAGAAGAACACAGATGAAGAAAGAAGAAAAGAACACGCAGGTCGGGTGCCGAGGAGAGAGAAGAACACAGATGAAGAAAGGAGAAAGAACACGCAGGTCGGGTGCAGAGAAGAACACAGATGAAGAAAGAAGAAAGAACACGCAGATCGGGGTGCCGAGGAGAAAGAAGAACACAGATGAAGAGCAAAAGCAGGAAGAGAACGCGGTGAGGAAGAGGAGATAGAGGAACACAGATGAAGAGCAAAGCAGGAAGAGAACGCGGTGAGGAAGAGGAGATAGAGGAACACAGATGAAGAGCAAAGCAGGAAGAGAGCGCAGTGAGGAAGAGGAGAAATGAAGAACACAGAAGAAGAAAGAACACGCAGGTCGGTGTGCAGAGGAGAGAGAAGAACACAGATGAAGAAAGAAGAAGGAACACGCAGCAAGTGGGTTGCAGAAGAGGAGAAGAGAGCGAAGGGAAATGGACAGCAGAGGTGCGGAGAGAGGTTGGAGGAGAGAGCGGAAGGCAGAAGACAGAAGTACAGGAAAAGAGAGGTGAGTAGCACGGGCTGGGCGAGGGGCTGGGCGGGGGGAGTACTTACTGTTTTAGCAGGTCTTGCTGGGAGGTGTCAGGAGCCTGGGCTGGTGGAGCTGCAGTGGCAGGGGGAGCGACCTACCCTCGGGTCAAGGGTCGCTGACTCTGCCGCGCAGCGGCCGCCATAATTGGGAGGAGGGGGGGAGGAGGGGTCAGCTGGGGGCGGGGGCGGGAGGGGGGCGACGAATGGGAGCAGGGGGGGCGGGGCCGAGCAGGAGGTGGCGGCGGGAAAGGGGAGGGTGGGGGGGTCAGGTAGAGGGGAGGGGAGAAAAGATAGGGGAGGGGGGATTACAGAGGAGGAGGGAAGTCAGGAAGAACAGAAGAGGAGAAGAGAGAAGTGTCAAGAAGAAGAGTAAAGAAGAAGAGTCAAGAGAGAAGAGTCAAGAGAGAAGAGTCAAGAGAGAAGAGAGAAGAGTCAAGAAGAAGAGGAGAAGAGTCAAGAAGAAGAGTAAAGAAGAAGAGGAGAGAAGAGTCAAGAGAGAAGAGAGAAGAGTCAAGAAGAAGAGTCAGGCAGAAGACGAGAGACCTGAGAAGCAGAGGGGAAGAGACCAGAAGATGAGGAGAGGCCACAGAGGAATAAAAGGAACATGCAGAGAAAAGTACAGAAGAGGAGAAGAACACGCAGGTCGGGGTGCAGAGGAGAAAGAAGAACACTGATGAAGAAAGAAGAAAAGAACACGCAGGTTGGGTGCCGAGGAGAGAGAAGAACACAGATGAAGAAAGGAGAAAGAGCACGAAGGTCGGGGTGCAGAGAAGAACACAGATGAAGAAAGAAGAAAGAACACGCAGATCGGGGTGCCGAGGAGAAAGAAGAACACAGATGAAGAGCAAAAGCAGGAAGAGAACGCGGTGAGGAAAAGGAGAAATGAAGAACACAGAAGAAGAACACAGAAGAAGAAAGAACACGCAGGTCGGGGTGCAGAGGAGAGAGAAGAACACAGATGAAGAAAGAAGAAGGAACACGCAGCAAGTGGGCTGCAGAAGAGGAGCAGAGAGCGAAGGGAAATGGGCAGCAGAGGTGCGGAGAGAGGTTGGAGGAGAGAGCGGAAGGCAGAAGACAGAAGTACAGGAAAAGAGAGGTGAGTAGCGCGGGGCTGGGCGAGGGGCTGGGCGGGGGGAGTACTTACTGTTTTAGCAGGTCTTGCTGGGAGGTGTCAGGAGCCTGGGCTGGTGGAGCTGCAGCGGCAGGGGGAGCGACCTACCCTCAGGTCAAGGATCGCTGACTCTGCCGCGCAGCGGGCGCCATAAGAGGTAGGAGGGGGGGAGGAGGGGTCAGCTGGGGGCGGGGGCGGGAGGGGGCGACGAATGGGAGCGGGGGGCGGGCCGAGCAGGAGGTGGCGGCGGGAAAGCGGAAGGTGGGGGGGGACAGGTAGAGGGGAGGGGAGAAAAGATAGGGGAGGGGGGATTACAGAGGAGGAGGGGAGTCAGGAAGTACAGAAGAGGAGAAGAGAGAAGAGTCAAGAAGAAGAGTAAAGAAGAAGAGGAGAGAAGAGTCAAGAGAGAAGAGAGAAGAGTCAAGAGAGAAGAGTCAAGAAGAAGAGGAGAAGAGTCAAGAAGAAGAGTAAAGACGAAGAGGAGAGAAGAGTCAAGAGAGAAGAGAGAAGAGTCAAGAGAGAAGAGAGAAGAGTCAAGAAGAAGAGGAGAAGAGTCAAGAAGAAGAGTAAAGAAGAAGAGGAGAGAAGGGTCAAGAGAGAAGAGTCAAGAAGAAGAGTCAGGCAGAAGAGGAGAGACCTGAGAATCAGAGGGGAAGCGTCCAGAAGATGAGGAGAGGCCACAGAGGAAGAAAATGAACACGCAGAGAAAAGTACAGAAGAGGAGAAAAACACGCAGGTCGGGGTGCAGAGGAGAAAGAAGAACACAGATGAAGAAAGAAGAAAAGAACACGCAGGTCGGGGTGCCGAGGAGAAAGAAGAACACAGATGAAGAAAGGAGAAAGAACACGCAGGTCGGGGTGCAGAGAAGAAAACAGATGAAGAAAGAAGAAAGAACACGCAGGAAGGGGTGCAGAGGAGAAATAAGAACACAGATGAAGAAAGAAGAAAAGAACACGCAGGTCGGGGTGCCGAGGAGAGAGAAGAACACAGATGAAGAAAGGAGAAAGAACACGCAGGTCGGGGTAGAGAGAAGAACACAGATGAAGAAAGAAGAAAGAACACTCAGATCGGGGTGCAGAAGAGAAAGAAGAACACAGATGAAGAGCAAAAGCAGGAAGAGAAGGCGGTGAGGAAGAGGAGATAGAGGAACACAGATGAAGAGCAAAGCAGGAAGAGAGCGCGGTGAGGAAGAGGAGAAATGAAGAACAAAAAAGAAGAACACAGAAGAAGAAAGAACACGCAGGTCGGGGTGCAGAGGAGAGAGAAGAACACAGATGAAGAAAGAAGAAGGAACACCCAGCAAGTGGGCTGCAGAAGAGGAGCAGAGAGCGAAGGGAAATGGACAGCAGAGGTGCGGAGAGAGGTTGGAGGAGAGAGCGGAAGGCAGAAGACAGAAGTACAGGAAAAGAGAGGTGAGTAGCGTGGGCTGGGCGAGGGGCTGGGCGGGGGGAGTACTTACTGTTTTAGCGGGTCTTGCTGGGAGGTGTCAGAAGCCTGGGCTGGTGGAGCTGCAGCGGCAGGGGGAGCGACCTACCCTCGGGTCAAGGGTTGCTGACTCTGCCGCGCAGCGGCCGCCATAAGAGGGAGGAGGAGGGGAGGAGGGTTCAGCTGGGGGCGGGGGCGGGAGGGGGGCGACGAATGGGAGCAGGGGTGGCGGAGCCGAGCAGGAGGTGGCGGCAGGAAAGCAGAGAGTGGGGGTGTCAGGTAGAGGAGAGGGGAGAAAAGATAGGGGAGAGGGGATTACAGAGGAGGAGGGGAGTCAGGAAGAACAGAAGAGGAGAAGAGAGAAGATTCAAGAAGAAGAGGAAAGAAGAAGAGGAGAGGAGAGTCAAGAGAAAAGAGTCAAGAGAGAAGAGTCAAGAAGAAGAGGAGAAGAGTCAAGAAGAAGAGTAAAGAAGAAGAGGAGAGAAGAGTCAAGAGAGAAGAGAGAAGAGTCAAGAAGAAGAGTCAGGCAGAAGAGGAGAGACCTGAGAAGCAGAGGGGAAGCGTCTAGAAGATGAGGAGAGGCCACAGAGGAAGAAAAGGAACACGCAGAGAAAAGTACAGAAGAGGAGAAGAACACGCAGGTCGGGGTGCAGAGGAGAAAGAAGAACACAGATGAAGAAAGAAGAAAAGAACACGCAGGTAGGGGTGCAGAGGAGAGAAAAGAACACAGATGAAGAAAGGAGAAAGAACACGCAGGTCGGGGTGCAGAGAAGAACACAGATGAAGAAAGAAGAAAGAACACGCAGGACGGGGTGCAGAGGAGAAAGAAGAACACAGATGAAAGAATAAATGAACACGCAGGTCGGGGTGCCGAGGAGAGAGAAGAACACAGATGAAGAAAGGAGAAAGAACACGCAGGTCGGGGTGCAGAGAAGAACACAGATGAAGAAAGAAGAAAGAACACGCAGATCGGCGTGCAGAGGAGAAAGAAGAACACAGATGAAGAGCAAAGTAGGAAGAGAGCGCAGTGAGGAAGAGGAGAAATGAAGAACACAGAAGAAGAAAGAACACCCAGGTCGGGGTGCAGAGGAGAGAGAAGAACACAGATGAAGAAAGAAGAAGGAACACGCAGCAAGTGGGCTGCAGAAGAGGAGCAGAGAGCGAAGGGAAATGGACAGCAGAGGTGCGGAGAGAGGTTGGAGGAGAGAGCGGAAGGCAGAAGACAGAAGTACAGGAAAAGAGAGGTGAGTAGCGCTGGGCTGGGCGAGGGGCTGGGCGGGGTGAGAACTTACTGTTTTAGCAGGTCTTGCTGGGAGGTGTCAGGAGCCTGGGCTGGTGGAGCTGCAGCGGCAGGGGGAGCGACCTACCCTCGGGTCAAGGGTCGCTGACTCTGCCGCGCAGCGACTGCCATTAGCGGGACGGGGGGAGGAGGGGTCGGCGGGGGGCGGGCGGGGGCCAACGAATGGGAGCGTGGGGGCGGGGCCGAGCAGGAGGTGGCGGCGGGAAAGCGGAGGGTGGGGGGGACAGGTAGAGGGGAGGGGAGAAAAGATAGGGGAGGGGGGATTACAGAGGAGGAGGGGAGTCAGGAAGAACAGAAGAGGAGAAGAGAGAAGAGTCAAGAAGAAGAGTAAAGAAGAAGAGGAGAGAAGAGTCAAGAGAGAAGAGAGAAGAGTCAAGAGAGAAGAGTCAAGAAGAAGAGGAGAAGAGTCAAGAAGAAGAGTAAAGAAGAAGAGGAGAGAAGAGTCAAGAGAGAAGAGTCAAGAAGAAGAGGAGAAGAGTCAAGAAGAAGAGTAAAGAAGAAGAGGAGAGAAGAGTCAAGAGAGAAGAGAGAAGAGTCAAGAAGAAGAGTCAGGCAGAAGAGGAAAGACCTGAGAAGCAGAGGGGAAGCGTCCAGAAGATGAGGAGAGGCCACAGAGGAAGAAAAGGAACACAAAGAGAAAAGTATAGAAGAGGAGAAGAACACGCAGGTCGGGGTGCAGAGGAGAAAGAAGAACACAGATGAAGAAAGAAGAAAATAGCACGCAGGTCGGGGTGCCGAGGAGAAAGAAGAACACAGATGAAGAAAGGAGAAAGAACACGCAGGTCGGGGTGCAGAGAAGAACACAGATGAAGAAAGAAGAAAGAACATGCAGGACGGGGTGCAGAGGAGAAAGAAGAACACAGATGAAGAAAGAAGAAAAGAACACGCAGGTCGGGGTGCCGAGGAGAGAGAAGAACACAGATGAAGAAAGGAGAAAGAACACGCAGGTCGGGGTGCAGAGAAGAAAAGAGATGAAGAAAGAAGAAAGAACACGCAGATCGGGGTGCAGAGGAGAAAGAAGAGCACAGATGAAGATCAAAAGCAGGAAGAGAACGCGGTGAGGAAGAGGAGATAGAGGAACACAGATGAAGAGCAAAGCAGGAAGAGAGCGCGGTGAGGAAGAGGAGAAATGAAGAACACAGAAGAAGAACACAGAAGAAGAAAGAACACGCAGGTCGGGGTGCAGAGGAGAGAGAAGAACACAGATGAAGAAAGAAGGAACACCCAGCAAGTGGGCTGCAGAAGAGGAGCAGAGAGCGAAGGGAAATGGACAGCAGAGGTGCGGAGAGAGGTTGGAGGAGAGAGCGGAAGGCAGAAGACAGAAGTACAGGAAAAGAGAGGTGAGTAGCGCGGGGCTGGGCGAGGGGCTGGGCGGGGGGAGTACTTACTGTTTTAGCGGGTCTTGCTGGGAGGTGTCAGGAGCCTGGGCTGGTGGAGCTGCAGCGGCAGGGGGAGCGACCTACCCTCGGGTCAAGGGTCGCTGACTCTGCCGCGCAGCGGCCGCCATAAGAGGGAGGAGGAGGGGTCAGCTGATGGCGGGGGGCAGGAGGGGGGTGACGAATGGGAGCAGGGGGGGCGGGGCCGAGCAGGCGTTGGCGGCGGGAAAGCGGAGGGTGGGGGGGTCAGGTAGAGGGGAGGAGAGAAAAGATAGGGGAGGGGGGATTACGGAGGAGGAGGTGAGTCAGGAAGAACAGAAGAGGAGAAGATAGAAGACTCAAGAAGAAGAGTAAAGAAGAAGAGGAGAAGAGTCAAGAGAGAAGAGTCAAGAGAGAAGAGTCAAGAAGAAGAGGAGAAGAGTCAAGAAAAAGAGTAAAGAAGAAGAGGAGAGAAGAGTCAAGAGAGAAGAGAGAAGAGTCAAGAAGAAGAGTAAAGAAGAAGAGGAGAGAAGAGTCAAGAGAGAAGAGAGAAGAGTCAAGAAGAAGAGGAGAAGAGTCAAGAAGAAGAGTAAAGAAGAAGAGGAGAGAAGAGTCAAGAGAGAACAGAGAAGAGTCAAGAAGAAGAGTCAGGCAGAAGAGAGAAACCTGAGAAGCAGAGGGGAAGCGTCCAGAAGATGAGGAGAGGCCATAGAGGAAGAAAAGGAACACGCAGAGAAAAGTACAGAAGAGGAGAAGAACACGCAGGTCGGGGTGTAGAGGAGAAAGAAGAACACAGATGAAGAAAGAAGAAAAGAACACGCAGGTCGGGGTGCCGAGGAGAAAGAAGAACACAGATGAAGAAATGAGAAAGAACACATAGATCGGGGTGCAGAGAAGAACACAGATGAAGAAAGAAGAAAGAACACGCAGGACGGGGTGCAGAGGAGAAAGAAGAACACAGATGAAGAAAGAAGAAAAGAACACGCAGGTCGGGGTGCCGAGGAGAGAGAAGAACACAGATGAAGAAAGGAGAAAGAACACGCAGGTCGGGGTGCAGAGAAGAACACAGATGAAGAAAGAAGAAAGAACACGCAGATCGGGGTGCAGAGGAGAAAGAAGAACACAGATGAAGAGCAAAAGCAGGAAGAGAACGCGGTGAGGTAGAGGAGATAGAGGATCACAGATGAAGAGCAAAGCAGGAAGAGAGTGCGGTGAGGAAGAGGAGAAATGAAGAACACAGAAGAAGAAAGAACACGCAGGTCGGGGTGCAGAGGAGAGAGAAGAACACAGATGAAGAAAGAAGAAGGAACTCGCAGTAAGTGGGCTGCAGGAGAGGAGCAGAGAGCGAAGGGAAATGGACAGCAGAGGTGCGGAGAGAGGTTGGAGGAGAAAGTGGAAGGCAGAAGACAGAAGTACAGGAAAAGAGAGGTGAGTAGCGCGGGGCTGGGCGGGGGGAGTACTTACTGTTTTAGCAGGTCTTGCTGGGAGGTGTCAGGAGCCTGGGCTGGTGGAGCTGCAGCGGCAGGGGGAGCGACCTACCCTCGGGTCAAGGGTCGCTGACTCTGCTGCGCAGCGGGTGCCATAAGAGGAAGGAGGGGGGGAGGAGGGGTCAGGTGGGGGCGGGTTGCGGGAGGGGGGCGACGAATGGGAGCAGGGGGGGCGGGGCCGAGCAGGCAGTGGGAAAGCAGAGGGTGGGGGGGTCAGGTAGAGGGGAGGGGAGAAAAGATAGGGAAGGGGGATTACAGAGGAGGAGGGGAGTCAGGAAGAACAGAATAGGAGAAGAGAGAAGAGTCAAGAAGAAGAGTAAAGAAGAAGAGGAGAGAAGAGTCAAGAGAGAAGAGAGAAGAGTCAAGAGAGAAGAGTCAAGAAGAAGAGAAGAGTCAAGAAGAAGAGTAAAGAAGAAGAGGAGAGAAGAGTCAAGAGAGAAGAGAGAAGAGTCAAGAGAGAAGAGAGAAGAGAGAAGAGTCAAGAAGAAGAGGAGAAGAGTCAAGAAGAAGAGTAAAGAAGAAGAGGAGAGAAGAGTCAAGAGAGAAGAGTCAAGAAGAAGAGTCAGGCAGAAAAGGAGAGACCTGAGAAGCAGAGGAGAAGCGTCCAGAAGATGAGGAGAGGCCACAGAGGAAGAAAAGGAACACGCAGAGAAAAGTACAGAAGAGGAGAAGAACACGCAGCTCGGGGTGCAGAGGAGAAAGAAGAACACAGATGAAGAAAGAAGAAAAGAACACGCAGGTCGGGGTGCCAAGGAGAAAGAAGAACACAGATGAAGAAAGGAGAAAGAACAGGCAGGTCGGGGTGCAGAGAAGAACACAGATGAAGAAAGAAGAAAGAACACGCAGGACAGGGTGCAGAGGAGAAAGAAGAACACAGATGAAGAAAGAAGAAAAGAACACGCAGGTCGGGGTGCCGAGGAGAGAGAAGAACACAGATGAAGAAAGGAGAAAGAACACGCAGGTCGCGGGTGCAGAGAAGAACACCGATGAAGAAAGAAGAAAGAACACGCAGATCAGGGTGCAGAGGGGTGCAGAGGAGAAAGAAGAACACAGATGAAGAGCAAAAGCAGGAAGAGAACGTGGCGAGGAAGAGGAGATAGAGGAACACAGATGAAGAGCAAAGCAGGAAGAGAGCGCGGTGAGGAAGAGGAGAAATGAAGAACACAGAAGAAGAACACAGAAGAAGAAAGAACACCCAGGTCGGGGTGCAGAGGACAGAGAAGAACACAGATGAAGAAAGAAGAAGGGACACGCAGCAAGTGGGCTGCAGAAGAGGAGCAGAGAGCGAAGGGAAATGGGCAGCAGAGGTGCGGAGAGAGGTTGGAGGAGAGAGCGGAAGGCAGAAGACAGAAGTACAGGAAAAGAGAGGTGAGTAGCGCGGGGCTGGGCGAGGGGCTGGGCGGGGGGAGTACTTACTGTTTTAGCAGGTCTAGCTGGGAGGTGTCAGGAGGCTGGGCTGGTGGTAAAACCATATCAAGATTGCTTACCAGAGGCAAGACACGACATGAAGGGGGCAAGGGCACGAGTTATAGTTACCTTAGTGTGCAAGTTATAGTTACTTGAAATAACTCTAACTATAACTCCAGAATTTCTATGCTTTTGTGGAAGTAAATTCAGAACCTAACTATAACTTCCATGTAACCTTTGGTTTTTTTAAGTGAATTTCTATCTTTTTTAAATTCTATTTCCTAACTATAACATCCCTGTAACCTTAATTTTTTTCAGTGCATTTCTATGTTTATTTGAACATAAAGTAATTTTAACTACTATACGTTAATCCAACCACCACTGCACATGGTCTTCAACTGTGCATCGTGGGGTTGGCTGTAGGGCCTGGCCTGTGCTAGTCTCTGCAACCAAACCCTACCCCCACCCCACAACATGCACAGCCTTTGGCCTGTGCATGGCAGGGTTGGCCACAGGTCCTGTCTTTCTGTGTGTGAGAATAGGTGTGAGAGGGTGACTTTGGGTGTGAGAGTGAGTGTGAGAGTGTCTGGCTGTGAGGGTGGGTGTGAGTGTGTCTGGGTGTGAGAGGGTGTCTCTGGGTGTTAGAGTGGGTGTGCCAGTGCCTCTGTGAGTGGGTGTGTGAGTGTCTGTGTGGGTCTGTGAGTGGATGTGTGAATGTCTGAGTGGGTTTCAGAGTGGGTGCATGAGTCTGAGAGGGCCTGTGAGTGGGTGTGTGAGTCTCTGAGTGGGTCTGTGAGTAGGTACATGAATCTCTGAGTGCATCTGTGAGTGGGTGTGAGTATCTAAGTGGATCTGTGAGTGGGTGCATGAGTGTCTGAGTTGGTCTGTGAGTGGGTATATGAGTCTTTGAGTGTATCTGTGAGTGAGTGCATGAGTTTCTAGGTGGGCCTGTGAGTGGGTGTGTGAGCATGAGAGGGTCTGTGAGTGGGTGCATGAATGTCTGAGTGGATCTGTGAGTGGGTGCATGAGTGTCTAGGTGGGTCTGTGAGTGGGTGCATGAGTGTCTGAGTGGGTTTGTGAGTGGGTGCATTAGTCTCTGAATGGGTCTGAGAGTGGGTGCAGAAATGTCTCAGTGGGTGGGTGCATGAGCAGCTGTGTGGGTGTCTCGGTAACAGTGTGAGTGATTTGACCACAAAAGAATCTCACTTGCCCTTTTATCCAACAAGAATCCACAGTTTTGCATAAAATATCTTCCCATGTGGTGTTCTTTCTGCCTCCTTTGGTAAATGTCCAGTATGTATTCTACACTACAGCTGCATAATGGAGCAAAACGAAATGTCACCTGTGACCTTGTGTGCGTTTTGGCAATATGATTGTTCCTGGTGTGCCTTGTGATAACATGAATCCTCCTATAGAAAGGCCAACAAGACTACAAAGATGTAAATCTCCACCAAACCAGGGTCCTTCCTCTTATCTATATGACATAAGTGCTTCTTTGTTTTGTGGAGACATCCTCATATCCCTCAGCATCAAGAAAGCACCACCAAAATTGGCAGCATATATTTTTCTTTTTTGGTGAGTCCATCTGTTTGAGTCACTTCTTTCTTGGTTATTTCATATTTGTGCACATATATATATATATATATATATATATATATATATATATATATATATATATATATGCCAAAACAAACAATTGAAAACAATTGTAAATCCGTTGCACTCCAGGAGAGTTATTCATTTTATTGTGATTTTGTACAACACCAAAACTACCACTGACGCGTTTCAACCAACACGTGTTGCTCACAGCTCGTGAGTGCATTTCATATGTCTCACATTTATACTTTCTCAAACACAACCATAATAGTGCATTATGGGATATGTAGTGAAAAAATTAAAAATAACTAATTCAATCAAATCATTTAGTTTGCACAGTCCATACGAGTGCAGTATGTGTGTTCCTTATCATAGGTTGGTGCAAAAATTGGTATATAATATATTATAAACTAGTATAAACCGAACTTATTTAATAAACTTCTCATTAGATCAACATTTGTCATTTTCACCCTAAATACAGCACCTACATAACCAATCTTTCAAGCATTTTGTTATGCTAATTGATCTACAACCATGTCTCTTCATGTTGTGTTCACCCTGAAGCAGTGATACTCTCCTTTTGGTCTCTTTCTAAATTCTTCTATAGTGCCTCTATATAGGGGATCACATACTATCATTAATCACAATATCTATATGAATATCAATATTACCACTTTGAGTTCACTGTCCATTTCTTGTCCATTTACATATCCAAGTTTTATACATATTCTCTTTTTTCTCTGTTATATCAACATATGCTATATTTCCAATCCATATTATATCTCAACACTGTATTCTTGGTAACTCAAATGTCCAAATCACCTATTGGATTGTAGTGAGTAGTTTTATGTTCCTTTTATAGATGACTGTATAATTCTTCATCTCCATTCAAACCTTTCAGAATCTTAGTTCTTAATTGTATAATCAATCAGGATTCCAAGCGCCCTAGTTTCAATTCTCGATCTCCCCCTCTTTCATCCTTTTCAATACTTGCAATACCAAAGAATCTCATATTTGTCCAATCTGTGTTAGCAAATGTTTTGACATGGCATTGTTCAGATCATTATTCTGTACAGCTCGTACTTCCCACATACCGTAGTCCACAAAAGCACTCAATTATATAGACTACATGAGTGCTATTACATGTAATCCTTTTATTGATCACCATCTTGTTACCTTTTGAATCATTATATTCTTTTATGTTTACCCCTATGCAAAATGCTTTGCATTTCCTGCAACATATAAAGCCATTTCCGTGAGTCATTAACCAAGTTAGTGGTTTGTTCATTTGAAAATGACTCCCTACCAGGAGATCTTGCAATGACGGTACGTTCTTTTATGTGAACATTGGCCTGACTCCCAGCAGTTTTCCAAGGTCTGGATCTTTCTTTATTATGTCCCAATATTTATTGAGAATGTTAAGAATTAAGTGGTTTTCGTTACTATATGTCATCACCATTCTTATGTTAGAATCTCCATTCCTTTTCTTTATTACTGACTTATGTAATATTTGAGTTCTTGTTAAGGGCCTTACTTTTAGTTTACCAGATTTAATATCGTTATATTTGTATTTCCTCCGGATAAATCTCTACTTTGTTTCAGGAAAGTTCACCTCCATTTCCTGTTCTGTGGAGCAATTACGTTTCATCCTAATGACCTCACCATATGGGATACTTCTCTTTAATGAAAAACAACATCAACAAATAGTACGTAGCATGGAAATAGTTTTCATCCAAAATCATTAAAGAGATGTATCCCATCCAGCCCAACACTCACATCCTTTGGCCGTGCATGGCAGGGGTTGGCCGCACACAACCTTTGCCTATGCGGTACAGATGTTGGCCACAGGGCCTATGACCAGGCCCTGCTGCCAACCCCCTGCATGCATCCAGCACCAAGGCCGTGCACAGCCTTTAGCTATGTGCATGTTGGCCATGTGCATCCAACTCTGCATAGACATCCAACCCCACATCATGCACATCATTCAGCCCTTTGGCCAAACCCTGCATGCATCCAGCCCCAGGCTGTGCGCAGCCTTTGGCTGTGTGTGGAGGAAGCCCTGCACCCCACCCTCCACATCGTGCCACCTCCTGCATGCCTCCAGCCACACTCCACACACAGCCTTAGGCTGTGTGTGATAGGAGTTGGCCACAGGGCCCTCGCCACCCTCTTGTCACAGTCACTACAGAGATATTGTGCTCCAAAAGAGGAACAATGCTTTCACCTCCATCCAGGATTTCAGATATGTTTTCAACTTGGAACTGCAGAGAAAACACACTTGCTTTCTCTTAGCCAAAAGGAAGAACTTAGGATCATTTGTCCGTTATGGAAACAGAGCTTCAATTGGGGCCCCTGCTTTGCTTATATTTATAAGTGCTTCCTATTGCGATTTAATTTCTCTGAAATAAACATTGCTGCCAGAATGCATCCTGACCTGCTTATTTATCCAAGGAGAGTCCATAGGTTTGCGCAAAATGTCTACCCAGCTGGAGTACTTTCTACTGGCTAATTAATGCTGCTACCTCTTTGGGTAAATGTATAATGCATTTCAAACATGACAGCTGCATAAAGGACCATGAAGGAATGTCTCCAGTGACCTTGTGTGTCTGTAATTTTAGCAATATGATTGTTCCTCGAGCATCATCATTCAAAAATCTGCAATGAAATGAATCCTCGTGTAGAGAAGATGATGTGACTACAAAGAGTTGAATATCCACCAAGCAAGGGTACTTCCTCCTAATTATATGTAGTAAGTGCTTCTTGGTTTGGTGGAGACGTGTTCATATTCCTCTGCATCAAGAACGCATGCCAAAAACTGGTGGGAAATGCACTGATGGGGCCTTTTGGTATGCTGTCCATCATGCTGGAAAAAGGTGGGAAGAACCTGCATACCACTAATATGTATTCAAATGGGTGGGGCTTTTAGGTCATTTTGCATACTCGTAGGGGTTAAAAGGGAGAACGACGGCCTCTGTTCTCAACAGGAAATGACAAGAAGAAACAGATGAACAACAGATTTACATGGAATTTAACAGCATTACGGTGTGCAGATGATCCTTTTGAATATTTAGGGTAAGTATTTATTAAGTAATAAGTGATGTCTGATGTTGCAGTATATTTGTGAAATTTCACAGTATTTTGTGATATTTTGTGGAAGTAGCACAGTACATAGCATTGTCAAGTCATTATGTCATTGGCTAGTGACTATCTTTACAAAAGTTAAAAGCAGCCACGTTGTTTTTAGTTCAACGGTGGCTGTCTTTTGCATTTCACCCTTAGTAGGTAAGTATCAGGTTTGATATTTTTTCCTGACCTATTACCACTTTAATAAAGTGGCAATAGTTAGGATAAAATAGTTCTAAGTTCTATATATTTTAAAAAATTTACAGAGCTCTGCGGTGCCATACGCAAGCCTTCTTGTTGCACTGACTTGCGTCAAAGGGCAGGAATGCACCTTATCAATAAGATACAGTGCATTCCTGTTGTTTTCCTCTGCATTGGCACACAATGGGCAGCCACACAATGGGCAGCCATGTGCCAATGCAGACACCCTTGCACCATGGTGCACTGATGTTTGCATTGCAGGGATGATTCTTTTTGTGCAGGAAAGGACACCTTCCTGCACAAAAACAATCATGAGCAGCGTTCTACTTTTTCTATGAGTGCTGCAGAATACACTCTTAGAAAAAATACTCATAGAAAAAGGAAAAGTGAGGTGAAATAATGTTAGTTCTCCTTGTTGTGCCTCCCTTTTGCTTAGCCTGGTGAGGTGTAGGCTTTTGAAGCATTCTCAGCTTTACAAAATGTTGTACATCTGGGAATGGGTCAAATGCCATAGGAACACCTACCGTAATTCCCATGGCATGCCTCCCTGTCACAGGGTGAGGCAACGAAGCGACTTGCGCTGCACTGCCTCAGTCCAAATTTGCAATGCCGTTAAAGGCCACGCAGGTGGCTTTATGTGGCCTTGTATATATGGCCCTGAAGTGTGCGCCACTAGACCATCACTAAAAGTGATGTTACGGTGGTGCAGAGGGGCTTGCAAATAAGTCCCTACATCTACATCCATTAACAACGTTCATGCTATGTCTGTTTTAATTTCCACACTCCACCATTAACTACTACACTCTATGCCCCGACCACTCTATGTAACTCCACTCTATGATATTACACTGTATGCCGCTCCACTCTATGTCACTCCATTATAGGCCTCTCCAATCTACGCTAATCCATGTTAGGCCACTGTATTTTACTCTGCTCCACTCTACACCCCTTCACTCCACTCTCTGTTGTTACAATTTACGCCACTCAATCTTATGACACTCTAGTGTACGTCAATACACTGTACATCCTTCCATTCTATGCTAATCCACTGTACACTATTTCACTGTACTCAACTCCATTCTACCACACTAAATGCTGCGCTATTCCACTCATTAACATTCCACTGTACACCACTAAAGTGAATACCACTGCACTATACACTATTCCTCTGTACACCTGTGCACTTTACGCCACTACGTGGTACCCTACTCCAATATATAACACTCCACTCTATGACAATAAACTATATGATATTAAACTGTGCATCACTTAATTCTAGAGCACTGCACTCCACTCCACTCCACTCTACTCCAATGCACTCTACCGTACAACATTCTATTCTAACACTGTACGATACTCCACTCTACGCCATTCTATGTTATTCCACTAAGTGCCACTCCACTCTATGTCAATACATGATACGCTATTCCACTGCATGCCACTTTACTCCACAATATTCCACCCTAAACCACTCCAAAGTATGCTATTACACTGTATGCCACTCCAGCCTACCACACTGCACTCCACCTCACTCCACTCTAGAACACTCCACTCTATGGCATTTTACTCTACAAAACTCTACTCTGTGCCACTACACTGTATGTTACTCCACTCTAAGCCACTACAGTCAATGCTAGTCCACTTTACGTCACAATATTGTACCTCACTCCACTCCATGCCACTCTACATTACACTACTTCACTGTTCCCCACTCCACTCTACAATATAACACTCTACGCCTCTCTGCTCTACACCACTCCACTCTACCCACTCCACTGTATGTTATTCCATTGCATGCCACTCCAATATATGCCACTCAACTCTACGACATTCCATTCTACTCTTTTCCAATGTAAATCACTACACTTCCTCTCACTCCACTCCACGCCAGTCCACTCTACAACACTCAACAGTACACCACTGCACGCTATGTCACTCCACTGTATTTCTGTACTCGTGCCTGGAGAAGGCAGAAGTTATAGTTAATGTAGTATGGCTACCAAGTTGAATTCACTGTGCATGTTGGTGCACAAGTTATAATTATTAGAAGGTGTTACGTAAATGATAAATTAAAGGTATAAGTATAAGTTTAGACATTTTAATTTTTTCTGTACTTAACATTTTGTTTGTAGCTAAACAATAAATAAAGTTATATTAATGTAAAAGTGGTGCAGAAATTATAAATTTATGTCACAATGATAACTTAAGAATGTTTGTGTATTTGAAGTCATGTTTGTATAGAAAGAACAAATAAAATTTCCTAACTATATCAAATATATCAAAGGTTTAACCTTTATTTTTTTCATTGAATTTCATTTTTTTATTTTCAATGAAAATATTTATGAAATCATAGAGTTCACAGTCACTTTGTCATTTTACAGCTCAGCAAGGTCGACACTGTGTCAAACCTATGCTTAAAGACTTTGCTGTACAAATGGCAAAAGACTTTGTCACTATCAAGTTCGGCGTGGATAGCACTGGGCTGATCCAATGCTTAAAAACTTTGCTAGATAAACAGGCATTGGAGGTGAACAAATTTAGAGTGTTGCTGGTGTTGCAGGGTGCTCCTTACTAGAGCTGTTCTCCATCTAAACCTGGGAACTACCCAGAGTTCTCTATTGGCTAGGTAATAGAAGCTCAGGCTTAATTAACACAGTATCCAGGACGGTGTGTGTAATGTGACCTAATGGTTTTCCTTCTCATGCTCTTAAGGTGACAGTGCATATGCCTTGTGTCCCTGGCTACTCACACCATACCTGACTCCTAAGCCAAGAAGTGGGAGGCAGTACAACAGGGCACACAGGATAACACGTTCAATAATAGAGAGGACCTTTGGGATCCTGAAGTCCTGCTTTTGCTGCCTCCATAGGACCAGTGGGGCACAAATGTACACACCAGATACTGCAAAATAATCGCCACATGTGCCATACTGCACAATATTGCAATGAAGAAGAGTTTGCACAACATCCCCATAGAGCCTGAATCTGGCTCTGATGGTGACTTACCACCACTACAGGGGCAGCAGAAGGGCACACGGGCAGAAGAGGGACATGCACAATGCACAGAGATCATCAACAACTATTTCCTAGCTAAGAGAAACTAAAATATCCAACAATGAGACATCACACATGATGGAAATGCTTGGTGAATAACTGAGACCACCTTATATTCAGGTAGCAAAAACATTGTTTCTCTCAAGCATCAACTGTATCCTTGTGGATGTGAAATTGTTATAAAATAACCAACAAAATAAATAATGGTAAACAAAACAAAGGTGACTCAATCCTCTGAATGTACAGTGGTTCACTTCTTTCATCCTCTGGGGATGGGAGCTTTGTCAGCAACCTGGGCTGTTGGACTGGTGACATGTCAGTCTCAGAAAAGTGTCTGCATGAATGCCTGCTACTGCATGCCTCCTGCATGGATGTGCTCTTCAGGCTAGAGCCCTCTTTGTTCTCAGGTGGGGGCAGATGTTGGGGACAAAGAGATTGTGAGGCTGGATATTCTCAAGGGCTGTGGCCACTTGCACTAGCCCAGGTGCAACATCCTGACAGCAGTGCCATATATCAGTCTTAATGTTCCAGTCCACCTTGCTGGTCCTGTTGTGGCTACTACCAGGTCATTGATAGACCGGGTGAATGAATAAAACCTTGCCAGACACTGACCATGCCTCTCTCCATTTCCATTAGCCACAGTCCTGGCCTTTCCCCAAATTCTACAGTGACTTAGACATTTGTTTCAACTGCCTATTGAAAGTCTGTATTTGTTTTGTCTGCAGGCACTGTTCACAGATGATCGACCTCTCCAACCCACCATACACAGGAGGACTCTCCAACATATTGTTGGACATGTTCTTGCTACAGCCTGCTGACCTTTGTCGTCTGGGTTGTCTGTGTGTCCTGAGCTCTGATATTTTGGAGTCCCTGCTCAGTTATTGACCTTCATCACTGTCCTCAAACTCTTGCTGTAGCGAGATGGTTGCTTTCCTGCCAGTTGGAGTTGGGATGATGGGCTGAAGGGATGACCATATCAGTGTCAGTAGGCCCTTTGGCTGCAATGGTTCCTGACACATCCAGGCCTGTGGAAATACATGTAAATAGTTAGTGTAAATAAATGGATAAAGTGTGCCCATGTTATTGCTGTGACTCTGCTTCATGTGTTTGTGACATGTTTATGTTGTACAGATATGTTTGGCATAGTCATAAGCACACAGTTCAGCCAGCCAACATGTGTACTACAACTTCCATGATGCATTGCCAGGGTGCAGCAAGCATCTCAATGGAGTTATACATGCTGTGATGTATGTTATATGTATTTTTTTTAGCTCAGAGAAGGAGGTCTTCCCTAACTGTTGCTTCATATGGGCCACACAATCCTCTGTCAGAAGCTCCAGCTCCTTCTCAGTAAATTTGAGCTACCTCTTCCTGCTCCCTGAGTCCTTGTTCCAATCTTCTGTAGCCGTGGTTTTCTCCAGGTATAGTGTTGTGTAGTGGCAGAGGTGATGCAGGAGCACTCCGTAATTCCAGCCTAGGCCTCTGGGTTGTCGCCACACCGAATATTTGTAAGCTTTGTGGTCTGACATCATCATTCTGCATCCAGAAATCTCTGTTTCCTATTTTGCGATTTACAAATTTGCATTTTCCTAATTGCATATGCAAAACCATAGAAATTGCTATTTGTTGAATCAGTGGTTAAATACATTCCGTTTTGTGGTTCCCAAATAGCGATTTCTATGGATTCACTAGTTGGAAATTGCAAATTCAGAATTTGGTACTTATGGATTGTAGAGTGAAGTGTCATACAGTAGAGTTCTGCAGACTGTGGTAGACTGGAATAGAGTGTTGTACAGTGAAGTAGAGTTTTGTAGAGTGAAGTAGAGTGCCATACAGTGGCATAGAGTGCAATAGAGTGGTATCGAGTGGAAGAGCATAGAGTGTCATAGAGTGGAGTAAACACCTTAGAGTGGCATAAAATGGAGCCGCATGTTGCTGAGTACGGTGATGTGCCGTAGAATGTCCTAGAGTACAATAGATTAGAGTGGTATGTCGTAGAGTGTCTTAGAACAGAGGGGGCAGAGTGGTGTGGCGTACAGTGGAGTGGATTGTCATGGACTATGTGTCATTAAGTGCCTTAGAGTGGAGGGGTGAACAGTTCAGTGGCATAGAGTGTAGTGTCATCTTGTATAGTGGAGTGGCATGTTACAGAGTAGAGTGCTATGTCATACAGTGGAGTGACATCTTGTACTGTGGAGTGGCATGTCATTGAGTGGTGTGGCATTTCGTACAGAGTCATAGAGTGGAATAGACCAGCATAGAGTGGAAGGGCATAGAGTGCAGTAGAGTATTGTACAGTGCAGTGACAAAGTGTAGTGGTGTGCCTTGTTGAAGAGTGTAGTGGCATGTCATAGAGTGGCAAGTTGTAGAGTGTCTTAGAGCGTATGGCCATAAAGTGGAGTAGCATCTTGTAGAGCTGAGTGGTGTATTGAAAAGTGGAGTGGAGTGTCATAGAGTTTGAGTGGAGTGTTGAAGAGTGGAATTGCTTGTCATAGAGTGGATTGGCATGTCATAGAGTGGAGCGGTATATCATGGAATGGAGTGGTGTCGGAGTGTGGAGTACAGTGCTGTAGTGTAGAAGGTAATAGAGTGCCACACAGTGTTGCAGAGTGGAGCGGCTTCTCATACAGTAGAGTGGTGTGGTGTATCATAGAGTGGAGTGGCATGGATTGTCGTAGAGTGGAGTACAATGGTGTAGGGGGAAGAGGTATGCCAAAGAGTGGAATGGCATTTCATACAGTGGAGTGGAATATCAAAGAGTGTAGGTGTGCATCATAGCGTGTCATAGAGAGAAGTACAGTGTCACAGAGTGGCCATCCATAGAGTGGAGCAGAGTGTTGTAGCGTGGAGTATCATAAAGTGGATTGGCGTATTGTACAGTGAAGTGGCATGGAATATAGTAGAGTGGAGAGGCATGCTGTAGAGTGGAGTGGCATGTCATTGAGCAGAGTGGCCTGGAGTGTCATATAGTTGAGTGGGATGTTGTAGAGTAGAGTAGTATGTCCTAGAGTGGTTTGGCATGTCATGCAGGGGAGTGGCATATCACAGAGGAGAGTGGAGTGGAGTGGAGTGTTGTGTTGTAGAGTATCATAGACTGAAGTAAAGTGCCTTAGAGTGGTGGGCCATAGAGTGGAGTAGAGTATTGGGGAGTGGAGTGGCGTGGAGTGCTGTGTCTAAAGTAGAGTGGCCTGGAGTATAGTAGAGTGAAGTGAATTTTGATAAAGTGGATTGGGGTGCGATACACTGCAGTGGTAGTTGTAGAGATGGAAGTGATGAGGTATACTTTTCAATTTCTACGTAATGTCTTTAAAGATGAAATACAGCTGTATTGCTTTCCAGCAGTTACCAGAGTCTCTATAGTTGTTGGTGGTATTTAGTAGGATTGGACTATCTTTATAGCCCACTTTGTGTTAATGACCAGTCATGTAATGGTTAACCTCTTAATTTTCTTTCTTATTTAGTTTTCTATTTGTTTTCATTGTTATGTGACCAGGAAAGGGTGTTTAAGTGCCTTTCTAATACTTGTGAAACTTCATTGCTGCAGACTAGTTTATTGACTTACCTCATTTAGTTGTTTGTTGTAGTGTGCTTCCTTGGTAACCCAAATTGTAATTAAGCCAACCATTGTCTACTTTCACAATTATATTGTTGATATAATGTACTTTCCCAATGGCCATTCATTTAACTCTGTACAAAGTTGTTTTTCTGCCTCTGTGTTCCTCTGTGTTCCTCATTCTTGCATGTTAATGCCCCTGCAAGATATTTCATGTTTGGGTAGAAGGGCACAGTTTACGTTTTTTGGGGCCAGTGAGCATGCCAAGAAAGCAGATTTGGAAACTGATTGAGGTTTGAAAGGAGTAGAACTAACATGGATTGGTGAAACAGGCTTGAGATGAAATCAGTTACTCCCTCTACGTTCCTCTGTTAGTACATGTGATCATCCCAACTTTGCAATTATCCACTAGGGAGGCAATGATTTAGGACACTTAACTGGAGTAAGACTGAAAATTGACATGAAGGAGACATTTCCCACCCTAATGTCTATGTTTCCAGACACATTTTGTCTTATGAAACATTTATCAGAGACAAAAGTGGAAGTGGTCTACCTTAAATGCTGCTAAGTTTGAAATGACGCATAGGTATGTCAATAAGGCAGTCTCACCATTCCTTTGAGATCATAAGATTTCTTACATTTTTCATTTGAATATCAACTATTTCAGTGCAGCACTGTAATGTCCTGACAGTGTCCATTTTGCAACCTATGGAAACCATCTTGTCATAACAAACCTGGAAACGTGGCTTCACAAACATATTTAAATCTTTTTGAGACGAAAAAAACAAAGGGGGTCATTCCGACCCTGGCGGTCCATGACCGCCAGGGCCGGGGACCACGGAAGCACCGACAACAGGCTGGCGGTGCTTCCAGGGCCATTCTGACCGCGGCGGTAAAGCCGCGGTCAGAAAAGGGGAACCAGCGGTTTCCCGCCGGTTTTCCCCTGGCCCCATGGAATCCTCCATGGCGGCGCTGCTTGCAGCGCCACCATGGGGATTCCGACCCCCTTCCCGCCACCCTGTTTCTGGCGGTTTTTACCACCAGGAACAGGATGGTGGGAACGGGTGTCGTAGGGCCCCTGGGGGCCCCTGCACTGCCCATGCCACTGGCATGGGCAGTGCAGGGGCCCCCTAACAGGGCCCCATGAAGATTTTCACTGTCTGCTTTGCAGACAGTGAAAATCGCGACGGGTGCCACTGCACCCGTCGCACCCCTGCAACACCGCCGGCTCCATTCGGAGCCGGCTTCTATGTTGCAGGGGCTTTCCCGCTGAGCCGGCGGACGCCCTTTTGGCAGTCGCCCGCTGGCCCAGCGGGAAAGCCAGAATGGCATCCGCGGAGCGGCCATTTGGCGGTGACCGCATGGCGGGCGGCGGTCAGAATGACCGCCAAAGTCTCTTTCAAGAGCCACCACGTATTGGGGGTCATTCAGACCTTGGCGGACGGCAGAGGCCGTCTGCCAAGGTACCGCCGACAAATGACCGCACCGCGGTCAAAAGACCGCGGCGGCCATTCAAACATTTCCGCTGGGCCGGCGGGCGCTCTCCATAAGAGCACCCGCCGGCCCAGCGGAAATGCCCCTGCAACGAGGACGCCGGCTCAGAATTGAGCCGGCGTAGTTGCAGGGGTGCGACGGGTGCAGTTGCACCCGTCGCGTATTTCAGTGTCTGCAAAGCAGACACTGAAATACTTTGTGGGGCCCTCTTACGGGGGCCCCTGCAGTGCCCATGCCATTGGCATGGGCACTGCAGGGGCCCCCAGGGCCCCCCGGCACCCCCTACCGCCATCCTGTTCATGGCGGGTTTCCCGCCATGAACAGGATGGCGGTAGGGGGTGTATGAATCCCCATGGCGGCGGAGCGCGCTCCGCCACCATGGAGGATTCAATGGGGCAGCGGTAAACCGGCGGGAGACCGCCGGTTTACCCTTTCTGACCGCGGCTGAACCGCTACGGTCAGAATGCCCTTGGGAGCACCGCCAGCCTGTTGGCGGTGCTCCCGTGGTCGGTGACCCTGGCGGTCACCGGCTGCCAGGGTCAGAATGACCCCCATTGTGTGCAATTTAATTTTATCATATGTTAGTTTTTTGCAATTCATTAAGTACTGTGGTGTTTTCTAGATACATTTGTGATAGCACAGCAGTACTGGATGAACTTTTTTGAAAATATATGAATAAATAAAACTACTTTTCCCTACCTTTACAGTTTACTAAACTGCCTTGTTACGTATGCTACATCATATCAACAGTAATAACCTATATTTTCAATTAAAACACAGCAAAAAGCAAGGTGTGGTCTAAACAAATGTTCATTTTCCAACTGGTTTCATTAACTAATAATATTGTGTTTCCTCATTGCCAGGTATCATGGTATACCAATGTATTTTCACGGTATACTGTTGCCCAATATATCACTAGTAAATGATAATTTTATCAATTAATAAAAACCATAAAACATTCCATCCCTGTATAAAGAGTACAAAGCATGATCAATGCAATAAATACATTAACCCACGTGGTTCCATTTCCAATGAGCAGCGGATCATATAAACCAGGGTTAAAATCAAGGTAAAACATTAAGTAACCCACGAACATCATTCATAATCTACTAGGGTTGCGGTGGGAATCAGTTCATGGATTACGTTTTAAGGTGTTTTCAGCCATAAAAATGAAAAAAGATTCTATCACAATATTCTAGTTCAGGTATCATGCCAAAACGAAATTTGACCTTATTCCCTACAAGCATAATGCCAAAGTGGTTAGTACTATAATGAAACATATGCAGAGTTGAACAAAAAGTGCATTACATTCCATCTGCCCTTCATAGAGTAGAACTTCAGTCGAGGGGGTACGCTAGACCTTGTTTCCAGGAAGCAAAGTATCAAAAAACATTTGATATTAAAAGTTACTAGCTTAAATATTGGGCAAAGTTGGGCAAAAAGTGCATTACATTCCTTCTGCATGGTAGCTAAATACCAATCAGATGTTAAGTAATTAATCTTTGACAACATGATACATATCCTAACTCATTCCCTATGATCGGACTCAGAGGGGGTATAGATCAGGGATGATGAGAAAAAAAAAACACTAAGGTCCATTTTCCACCTGCCCTGTTGCTTGCCAAAATGCCGGGGTCACTAGAATCTGGATGAAGCAGTAAGTGAAGTCAACATTTCCAAAAATTGGACCTGCCAATATTTAATATTTTATTTCTTGAATCAAATGCTTCGATTAGGGCCAGTCTACGTGCTCTGATCCCTAGGGTATTGAATTCCTTTTTCAACAAATTTCTTCTTTGAATAGCTAAGGCCTGACAAATACAGACCACTTGCACCAACATTTCCACCACCAGATAGCATAAGCGGCATTCCTGGTTAACTCTTGGTTTTGTCCGTTACTACTTAAATACTTTTGAACCAATTAACATCTACTAACAAAACAACCCTTTCTACAATAAATGTATATTCCTGACAAATTTCATCAAAATCCATTCAGCCATTTTTCAGCTATGTTTGTGTAAATAATCTATGGAAAGTGCAGTGATGGGAAAACTTGTTATTGTGATCCCCCCATTCTTCTTTGCATCCCCTTAACTACTCATCACAAAACTGTGTGTCATCAGCCATTATTGAAAAAGGGATATGTCTGCAAAGCTTCACGGAGATTGACCATGTTATAACCAATCAAAAATCTGAGAATTTCCTATCTCTCAAAATCGTACGTATAACTATTGAGTGGTTATCACCACTCTATCATATATATATATATATATATATATATATATATATATATATATATATATATATATACATATCCATGAAATATTACTTCTTTCCACATATTATATCAAAATGGGGACTATTGATACACTTTCAAAAGTTACAGTAAAGCACTGGGTTAGGATTTAAGGGATGCTTCAAAAGAACAAAAGTTTTTGAAAAATACGTGTCTATTTTCCCACAGCTATTATGCTGCAACTTGCCAGAATCTACTTTGATTGTCTCTCAGAGATTCAAGACCTCTGAATGCATTCACAAAACTCTAATCTGTGTGTGTGATCCTTAATACCTATTTGAATAATTTTCAGAGTAAATGATGAGATTGACATAGTGTCAAATATAAGGGTGGATTGTTCGTGAAATACTAGAACAGGCTAAGGAGACCCCCTAGAAGAGGGGCATCAAGGTAGACCACTCATGAGCCTTCCTGCAGTAGTTGAGTTTAACTGAGGATACAGCAGAAGGGAAAGCGGGAAGGAGATATGAGCTTCTTTGGGCTGAGGCCAACAGAGTTTAAGACATTTGTCTTCAACAATGGTTTATGGGGATGGATGTTAGAAGGCTCCTTTAGCAGAAGGGGTAATGCATAAAATGAATAATACTAGTGAAAGTAATTTCTGTTTTTTGAATAATTTCTATCAGCACCGATGAGATAAAACTTCATTTTTGAAAATCAAATGAGGTTAGGATTAGTTTTGCAGTGCCTATCATACCTAATCTCTGCCTGCCACAACAGAGTAGATTGTCTGCAACCCAATTTGTTTTACACTGTGATTACTCTTGTTTGCCCAAAATAATTTTTCAATTGTTCTAATTTAGCCATATCACTTTTGTTCAAAGCCATACTCGTGCATTCTTTCTGGGAATGTGTTGTTATGCTACTACTGAAATTCCACTTCAAGAAGATTTATTTAATGTTCAATTAGCTTCACACAAGAATTCCATTACAAATATACGCACAATGTAACTAGTAATTGTTATTCGTCTTGCACTTTTGTCAAATATCTTAATGAATTGTATTACTATTTGATACTCTGCTCCTATTGGTGTTCAGGGGTATGTTTCTGGTTTTGCCATTGGTTCTGAGCTAAACTGAACCTTTTTTGATACAATGACAGAAGTTGTGAAACTGACATCACAGGTTGATCCTTAGACCCACGCATAGCTCTTCAACAGCTACTTAGTTGCTGCCCAGTGAGGTGGAGGTGTAGTCTAAAGAATATAAATAGGACTTTTTGAGCTTTGTTTACTTTCAGATCTTGCCACTGCAGTCATGACTCCGGAGAAAGGGGTATTGAGGGTAGTGCCAAGGGTACCAAATGGGAAACTAGTAGCTTCTTCCTCTGGTAATGACTTACTGGAGTCCATGTCTGATGTGGGATACCATGGATAATCACACTTTTGTTCTCAGTTTTTAATCCTTAATGCTCATTAGTAGAGCAAATCTTTCTAAACATGTTGCATTTCAAGCTAAATACCTATAAAAGCTTTTCAAGACCAAGGATATTTGATTAGACAGTTTCACAATGTACCAAATATGCAATATAAAGCTCGGATAAAAGGCATCCTCTCCCAGACAGCAACAGAGTAGTTGCTACAATAATATCATTTTCTGCAAATAACATAGACGTATCATGTGCAGGCAAATGAAGCAAGAACAGACCAATAACTAAATGAATGTGCAAAAACTGCAACATTTGATTCAAATGTTCCAAACCTTCCTTTGGGGGAAGGGTGTTCAGATATAGTTTTTTTTAAGAACTATTAGGTTGCTACAACTCACACAGTGTATTTGGTGTGTGCCATTTGCCACAGATTATTCTATAAAGTAGAACCTGATGTTTCTCATTGTACCAGATCTACTGGCCCATTCTGCATTAAAATAGAATATTTGTTATTCATTGTGCTAAAATTCCTTGTCTGAGAACCCCAAAACTGTGGTATACTGATGAGAACAATGTTTCTGACCTGTGTTTTTTTTAATGCACTATTTGTCACATAAAATCTACAGAGAATGACTCAGTGTTTTGTGCATTGCACCAAAACAGCGAAGGGAGGAGACACATGTTATTTTGACTCAGTCCTTATGATATCTCCATCTCCATTGTTCAATGTATTAGCCCCTCTCCTCCAGAGTTTGATTTTGTTTGCGCCTCTGGCACTTACCAGAGATTTGTGAATTTTCAATGTTGTATTTGTTCCTCTGGAATATACCTGGGGGCATATTTACACCTAATTTGCACAGAATTTGTGTCATTTGTTAATGCAAATTTGGCGCAAACCTAACTCCATATTTATATTTTGACGTTAGACCCGACTAACGTCAAAATATTGAAGTTTGCACCATTTTTTAGATGCGTGAACCTACCTTGCATCCATGAGATGCAAGGTAGGCATTCCCATGTAAAAAATGGTGCTACCCCATAGCTCCTTATTTACCCCCATTGCTAAAATGACCAGGGGTGGGAGGAGGAGCTTGCTTTGCACCATTCTTTAATGCCTGGGTCAGACTAGGCGTTAAGGGACCTGTGTGCCCATTTCCATGGTTAAACACCATGGAATAGGTCCACAGTTGCCCTCCTCAAGACCCAGGAACGACCCCACCCACACCAGAGGATGGGGGACACCATCCCAGGTAAGAAGGGTAAGTATAGGTAAGTAATTGTTTTTTTATTTTTAATTAAAGTGCCATCGGGCCCATCTTGGGGCCCCATGCAAGGCACAGGGTGCAATGGCCATGCACAGGTAACACTGGTCCCCTGGGCTTGCCCTTGGGGTGGTGGGCATGACTCCTGTCTTTTCTAAGACAGGAGTCATGTGGTATGGATGGTCAGAAAATTACGCTAGGCTGATTAGAGTCATCTTTTTTAACTCTAACCAGCCTCAAGTCATTTTTTGGTGAAAAACCCCCTTCTCCTATACCATCAGCTCCACCTGGCTAACATCATTTTTTTTTACGCTAGCCCACCTATTGCACTGGCCTGCCCCATTCCATAAATATAGTGCCCGCCTGGTGCTCAGGAATGGCACAAGCTGGTGCTAAACCTTTTGGTGCAAAACTGCATTAGAAGTTTTGCACCAAAAAGTATAAATATGCCCCCTGGTGCTTTAAGAATCACACGCAATGAAGAAACCATTACAATATTGTAGCCGTGCACGTATGTATAACTGCATATATTCTGTAAAAGAAGCTTCATGTTGTTGATGAAGCAGTCAGCGTTATGGCAAATTCTGATGCTTGAGTTTTACTGTAGTTTGAGAAGGCACATTATTATATGCATCAGTCATTCCTTTATCGCCTTTGAACAAAGAGGGAACACCTCTCATACTAAATTACATCCTTTGACAGTGTACTTTTAAAGACAGATGATACTGTTCCCCCTCAATAAGATAACGAATGAGAAGGGAAAAAAGAGTTGTAATCTTTAAATTGCTCAATTCCAACTCCAGCTCAAATGCCAACACGGTCACTATATTTTCTGTTCGAACTGTGCATCTTTCGCATCAAAACATAAACTTAAAATTGCCTACATTTTTTGATGTTCATCTTTTTGTAACTTGCACAAGGAGTCACGCAGACAGCGCAAGGCGGGTCATTTTAGTGCAGTTAATCACAGACAGATGTTGTGAAGTAGTTGTACTGCATAGTAAATGTAAACAATTGCCTAATTAAAGCCAAGAGGTGGCATCATGTAAAGTAAGGTCACTGTTAATGTATATAAGGAGCAGGAGAAATGTCATAGTTGCCTGGCCTGTGCTAAATTGATAAACCCAATTACACATGTGCGGTTGTGCTGCACAGCAGCATATACACATCCACGCAGAACCCACCAAAGGTATCATCATAGAGTGTCGCCTTCTCTCAGTGTGCTTGGTAGCTCACTGGGAGGCCCTTGGCTTTAAATCAAAGGTTTGATGCCCCACACCAAAATAGTTGGTGTTCATAACGTCTCTGGGTCCCAGTGAAATTGTTATAATGTAAGGGGAATCTTGCACAACTCCCAAAGTCCGCGCTTCCTTGTTTCACGTAACTATTTGACACTTCACTGTTGAGTGTTATTGAGTAATTTTCACTTCTTGTTCAAGCGGAAACTGTTTCACAGGAATTGTGTAACTGGTGTGCCATGGACGCAGACATTTTCTGCTCATACCTGTCTCCCAATGGCCTCTCGAGTCTGTTGTATGCGAGGCATCCCCTTGCATAGCATTTTCACTCATACGGCTGAAAATTAGGCAATTTTCAAAGGAAAAATATGTTCAATTTTATTCAATCCTACATTTCACCCACCCTCAAGCAGGTTATAAGGCCCGCCTAAAAGTGAGGTACAAGGGTCCCCGTGCACGTGTGGGATGCGCCTTAATGCCATGTTTTACACACTCCCCCTTCACTTGATGCTGGCAGGCGGCCAATGCCCTCTCTAGTAGATTTGGTATCCCACCTTGTCCCGTCCCATATGCCTTACAACCAGGAGCATAAAATTCAGGCCACCCCCGAGAGAGCTGTTTTTGACAACTGGCATTTCTGATCGCGGACAGACTGCTAGAGAACACTGTCCCCTTACTGACATGGGGAAAGACCATAAAGAAAATCACAGAATACTCCACGAAAGCAAGAATAAATCACCTACTTCACCACATTTGATATTACAGAAGGGACCTAAATACCCCCTCCGCACTAGCTAAATTGTGCTTACTTAAAATTACACAATTTACCAAAGTGCCTCAACTTCAGCAATTTCACTTGCTCCACAATTTGTATAATATGGCACCATTTGACCAGACGAGTTTTTATTTATTTCTTGATCTAATGAAATTGTTTTCATACAACATACACACCTGTCAAAGAGGATTTTACCTTTGGTTGCTCAAAAACTATTTTCTATTCCAATGGCCATTACCCTGTCATTTTTAGTTCATGGACACCTTCCCTAGCAACTCATGAAGGCGATCGCATTCTCCGAGTCTCTGAACTCTTCACAGGTTCGCCTGCCTCATCAATCAAGGACACGCAGCGTGAATAATGCACAGCATGGGACGCATACAACTTCTTTGGGGTGTACCACCCACACGTACCTCTCCGCATGCGTCTCCCTTGTGTTTGGTTTAAACTGGTCAAATGGTGGTGCATGTGCTACTCCGAATCAGTCCTTCTATCATTAAATGTTGTCTTGTGACTGGTGTCCTTATTAAAAAGTCTGTGTTCACTCTTGGCGCTTTGTAATAAAGTGTTTGGATAATGATCTGCTGAGATTATTCCATAACTATATTGGGAAAGTGCTCTGACCCCGTGAGAATCTTGCCTGAGTCCCGCAATACCTAAATAAATAAAAAGGATGCAACAAAAAAATATAATAATGTGCGTTCATTTTTTTATGTCAGACCCTGGAAGTGCCCTGAAATGCACATCCGCGGCCTAAATTGAAAGTATTCATTGACTGCTGTCTCTTAGGTCTGAGGATTGTCCGAAATGCAGGTTCATGTTGTCCCCGCGAAATGAAGAGGATACATAATTATTACAATAACCAGACAGGCTGCTGCATTGCTTTGAGCTTTGCTCTCGTACGTGTTTCTTCGTACCCTTGCCGCTTTGAAGTGTAAAATAGTGGCCTCCACAGTCTGAGTGCGGCACTGATTAAAAGCGTTCCTTTACTCACTTGACAGTCTTAACATTAAAACCCGCATCGAAAAATACGCAAAACATAATTAAAATTCCTATGGATAACCAAAGAGTTTCTGCTTTCAGTAGCTGACATCTTCTAGACAAACAACACGTCAATGTGACTTTCAAAAAATGGCGGGCCTTTCATCTGCATGTGAGGGACACGTCAAATTGTACTGTATCGGCTGTGCGGGAGCCCCCGAGGTCACGTGCCTTTCATAAAATGTTGCTCTGTAAATATGAATACCAGACTGCTAACTTAAAAAAATATTTCACCGTGTTAGGAGGAGGCGTGACTTGGAGGTGGGTGGGGCGAGCCTCCTGTGGAGAACTATAGCCACTTCAGCTCCTTTCTTTCCCAGAACATAAACACCCCCCAAAGTCCCCCCCCCCAAAAAAAACAATCTTGCAGAGGCTGGCACCAACCATCTGGGCTGTTGGCTTTGGGATAGTCTTCCTCAGCCGTTGCCTTATTTGATTGTGCCCCCTTAAGAGACTGGTTTTCTGGGTTGTTTGTCAGGTTTGTGTATCAGCCCAAGGCATTACATGGATGTGTTCATTTTTCCTATAGTTAGAGGTGAAATTTATGATTTTATTTTTATTTTTGTGTGCACCCAATATATTCAACCCACAATATTGATGGGACACACTATTTAGGGTAGAATATAAAAAAATGAAATATCTACAGGTACGTAAATCTAGATTTTCTATATCCAAGTATAAATATATGTGCCTACATGGTACATATATATATCTTCCAGGTACCTAGATCTGGAGTTAGGAATATTAAATCTATTTTTCCCTATGTGCACTTGCCTTTCGATGTTTTGGTGTTCAAAATTCTGTCCTTGAAATTCTTATACTGCAATATTGTTGTTGGTGTGGATATTCAGTAGTACAATCTCTTATTTTGATATTTGCATCATTTTCTTAGAATTTCTGGTAAGAACAAATAATTATTTTGTAATTCGTAAAGAAGCAAATGAGCTGGCACTCAATGCTGCCACCCATCTATCCCACTCGGTACTTCAGCCCCGCAGCTCTTTTGATATGCTAGCGCGCTCGGTCCTTAGTAAAGTCAACTTACAAGGGGACGCGTATAGGTCGATGAATCTTTTGAATCGCATGGAGTGTCCTAGTCATGCAGTGACTATTGAATCAATAACTAACATCAATAACCAAGGATAACACTCCCTAAGACACAAGTTTAACCATACTAATCAAGAACAACCACTACACCAAAATGTTTAACAAGGTTTATTCCGTATTGGTTACAATTCTAATCATCTGTTAATTCAATCTTTATGAATCAATCCTTATTAATCCATTAACAGAAAAACATTTTCTCCAAGGAAACATGTGCAGCAATGTAAAACTATAAGCTATGAATATCGGCATTAAGAATGTAATTCTGCAATTTAATTCGTCAGTCATTTGTCACCGTCAACGTCACCCCTGACAGACTACCTAACCAAGATGAGCATTAGCATGTGGGTTTTCATGCAAAAACAATTTAGAGAAAATATCAATTTAGAAAAATTCTACCTAAGAGAGAAATCTCTATAAAACAGCGCAGTTGGTACCTAGAAGAAAAGGCACAAAATTGTCAGTCACATTTTCATAGCTACCTATCCAGGATGGATCAGCAACAAGTCAGTCTTTGTCTTTAGGTCATAAGATAGTCAGCTACAGATCAGGCTCACAGAGTATGAGCCCAATATCAGCACCATGGACAGCGTCTCCTGACGTCATCAATCTCTTCCCAGATTCGCCTAAATTCTGAAGTCTTAGCCCCTTGTCATGACTTTTTATTAGGGTCTCCCAGTCCATCCCATTAATTGCTAATTGGTCAATCAGTCGGAAGATAAGACTCCAACCTATAGTTTTTATTTACCAAATCATATTATTATATTTCACAAAACACTGATTGGTTCTTCTTGCGATGAGGACATCATCTGGTTCCTCAGGTAATGAAATTGTTGCCTATGTTTCTTCAGTCAGTGCCTCTATTGTTCAAGTCCTGGGAAAGTACATTTAGCCTACACTACACTTAATTGTATCAAATTGTCTTCATCATCTCCTGTCCGTTGGTACATTGCAGAATATTCTAGCTAAGCAGCTTGAACTCTGAGCGGTTCAAGGTCTCTGTCTCCGGTTACCAGTCCTTTGCAAGGCGTTTGAATTCTCCATGTTCAGAGCGAGCAAGGCAAAGTGAAACCAGGCCCTTAGTCTGGCTAATTTAAGAATATGAATTAATAGAAAACATAGGTTATACATTTCATTATGACATATTAGTAAATTTTTCTCATAGATTTTTCATTATTTTGCATCTTTTACGTTATTTTAATACATATGGTGATCATACCCCGTGGGCACATTTCTTAACGCACACATTATTTTCTATCATTGATTTCTCTACGCATTTTCTTTATTAGTAATCACACATATAAGTCATTAATGATTTCTTAATTAACATATCTGCTCCGTCAGATACTGCCCACTGCATTGCCACCCTCCCATGTAGTATTTTAGCCTTTGCAGCTCTATTGAAGGGACATTAGGATCCCATGATTAATGGGAAGCAATTTGGAAGCTGTCAGTTTTTCTGCAGAGGACAGGATATATTAGTGTCTCAGAAAAATTGGTGTGTTCTTTGTAGAGCAGTGAGTACATGTTTACAGTGCACTCTGATGCACCCATTCTGCTGCTGGGCTGAGCTGTGAGAGCAGAGATCCAGTGGAGCTTGTTTCAACCTCTACCAATCGTCTGGGGTGAGTGGTATTTAAGTGGTATGCTTCTGATTTTCTCTGAGATGAAGTACAGCGGCTAGTGCAGAGAAATGGCTGAGCCTCACTGATTCCCTGGCTTCAGTATGGCCATTTGCCTTTCTTCCTTGTCTGTGATGTGTTTTCATCAAATTTATGTCAGTGATGTCCTGTTCATACGCTCATCCCATTGCACTGTCCACCTTGATTCTAAAGAATGTTATACGTGGTCCATAATGGAAAGCTCATACAAACGATATGAAGGAGAGCTGCCTGAGCTTAATCTTTTGCCAAAACTTATCCTAAGCAGCATGTTGTGCTTAAAATGCTTTGCTGGTGGGACTGAATTCAGAGTTCTTCATCTTTCTCTTTCCCTCCTTTCAATGAGGTCTACAGGGATCTCAAGAAATTTCGAATTCTCAATTATAATATTGTTTTTTATGGTATTAAGCCAGGTTGTACCATCATACATGTATCTCTTTTACCTGCACTGGGCATTTGCATGTAATCAAGCCACTCAATCTTTCTTCTGTTCCAACTGAGACCATAAGTGAGGATCTACCTTCAGCAGGACGTCTATAGGAGAAGGATCAGCATGATGTGCCTTATTGGTCTAAGAGTTTAATATTTTTTGATTGATTATTCTAGCTTGCTGTCAGGACTGGTGCTATTTACAGCACGTCTTATCTGGCAACTCTAGTAGGTCTGACAGATAACTGAAGATGAAAGCTGGACTTTTTTTGTCTCTCCCATTTCTATGGGGAAACTACTAACAATTTGCATTCTAATGTTCACCTAAAAGTTCCCTCTCCAGTTTTCAAAGCAGGCTTTGAGACACTAAAATAATTCAACATTGCTATTAATCATGCTGTCCTAATACTGGAAAATGAAATTAGATGTTGCTCTAAAGTTATTTTTAACTCGCTCCTAACTGTTGTATTCACCTGAGAAGTAGGGGGTTTGAACATTAAATTGACCTATGCAAATTTGTTCATAAATAAATATGAAAGAACATATATTGCACAGTATACACATTTAGCACAAATTTCAAATATTGTTATTGGTATAATGTGTAAAAGTTGTGAGAAGGGAACGATAAACCATTCTGCATTTCCTAATGATAAGAATCATGAAGACTATCACTTTTTGCTCATGGTGTCTGTCAATTTGAAGTAATGGTTACCTTAAGGCAATACATTAATGCATTCATCCGGTCATCACCACATCCTCCAGTGGGTTAAAATATTTAGGGACACATTTAAGAACACCTAGCACCTCCTTGCACCACATTTGCGTAATTTCTTTTACCCTATTGTGTCCCAAAAAGGCCCAAATCCCTGCGCCAAATTTGCATGCTTTGCGCCACTTTGTAACCCTTTGCGCTACATAAAGCCTGCGCCAGGCATAATGTATGCAAAGGGGGCGTTCCCCTGTTAGGGAGGCCAAAAAAATGGCGCAAAGTAATCTGAGCGTTTTCTTTGCATTATTTTTTAGGGACTTTTAATGTCTGCTCAGAGTTCGCATTAAAAGGAGGCACACCATTGATTTCAGTGTGCTTCAATTGGCTTTGCAGGATTCGCATCAACATTTTTTACGCTAATCCTGCAAAGCTTCGAACTAGCATAAAAAATGTTGATGCTAGTTCCCCTAACTACTACCATGGTGAGCCATATTTTAGATACGGCGCACACATGGTGGCATTAGGGGGGCGCTAAGGTGCACAAGGAACGTGGAGCTGCACTGGGTACAGCGCCACTTTCCTTAAATCAGGCCCTTCGAATTTTTAAGGATGGTAAGAATTTCATCCAACCATCAACAGTTTGAACAAAGGTCTGATAGAGACAGAAACACTAATTTATTGGTAGTAGACACAATACTGAGAAAGTGAATATAGTTAATTAAAAAGTCCTTGACTGTATTACACAAGTAATAAGACAATATATCAGCTTTGAGAAAATCATATTAAGACAGTGGCATATCATCCCAAGTGATAGCATCGCAAAAGAGGTTGTAGTCGGAGAAAGATATTGGTTCTCTGGGGAGCCCCTGGCAAGATGCAAAAAGTAACATCATTACATGTATCAAACTCATGGACGTCAATTCACCAAAATGCCACGGGTAGTGGAAGTGACATCACACACCCTTTAACCCAGAATTTCCCCAGGATGTGATGTCACTTGACCTTAACCTGGATAATATCACAATAATAGATATCACTGAAGTTGCATTGTAACTGTGTCATTAATATAAAAAGAAAACACAAATGTCTCTTTTGAATATCCCTATAATACGGAGTTGAATGGGTTTGGGGGTCTGGGGTTATCCCCACAAGAACATTTTGTAAAATTGGTGAAATAATGCATTTTAAAGCAAAGCTTTTTTAAAAATAAATCTGCTAAAATGCCACAGGCTATAAAGAGGCACTTGTTAAATATATATAGTTTTTTTGGGTGTGCCAAGCTAATTGTCAAAACTGACAGCAGTAGGGTGGTTTTCCCCCCAATGTTTGCCCTACCTCCTCCACTATTCTGACCTCGTTGTTGCTGGTATTAGGACTCCATGCTCTTTACTACTGCTAATCAGTGCTACAGTGCTTGTGCTCTCTACTCTAAACATGGTAATACTGATTTATTCCCAATTGGCATATTTAATTTACTTACAAGTCCGTAGTAAAGTGGTACTGTGTGTACCCAGAGTCTGTAAATAAAATGCTACCAGTGGGTCTGTAGCACTGATTGTGCCACACACTTAAGCAACTGCTTAACCATGTCCCACGCCTGCCATTGCAGAACCTGTGTGTGTAGTTTTACACTGTTATGTCGACCTGACAAAAAACCCTTTTGACTGGCCCAAGCCTTCCCTTTTTATACACGTCACCCCTACCGTAAGCCCTGGACAACCCAGAGGGCGGGATGCAATGTGTTTAAAACACAGAATATGTATTTTTAAGTTTTACATGTTCTGGTAGTGAAAAACTTCCAAAGTCATTTTTCACTACTGCAATGCCCATCTCACTTATAGGATAACATTGGGATTACCTTCCTATATTTTATAAGTTTAATTCTAGATTTTCAAGTTTGGTGTCTTAGGAAAAAAACAACTTAAAACCCAAACTTATGGTGAAGTTGGATTTTAAATTGCAATTATGAAATGCCACTTTCAGAATGTTGGCATTTTCTTACTTTAGCCATTTGGTGCGTGCTGTCTGTCTCCAATCACATGTCTGGTGTGGGTGATAGCTGGGCTCTGTGTATTCAGCCAAAAACATTGGGAGCTTAAGTGTGATTTGACGGGTCATCCTGGCACGATGGAAGGGAGGAGCTGGACCCAGCCTCACTTACACCTAAATTGGCTTTGTCCTGTCCCCACACCAAGGGCTGCATACTGCCCTGTACAGAGTCTGGAGCCAGGCAGGAAGTGCAGGACCGCTGTGCACTTCAAAGGCCTATCTTCAAAGTCTCCCCCACTTCAAAGGCACCTGTGGGTATCAGCACTCAACCTCAGACACCTCCACTTCAGTACCCTACTGGACCTGTGGATACTCCGCTAAGAAGAAGGACTGCTGTGCTGTTGAAAGACTGACACTCTACTGGACTGCACTCTGGTGGACTCCTGCTTTGCCGTGCTGGACTGCTTGCCTGATGCCCTCTGCCTGGTGAGAAGGACTGAACCTGCACCACTTCACCCCAGAACACAGAGTGACTCCCAGGGCTAGTTGGCTGGCCTCCTGATCTGAAGTCTCAGGGACATAAAGTACTTCCAACCACCCTGCTTCTGCACCTGGACTTGCCATCTGTAAGACCCCTGCCAAGTTGTGCAACTCCAGTCTTGGACCTGTGGAAGTGGACTTATGGTGCATCGTCAGCACAACCAATGTATTCCCTGCTGAGCAATGCATCCCCAAGCAGAACTGATGCATCTCCTTGGCTGAGCAGCACATCCTGAAGCAGAACCAACACATCGTTTCTGTTGCGTAGTTTGGACCTGTCGCAACAGATTTCATCGCTGCTGTATCCTGCATCTTGGGTTCAACGCATTGCCTTTGAAACCACCACTGCATGACACTTTTCCCAGCACAAGCTCTTCCCATCTCCCATCAATGGCAGCCTAGACAGCAACACTGAAACTCCGCAATACAGCTTCACGGTTCATCGGAAACAACGCATCACCTTGACTATGCAGTGCATCCTCAACAGCAGCCTTTGCATCGCACGCACTATTGACAGAGTCCTTGATGTCGACACAACAGGACCTCGCACTGCAGCCTCGCCACATCTCAGAACCAACGCATCACCTCAGCTGCATGATGCAATGCTCCACCACCAGGATTTCAGGTACTTTGGTTCAGCTGGCCTAACTGGGTCCCTGTAGCTGGCTCACACTCCATTGAGGTCAGCCTGAACTTTTGACTTTGCCCCTGCTTGGCATGACCAGATGTCTCCAATAGCGCTTTGTACTTCCTGCCACTATTTTTACTTAACATTTTGAAATTCAATATTTCCAGTTCTACTAATAGGATGTTTGTTGTTTTTGTCCTGTTTTATTTATTACATTTTGATCTATTTTTCTAACCTGGTGTGGGATCTTTTTGATTGGTGCACTTACTGTTTTATAATTAGAAGTGTTACACAAATACTTAACACATTATCTCTAAGTTAAACCTGACTACTCTGTTCCAGTCTACCAGAGGGTAAGCACAGGATAATTTAGGGTTTGCTTGTGCCTTACCCTGACCAGGATTGTGGTTGTTTCTTGAACAGGCCTCAACCGCCCAGTCAACCAAAATCCCAATTTCTAACACCAATAAAACATGATGCTTCACAGGAGTTGACACCTTTTTTTCAAAATGTGTCATGGGTCCTAAAATTACCTCCATTGTGCCACGGCCAGCATTTTACAATGGGTGCCCATGTAAGACAACAATTATATATAAAATGCCAGTCCTCAAATTTTGCTGGTAATGTTATCCATGTACATCGGTGACCTTTATGTTGAATATACTGCTAGTATGATAGGACCAGCATTTTGTGATGTTTGGCCGTCTCCTATATGGCACGGATGTCCTGCTTTATGCCAAGAATCCCTTCCAATTTGCTAGTGCCAGCATTTTGCCATGGGTGTCACATACCAAGAATTATCGCCAGTATGCCTTTGCCACCCTTTTGCCATGGATGTTTCATTTATTAACTATTATCTCCAGCATGCCAGGCCCTGTCTGCTAATAAGTTGCCTCCAGTATGGTAGGCCAACACCAGTATTTTGCCAGGGCCAAAAGGAAACTCACAAGCATAACACCACATTCTCACTCATGATAATCTACACTAACTAACTGGCACTCATTCTCATCTACTCACTATTAGTCAGTCATTCTCACTAGCTTGCACTCATTCATTCACACTCTGTGCACTCAATCTTACACTTGCTCACACATTGCCACCCATTCTTACACTGAATAACTCACACCTATCCATTCACACTAACTTGCACTCATTCTTGCTTCCACCCCATCATTCTTGCTTACTGTGACTCACTCATACTCACTTACTGACATTTAAACTTATCTATTGCAACTCTTATCACTGACTGATACTTTCACTCACACACATGCTTACATATGCAAAACCTTATACATAAACACTTTCTCATGCACTAACACACTCTCACCCGCAGGCACAAGCATGCACACAACATATATTTAAAAAGATTTTTTACTTACTCGATGGTCCAGTTTGTGTTACACAATAGTAAATAATATAAAATTATTCACTGTTAGCTTCATTAAAAATGAGCTGAAATCAAGGAGGGTGAAGCTGCCCTGTCTTCTTGACACTGATATTGCCACCTCTGAGGCCAAAGGTCACAAAGGCTGTGCCAGGGGGTGTCATGAAGCAAGTCAGGGGTCGCAATTACGACTCCTAAATTATGTCCATGATCAAAATGATTGTGTCCTTTATAAATCAACGGTCATATTCACAATGCACTGAACAACCAAGGGACTTCTTCACAAATTGTGGGAGGCGCACATTCTGGTTGGCTGTAGCAAGGTCCTAGCTAGGCAGAACCTACCACTCCCATCATGGGTGGATTATTACACTCACTGTATAACCTGCAATCACCCCCCTGGGTAGCTCGGCACAGAACAGTCAGGCTTTTTACAGAGGCAAAGTGTAAAGTTAGGCACAGCACATCCACACAATAAGTACATTGAGTGTTACAAACAAGACTTCACATGAGGTGTATGTAAATAATTCTGTATTCAACACACACATGTATTAACACCACATGAACATTATGTATCTCTGAGCACAAATCACATTCAAAAAGATCACTAGTAGTATGAGGCCCAACAGTGTTAATACAACATCAGCAGTGTGTACACATGAGAAAAACAATACTTTCCCTCCCGCACCCACATGCAGTACTATCGCGTTGGTAGCACGAGACCCTGTCGTAGTTTGGACTCTTGCTCTGAGCAAGACTGCTGGTCTCAGGATGACAGTACTTTCGTTAGTAGGTGACTAAGGTGGTCATTCTGACCTCGGCGGTAAAAGGCGCCTACCGCCGGTCAGAAATCCTCCATAATCCCGCCGCGGTCGCGGAAACCCGCCACGGTCATTCTGACCCGCAGAAGGCAAACCTCCGAAAATCCGACAGCCACAACAGACCGCCAGACCAGCGGTCGGCGGAAAAGTGGAGGTGACAAAACCTCCACCGTCACGCCAACAGAAATACGCCCATGCCATTACGACCCACGAATCCACGCGGCGGTCATTCAAACGCGGTATTCCATTGGCGGGACACACCGCCGCGGTCAGAATACACACAAACGAACAAAACTCAGCCACATTGGACGATTTGAATCCCACACACCTGATACACATACACACACCACTCCCACACACACAATACAATATAAAACACACACCCACATCACCCACAAACCCCTACGCCAAAAAATTCTGAAAGAAGGCCAGAGCGAGACACCACCATCCACAAACTAGCAGCCACAGCCACTCCACACCATCACCCACACACTATCCACACACAAAACAACACACACCACCACACTCAACACACTTAACTACACATACTCCACCCCACACATCATACACACCACCCCATGGCACCCCAATGACACCCCCGCTTCTCCGACGAAGAACTCAGGGTCATGGTGGAGGAAATCGTTCGGGTAGAGCCCCAGCTGTTCGGCACACAGATACAATACACCAGCATTGCCCGGAGGACGGAGCTATGGCAGCGGATTGTCGACAGGGTCAATGCTGTGGGACAGCCCCCAGAAATCGGGAAGACATCAGGAAGCGATGGAACGACCTACGGGGGAAGGTGCGTTCCATGGTATCCAGGCACAACATCGCCGTGCAGAAGACTGGCGGAGGACCCCCACCTCAACCCCCACAATTTACATCATGGGAGGAGGAAGTCTTGAACATCCTGCATCCTGACGGCCTCGCAGGAGTCGGCGGAGGAATGGATACTGGTAAGTTGAAGCTTCACTACTGCTTCCCCCCCACCTGCATGCCAAATCATACCCCAACCCTCACCCCCATCCTCGAACCCCACCCTCACCCCCACCCCCATCCTCACCCCCACCCTCACCCCCACCACCATCCTCACCCCCACCACCATCCTCACCCCCACCCTCACCCCCACCACCATCCTCACCCCCACCACCATCCTCACCCCCACCCCCAGCACACCTATTCCCTGCCAATGTCTCACCATCACAACCCACACATCCCAAAACCTAGGCCTGCATGCGTCCACTAAGCATGGACACCCATCACCAAAGCATGCCCAATGCATATACACATCCCCCCCACAAGCCACCCTCACCAAAGCCCCCACACACGAATGCCAGCACTTGGGGACACGGGAACCCACAGATACACCCATATGCCACACATTGAAACTATAACCATACCTCTATACCCCTGCAGGACCCGACCGTCAACACACCGCCGCGGAGGGCCCAGAATTCTCCACACCCCCCACCCAAGAGGCCGTCAGCGATGACAGCAGCTCTGTCGACCTGGACACCGATGACCAGCCCGGACCATCGGGGACCTCTGGACAGTCGGTTCCCCTCACACAGGCCCAGGCCACTACAGACCCCAACCCCTCTGGGAACACCAGCACAGCTCCCACCCAGCGGGCCCATGCCTCTGTCTCCAGGGCGCGTCAATCTGCGGTGTGTCTACCACTACAGGGCACCCAGGATAACCCACCACCCCAACAACAACAGGGACCTGGGGGCAGTGGTAGTGGGCACACCGGCCAGGGGGCAGAGGCCCAGGGAAACAGGGCAACTCGGAGGGCAGCTGTGCGACAGGGGGGGGACGGGCCCAGGGAACCCACTCTCCACGAGGCCCTCACCACCATCATGGGAGCATACAACCGCTCCCAGGAGACGATGGCGACGGTACTGGCCCGGTTCCAGGAGATCCAGGTACTGCAGGAGGAACACTATCGGGGGTACAGGGAGGACATCAGAGCCCTCACCTCCACCCTGGTTACCATGGTAGGGCTGCTGCAGGACCTCGTCAACACCAGGACGGACACTCAACAACACACAAGGGCCCCTGCCACTAGCCTGGACCAAGAACAGCCAACCACCTCCGCCGGCGCTAGTGGACAGGAGGCCCCCGCACAGCAGCATCCCACCAGACCCCCACCTCCTGCAGGAGAAGAACCACCCCGCAAGAGGGCCCTGAGATCTCGCAAGAAGACAGAGTAGGATGTCAAGACCCCTGCCAGCAATGGATACCACCTGATGTCATCCCACTGTCCCACATTGTCACCCTGTCCATCCTTGAACTGCCCATGCTCCATCTCTCCACAGGCCTCTGGACAATGCACCTGTGTGACTGTTACTCTGGACTCTGCCATGGACATTCCTTCACCATAGCCCCCACCCACTTGAAACCACCCATCCCATTTTGAGCTCTTAAATAAACACCTATTTTGCACAAAACTATCTGGAGTCTGGCTGTGATTTCAATATATTGTAATTGACATGACAGTGCAAATATGTCCTTGTACATGGTGAAGTCAACAAACAGCTGCCACAAAGCTGTAGTCCATGGGGAAACGAAGCACAGGACTCGTAGTGGGGACCCCAGATCTGAAATAGGGAGGGAAAAGCCACAACTCAGTCATCATACACTGGGGCAAATAGACAGGCAGCAGAGATGCAGGAGAGTAGTTCACATTTACTAAATTATCTTTGAATTGTTACCTGTGTCCTATTGGAAGTACTGTTCAATGATTCTGTCCCTGTTGTCTGTTTCAGCCCCGTCGTCTTCCTCCTCGTCACTCTCCTCAGGTTCCACCGCTGCCACAACACCACCGTCTCGACCATCCTCCTGCAGGAAAGGCACCTGGCGGCGCAAAGCCAGGTTGTGAAGCATGCAGCAGGCCACGATGATGTGACACACCTTCTTAGGTGAGTACATTAGGGATCCACCTGTCATATGCAGGCACCGAAACCTGGCCTTTAGGAGGCCAAAGGTGCGTTCGATCACCCTCCTAGTACGCCCATGGGCCTCATTGTACCGTTCCTCTGCCCTGGTCCGGGGATTCCTTACTGGGGTCAGTAGCCACGACAGGTTGGGGTACCCAGAGTCCCCCACTAGCCATACACGGTGTCTCTCTAGCTGTTCCATCACGTAAGGGATGCTGCTATTCCTCAGGATGTAGGCGTCATGCACTGACCCAGGGAATTTGGCATTTACATGCGAGATGAACTGGTCAGCCAAACACACCACCTGGATGTTCATTGAATGGTAACTTTTTCTGTTCCTGTACACCTGCTCCCTGTCTCTTGGGGGAACCAAAGCCACATGGGTCCCATGAATGGCACCAATGACGTTGGGAATATGTCCAAGGGCGTAGAAATCACCCTTCACTGTAGCCAATTCGCCCACCTCAGGGAAAATGATGTAGCTCCTCACGTATTTCATCAGGGCAGACAACACTCTGGATAACACCTTCGAAAACATGGGCTGAGACATCCCAGAAGCAATTCCCACTGTTGTCTGAAATGAACCACTTGCCAAGAAATGGAGTACTGACATGACCTGCACCAGAGGGGGAATCCCTGTGGGTTGGCGGATGGGGGACATCAGGTCGGGCTCCAGCTGGGCACACAGTTCATGTATAGTGGCACGGTTAAGACGGTAGGTCAGGATAATGTGGCGTTCTTCCATTGTCGACAGGTCCACCAGCGGTCGGTACACGGGAGGATTCATCCGTCTCCTCGCCAAACCCAGCGGACGGTGCCTAGGAAGGACAACATGGAGCACACAGTCAAGCAACCCACAGGTACGTACTCACAGCTAGCACAGTAAACGATTCTCTATGCAGTGAATGGCGTGTCTGAGTGGCTATGCAAGGCCTAGGCCTGTGTGACGCAGTTGAAATTGAGCCATGTGGGCCCTGGAAATGGCGGCTGCCTGACCTGTGAAGTGTGACAATGGGATGTGAGGTCAATGCGCTGGCGTGGCACACCGCGGCGGGCGGCGGGCGAAGACCGCGGCGCGAAGCCGCATTGGTTAACATTGAAGCCTATGGGTTTCAGGAGCCAATGGCGAAGGGCGCCGGCGGTGGCGGGACGCACCGCCGCGGTACGCACCGCCGCGGACGTGACCGCCATTTTCTATCTACTTATCCACTTGCGACTTGAACTTTCACAGGAGAGGACCTATACTGCAAGTGTTGCTGTGACCTCGGTCTGGAAGGGACAATGGCTGCTGCGACTGGGGAAAGGGCCCCTGCCTTCACTGGAGAGGAGTTGGAGAAACTTGTGGATGGGGTCCTCCCCCAGTATGCGCTACTCTACGGTCCTCCAGACCAACAAGTGAGTTTAATTCAATATGGATTTGGGGCCACTGGCTGGCTTGGGGGCCTGGCGGGGGGCCTGGCGGGGATGGGGGGCATGTTGGGCCTGGCGGGGGCATGGCGGGGATGGGGGGCATGTTGGGCCTGGCGGGGGGCCTGGCGGGGATGGGGGGCATGTTGGGCCTGGCGGGGGGCATGGCGGGGGGCATGGCGGGGGGCCTGGCGGGGATGGGGGGCGTTGGGCCTGGCGGGGGGCCTGGCGGGGATGGGGGGCATGTTGGGCCTGGCGGGGGGCATGGCGGGGGGCATGGCAGGGGGCCTGGCGGGGATGGGGGGCATGTTGGGCCTGGCGGGGGGCATGGCGGGGGGCCTGGCGGGGATGGGGGGCGTTGGGCCTGGCGGGGGGCCTGGTGGGGATGGGGGGCATGTTGGGCCTGGCGGGGGGCATGGCAGGGGGCATGGCGGGGGGCCTGGCGGGGATGGGGGGCATGTTGGGCCTGGCGGGGGCATGGCGGGGGGCATGGTGGGGGGCCTGGCGGGGATGGGGGGCGTTGGGCCACTGGCAAGGAAAATGCAGACAAACTTGAACGTGGTATTTCTCCCTCCCTGTACGTGTCACATAGGTCCGCGCCCATGAGAAGATCGGGATTTGGCGTGCCATCGCCAAGGAAGTCCGGACCCTGGGGGACCACCATCGACGGGGCACCCACTGCCGCAAGAGGTGGGAGGACATCCGCCGCGGGACCAAGAAGACCGCCGAGTCTCTGCTGGGGATGGCCTCCCAACGTAGGCGGGGTGCCTGCCGTCAACTGACCCCCCTGATGTTCCGGATCCTGGCGGTGGCCTACCCTGATTTGGATGGGCGCGTGAGGGCAGCACAGCAGACACAAGGGGGTGAGTACAAGCATTATCTACTCTGTTGTCGCGCAGTGGAGGTGTCTGGGTGGGGGAGGAGGGCTGTGGGTCCCCCTAGGCCAGGGCGATATCTGTAGGCTGGGCACCCCCGTAAGCCCCTGTGTCCCCAGCCACCACCCTCAGTAGTTTGTCAGTACAGCCATCCCTGGGCTGTGTCATCCATGGGTGCAGTTGTCAACTCTAGGCGTGTAGGGCATGTTCCACGGAATGCGTAGCGGACCCCAAGTGCGCAACTTAGTGCAGGGGGCATCTGTGTCTGTCATGTCCGCTAACTGTACCGGAGATCCATGTACTCAATATCCCTTTATTTCTCTCTCCCCCCCCCTTTTTGTTTGTCTTTCTGTGCTTGTGTGCATCAGCATCATCAGGCGGAGGAGAAGTGGCATCGGGGCAGGAGGGAGCTGCATCTCACATGGCCCAGGAGGGCCATGCCACAGAGTCAGACTGGACCAGTGAGACGGAGGGCGAGGGGAGCTCCACGACGGGGACGACTGGAGCCTGCAGCGACACGGACACGTCCTCGGAGGGGAGCTCCCTTGCGGGGGTGGCACCATCCGTGCCCCCCGCCATTACAGGTACAGCCGCCACCCAGCGCACCATCTCCGCCCTCCCAGCAGCCCCTCAGCGTTCGCCCCGTGCCCGCTCTGCCAGGAAGCCGGGCATCTCCTTCGCCCCAGGCACCTCAGGCCCTGCCCCTGTTACCCCCGCTGCCCTCAGTGAGGAGGTCATTGACCTCCTCCGAACGCTCATTGTTGGGCAGACTACCCTTTTGAATGCCATCCAGGGGGTGGAGAGGGAGGTTCATCGCAGCAATGCGTACCTGGAGGGCATTCATTCGGGTCAGGCTGCCCATCAGCGATCGTTCCAGGCTCTGGCCTCAGCACTGACGGCAGCCATTGTCCCTGTCTCCTGCCTCCCTCTACTAACTCCCTCCTCCCAGTCTCCTGTTCCTCTGCCTGTCCCACCCACACCATCAGACCAGCCTGCACACACCTCAACACCCAAGAGAAGCTCATCCAAACATAAGCACCACAGATCACGCAGACATTCACACACGCAACATTCCGATGCAGACATGCTAACAGTCACTACCACCTCTGTGACCCCCACCTCCTCGTCTCCCTCCTCCCTCCCTGTGACGTCTACACTCACACCTCCATTCACCTCACCATCAGCCAGTGTTTCCATCACCAGCACACCCTCCACTCCAGTCCGCACACATGCAGTCACCACCCCCACTGCCATTTACACGTCCCCTGTGTCCTCTCCCACTGTGTCTGTCACCCCCTCTTCCACACCACACAAACGCAGCCACCCACCCACCCAACAGCCATCCACCTCACGACAGCCTATCCCTCCTGCACCTGCACCCAAAGACAGCAAACGTGACTCACCTACAACCACATCCTTTCCCTCCACTCCCATTCCCACTGTACCTACCACTCTCCATTGTCCCAAGAAACTCTTCCTCGCCACTGCTAACTTCTTTCCTGACCCTGAGCCCCCCCCTCCTTCTCGTCGGGGTAAGAAGAGCACCTCAGCCACCACCAGCCCTGCAGCCCCCTTGACAAGGGTGCAGGGGTATTGGAGCCCACCAGCCCGCATGTCTGGATCTTCGCCCAGCAGCAAGGGGACAGCCAGCCCACCCCCTGGGAAGAGGAGCAGAAGGCGGAAGGGGCGCCGCAGGAGCCCGGCTTCTACATCCACCCCGGACACCACCCAGAGACAGTCACCAGCCACAGCTCCAAAGGGAGGAAAGGGCCACAGACTCCCGACTAAGGAGGGCAAGGGCAGCAAGTCGGAGAGGTCAGGCAGCAGGCCTGCTGCCCAGGAGGAGCCCACCACCCCCATAGCCGCTGCCCAGGGAGGACCCAGCCCAGCTGGCCAGGAGGGCCCCACCACCCACAGCCCAGGTGGGCATTGAAGGAGCACCATCCCCGCTGCCCAGGAGGGCACCACCCGGCAATGAGCAGTTGGCCATAGACCGGCCGCCGTCTCAAGAACCGCTGAACTGGGCCCGCCGTCTCAAGCACTGCTCCCCTGGGCCCCGCCGTCTCAAGAACCGCTGAACTGGGCCCCGCCGTCTCAAGAACCGCTGAACTGGGCCCCGCCGTCTCAAGAACCGCTGAACTGGGCCCCGCCGTCTCAAGCACCGCTGAACTGGGCCCCGCCGTCTCAAGCACCGCTCCGCTGGGCCCCGCCTTCTCAAGAACCGCTCCGCTGGGCCCCGCCGTCTCAAGCACCGCTCCGCTGGGCCCCGCCGTCTCAAGCACCGCTCCGCTGGGCCCCGCCGTCTCAAGCACCGCTCCGCTGGGCCCCGCCGTCTCAAGAACCGCTCCGCTGGGCTCCGCCGTCTCAAGCACCGCTCCGCTGGGCCCCGCCGTCTCAAGAACCGCTGAACTGGGCCCCGCCATCTCAAGAACCGCTGAACTGGGCCCCGCTGTCTCAAGAACCGCTGAACTGGGCCCCGCCGTCTCAAGCACCGCTCCCCTGGGCCCCGCCGTCTCAAGAACCGCTGAACTGGGCCCCGCCGTCTCAAGAACCGCTCAACTGGGCCCCGCCGTCTCAAGAACCGCTGAACTGGGCCCCGCCGTCTCAAGCACCGCTCCCCTGGGCCCCGCCGTCTCAAGCACCGCTCCGCTGGGCCCCGCCGTCTCAAGCACCGCTCCGCTGGGCCCCGCCGTCTCAAGAACCGCTCCGCTGGGCCCCGCCGTCTCAAGCACCGCTCCGCTGGGCCCCGCCGTCTCAAGAACCGCTGAACTGGGCTCTTCAAGGCAAGACCCGCTGAACTGGGCCCTTCAAGGCAAGAGGCGCTGAACTGGGCCCTTCCAGGCAAGAACCGCTGGCCCTTTGGCAGACGTGGCAATGCAGGATCTATCTCGGGCAGGGCTGCCGGATGTCCTCTGGCCAACATGCCTCCTCCAGTGGCAGTGGGGTCTGTTATGGACTGTTTGGACTGTGGCTTTGCACTCCCCAGGATGGCCCAGTGGGCAGGCCACCCACTGTATGGACTGTATGGACTGTGGCTTTGCACTCCCCAGGATGGCCCAGTGGGCAGGCCACCCACTGTATGGACTGTATGGACTGTGGCTTTGCACTCCCCAGGATGGCCCAGTGGGCAGGCCACCCACTGTATGGACTGTATGGACTGTGGCTTTGCACTCCCCAGGATGGCCCCGTGGGCAGGCCACCCACTGTATGGACTGTATGGACTGTGGCTTTGCACTCCCCAGGATGGCCCAGTGGGCAGGCCACCCACTGTATGGACTGTATGGACTGTGGCTTTGCACTCCCCAGGATGGCCCAGTGGGCAGGCCACCCACTGTATGGACTGTATGGACTGTGGCTTTGCACTCCCCAGGATGGCCCAGTGGTCATGGAGTCCCCTCGTGGATCTGGCGTCGTATACTCAAGTGGCTGAGGTGCCCCCCCTTCCCTTCCCCCTGAGGTGCCTGTCCTATTTTCTTTCTGATGCCCCTGCAGTGTTCTCTCCGTGGAGTTCTTGTCGTGGGACTGGGCCTTGCCCCTTTGCACAGGACCCCTGTGGTCCACGGACAGTGGTTGGACTACATTTAGTAGCTGTATATATTTTGTACATAGTTTATTTATTTATTGGGATTACTGGTGTCCATATTTCAATATATCTGCCCGTTTATGATCTCTTCTTTTGGTCTTTGCATTATTTCGGGGGGGGGGGTTTGTGGGTTGTGACAGTGATCTGTGGGAATGCATTGATGTGTGTGTTGTAGTGGGTGTGGGTGGGTGGGTGTGTGCCGGTAATCTTTTCCCTCCCCTGTGTCGTAGGTGCAGTACTCACCGATGTCTTCCGCGCCGCCGGGCGTGCTCCTGGTATATGAGCAGGTATAGGAGTGCGGGGATGACCTGCAGCTCGGGTTCCATACTGCCGGAATCTCGCGTGGAGTGCGTAGAGGTGAGCGTTTTCCCGTTCGTAGTCTGTTTCCGCCGTGTTTTTATCGGCGGTGCTCCCGCCCCGGAAAAGGTGGCGGATTGGTGGGTCATGATAGGGTGGGCGGTACATTGTCTGCCGCCTGGCTGTTGGCGGGGACTGCCGCGCTGTTTGTTTGTTCCGCCGTGGCGGGCGGAGTGTTAATGCGGCGGGCTGTGTTGGCGGTTCCCGCCAGGGTCAGAATTGCATATTTTGGACCGCCGGCCTGTTGGCGGCTTGGCCACCGCATTATCACCGACCGCCAGGGTCAGAATGAGGGCCTAAGTCTCTTCCTACAACTATTTGTAACTGTTGTCCAAACCTTACCAGCTTACTAGCAGTACCTCACCGAAAACACAATAGTAAAAGGTGATTTGTAGCAGTCGCTTACGCATGGACTCAAAATACAATATCTCAGGGTTGTCGTGGTTAAACGGAAATTACCCTTTTCTCACAGATTTATAATGTCTCATACAAACAAAGGCAATAACACAGATGCAGTAAAGTTATAATAGTTTTTATTCAACATAACTGCAATTTGTGATAAATTGCATGAACTGCAATGATTAGGATAATGAATATACCAAGCAACATTATAGTAAAGAGGAGAGTCATTGTTATAAAGACCCCCACCATTATGCAATATAAGATAAAAATATATATATATGTAAAAGATGGAATAAGCCCTAATACCCTAAGGAGAGTAGGTCTAACCTTCTACCTAAAAAGGAAGAGCTGGGTTCGTTAAACCTAATCTGCCAAAACCGTGTCCATGAGAGGAGCCCCCAACCCTCGTTACCTTGGAATGAGGTCTCTATCTCAGACTCCGCAGGGACACGAAGACTGGATCAGTGTCAAGATGACTGCAGCATCGGTATCAGCGATGGTGGCGATGCCCTCTGGTCGGAATCCCTCTGATTATCTGTCTAAAAGTGTGTTGTATTTATACAGATCTACAAGGTCCCCTGTCATAAGTGTTATTCATAACAATAGATAACAGGCATGCTTGGGACGGCAATTAATATCAACAATCCCTCGAAAGTATAGAGAGGGAAAATCCCTAAGTATGAATGCCTACTGTATGTTTGTCTTTCGTGCTTGATCTTGACGCCTTGGCGCAGTGACACTGATAATAGAACCCATAACAAGTGGCCTAACTATAAACAAGGCCGCCATTTTAAAGGAAATAAATAATTAAATGGACTAAGCCAGAGCAAGCTAAGTAGGTTAAAAGTCACTGGGTGACGGGGGCACGAGTTTACAAGCCTACGGCTAAGCTAACTCCTGTTAACCCGTTAAAACAAACTAGGATTCACTACACCCTCCCCATTGCCTTAACAGGTATGATGAAGGTAAAGAAAACCCAATCGCTAAAAAGCTGCTACTGAACTAAAAAGCCAAAAACTTAACGAAAAAAAATAAATGCTGTATTATAAAATTAGTTTCTTAAAAAACATTTCAGAGACTTTAATATCAACCATGAAAAGTATAGCAAACGTTTAGTATAATTTGATTTTTTTATGATAATCGGGAACTGGCAAGCTAATTCATCAAATTATGTGCTATATGCAGGATCTTGAAGAATGTCATCGAAGTCACCATTCAAGGATCTCAAAAATGAGTCAACATCCTCCGAAGTGAAATTGAGAGCTGGGCGGACAAACGGATCCACAGAGCAGAAGTGAGCCATATTCATCGGTGCACCGACACTCGCTGCAGCGTCCTCATCCATGTTAGTTTGTATAACAGAAGGCTCATAGGTGGCCTCGCGGAGCAACCTCAGTCTCAAGGGGCATGACCGTGTATGAACCCTCATCGGGGACATCAGCAGTTCGTGGTCCACAGGAGATGTCGGTGCTACAGCAAGACAGACCATAGGCAGATGTTCCAAGAGACACCATATTCAGCGGAACACCTGTTGTACACACCATAGTAGAGGCCGGAATGACAATGACCAGTCAAACTCTAGTTCCACCAGCAAAGGTGTACCGAAGATCCGAACCATGCGTTCACGGCACAGCAGGGTTGACGGGAGCGGCTCCATCGCTCTGTGTCGCTGGAAAGAAACAACCACCGCGAATCAGAAAATATAGCAGTAGTAGTCCACCAATTAAAGCCAAAATAATTGGAAAGCCACCAAACACACTAGAAAAGAGTGAATGGATGGCTGATGGGATGACTCCGAAGACAGTCTGGAAGATAGACACAAAACCAGACCCGACAGCCTTAAAGAAATGAACAATCCCAGTGGTGCTTGAAGCATTGAATATTCTCGATACCAACTCTCCAAAGTGTAAGGGAAATCGGTATTTAAAAGGGATTGTATCTCGGCTGATGATCTCGCAACCTGGAGAGCATACGTCTCTTTTGCGGATGTCAAGGCGACCTGTTTTTGAAACAATAGCGCCTTCAGTCTACTCAACTTGTCATAGTTCACATTAATAGTATCAATGTGGGGCCACATTTCAGATACTTGTATCTCTCGTGTGGGGGGAAACAAAACATGGCCACAACACGTAACGACCTTCGTGACTGAGATTGCGTAGGCAATTCCAGGTCGCAAGCCGCAACAGCTGTCATCGCTCAGAAGAACATAACTCCCATTAGAAAGAACATGAAACACTGAACGAATCAAGGGGACGGGAGTACCCTTCAGAAAACAGGCCAAATTTGCGACCCCCGCATTGCAGAGACCGTGAAGAGACACCTGTTTGCATATCAAGGAATGACGAACATTAGTCTCACATTCACTTCCGCTAAGAAAGACCTCTTGTTTGCCGTTCAGACATCGATACTCAAAGGGCAACTCCCACTCTTCCTTAATAAAGCTATCTCCTAGCCGTTCATATCGTCCCACTGCAAGATGTTTCAGGCAGTTCGAGAAACGAAACGTTGAAAACGGTAAATTAATAATGCCGTGTAAGAGCCAGATAGTTGAAGGACTCTCTGCTACCGTGAAGGGCAACTTATCTAATTTTTCTACTTGAAGCAAGGTGAAACGAGCCTCTCTTTTAGCCATAGTCACTTGTTCCCTGGAAAAATTAAAAGCAGCGAATAGTTCACTCCCATTAAGGTATTTCCAAGGAATGTGGCCACTTTTCAGCGTCTGCAATGCCCAACTCAGCTGCATGATGGAACGCAGCTGTGTTTGGCCATGATACAACCGAGACAAATCAGTCTGAGTGATATCAATAGCAGATGACACTATATTCGACAGGGAATAAATCCTGTTGGAAAGTGTGTTCATGCCATTGTCGCCAACAGCTAATGTATTTTCCAAATTCTCTTTATCAAGTTGCCGTAAACGTGCAGCAGCCTCAATTTGAGAAAGTTTCCAAATTTCATTATACATGGCATATAAAAACCGTTTTGAGCGTTGCTTTCTAGGACCTAATAGGAAATCCTGTAGGTCTATACTGTCAGAAAGAGTATTCAGGTGTTGTTTCACCGCTGTTAAGGTGTTCGTTTGTACCCATTGTTGGCACAGTTTGCCCACACTGTAAGTTGTAATTATACCAGCATGCTGACCTGACAAAAAGCGAGGGTCTGGTCTATGAATGGAAAAACCCTCTGAAGAGTTCAAAAAATGCCTTTGACACTCATCAGTATCGGTGGGCCATATCAACCATCCCCCGGGACTGGAAAGTGAAGAATTATAGTCACCACCCTTAACCAATGCATCTAGCCAATCCTCAGAAACATTTAGAAAGTGTTGCCAATCTTTAAATTTTGTCGGTGTAGGGATACTGGGCGTGATTAGATCCTTTATTTTAGCTAATCCTAGACATGATGTCTGCTCAACAGTGTCATTTAAAAAAATCATTTGCACAGGAATTAAGCAAGCTCGAAACAAAGCCTCCCTACCCTGTATCTGCCAATCTTGCGTCCCCCATACACTCTTCAAGTTGATAGTGTTCTTCCAATATTCATAACCCTCAATTGAAAGTCGGGAAACAAAGGGATCTGAATAAATCAGTTTGGTATCTGTTAGCAACAGTTTTCTAATGAGTCTCTGGTAATTTAAAATAATATGATTCAGCTTTTGTTGTATCATGCCCAGAAAAGTATGTGAATTTGTCACTGTAATACTGTGGACTCCCCACCCGTGGTGTTGAACAATGTTCCCATTGTGTGTAGTTAAAAAGAGGCCTATATCTAGTTGCACGGTGCAGGTAATGATGTCCCCAATTATTATAGCAGAACATTTCACCATAATTCATTGTAAAATCATATACATCATCACTTCCAAAAGCGGAGTAGTCCTTCATTTCATTTAGCATGGAATCCACTGTTTGGACATCCCAATCATCAGAGACAACATTAGGTGTAATAACATCAGACATAGAAATTTTGAACACGTATGGTATTTGAATTATCTTTGTAGGCCCGTATATAACGAACGGAACTTTGTCCCAAACAATCCCATCAGAAATTGGAATAGCTGTAATATTGACAGGGGACAAATCACGTCGGACCTTATGTGATGAATGATGCGGTGTTAAAATTACATCAACAGGCTCCACTGAGGAGCGATCAGCAATATAGTGACCATTAATTAGTAAAAAGAAAACAGTCACAAAACCAATCCATAAAAACAATGCAATCAATGTCAAACAGAACCAGAGATAGTTCCATGGATATATCAAATAGTTCTTTTTAAGCCATTGATAGAACTTGCTATCTCTGGAAAGTTTGTCAATCTCAGTTGAGGATGAATCTGACGAAAAATCATCAATGTCCACAAAATAGCCAGATGAAGTCTCCACAAACATAGGACTCATTGAATTCCCATCCACTGGTCTTGGAGGTTCATGATAGATGATGTTACCAGTCGTGGAAGTGTTCGTGTAAAATACAGCCAAATCCTGTAGCGGTGTGGTCCCCGAAGTTGTTACAGGAACCAACAAAAGTTCATTTTCTGCCCTCCCCATGGTCGAGGAAGTGTCTGGAACAGCAGCTGACATAGTTGTATAGTCAGTAGTAGCGATAGGCATCCTACTATGTAGAGGGATGTCCTGTTGGGTAGTGAGAGGGGATCGGGAACTACCCAAGGGACCTCTTGGTCTACTGTGAAGAATTGGCCACATGGTGTAACTTGATGTCATCAATGGAGATGAATCTGTTTGATTTGGAACCAGACAATGGCGGAAGGATGACAGTCCTGGTGCCTTTTATTCCCAAGACCGGTACAGGTGCTCTGTATGCGGGACCAAACTCTTTTCTTACGGCGATCTTCTCACGAACCAGATCCCCAACGTTAGGAATCCAGCCAGTCGAAGTTTTCGCCAAATCCCTTATTCCCAAGGTGGCAGCGCTTGCAGATGATTTGTCAACACGGAATTGTTGAAGCTCCTGTAAAACAGCGAGACGTTCTTTTATGTCAAATGGTGTTTCTGCTGCCACCATACCGGGGGCATCAAGATCGGGAACATACATAGTTGTCCCAAAGAGAACCTCATATGGAGACTTGCCCCTCAAGGACCGTCTTGGCAGATTATTCAGTGCTCTCTGGACCCCATATAGGTGATGTAACCAACTACGGCCTGAACCTAATACTCGAGCTGTTAAGGACTGCTTTAGATCACGATTCCGCCTCTCCACGACCGAATTTCCCTCGGGATGGTATGGTGAGGAGTAATGGAGTTCAACACCCATCATCCTCATGGTGTCCCTGAAAGCCTTAGAGGCAAATGCAGGGCCCTAGTCCGAATGGAATGCTGCAACCGCATATGTGCCGATAAAGATCAGCAAATCTTTTATAACAGTCCGGGCGTCAGCCGACCGCTGTGGCCATACCCACAGGAATCTAGAACAGGAATCTACAGCCACTAAAATGTATTTGTATGCACCATCAGGTTGCAAAGGACCACAATGGTCCAGGTACACACAATGGAGTGGTTTATCTGACACTAAGAGAGATGTCTGCAGAGGGCGTCTGATAGTCGAGCCCTTAATCTGCTGACAAATGTCACAGCAAAGGACATACTGTTTAGTCCGTCTGCATAGACCAGGCCACCAGTACCGTTGTTGTAGAATGGTGATAGTGGCCTGTATACCAGCATGTGCAGAAGCGACACCCTCATGTGCAGCTGTAATCAATTCCAATCTCTGATCTTCATTTGGGATCACTCGATCACCAACATCTGGAATTGTTGCAAAAGCAACATTCTGTGCACTGATATGATATGTATAGTTCGTAGGGTATCCTTTCGGAAGGGGCTTGCCTGCAGCCGAGGCTTTAACGGCAAGCAGTATTTCATTATCCAACCTCGTCCGAGAACGAGTCACTGCAGCCACAGAAGCCGTAGCTACTGAAGCTTTGGCTGCTTCGTCAGCCAATGTATTACCGGCAACATGTATTCCTACACGTTGGTGCCCCAATGTATGAACTACATGGACACATGGCAGCTTATCCTTAAGATCAGCCACCCTTCCCCACAATATCTTGTGTTTAATGGTGTTCCCTTTAGAATCTCTAAACCCGTTCAGTATCCAATGATTGAGGTATTCATTGTATGACTGGACGCAGTAATACGAATCACAGACGATCAAAGTCTGCGTTCCTGGCTCTGAATGTTCGAGCGCTAGAAGAAGAGCCTTAAGCTCGGCCAACTGGGCTGTGCAGTCCCCTAAGGTTTGAGTGTACGTGTTATGAGGATGAAAAACTCCGTCTTACATTACCCCGCACACGGCTGCGCAAGCTGCCGAGTATTGATGTTTAGTACCCACAGCCGGTTGTGCCGACCCGTCAGTGTAAATGATGGTATCATAACTGTCTATTGGCAATATGTGTAAGGGAGCGGGGTATTCCTGTTCATACTGGAGAAATTCTTGTGTCTGAAGTCTGGGGTCAAACACATAATCAACATCAGTGGCGGTCAGAGACGTTGCCCATTGAATCCAGCGTGGATGCAATGCCTTAGCGTTAGGAACGCTCGCTTTAGTGACAGCCTCTAAGGCCGGAACCGGGGAGACAACAACAATGCGTTTCCCCTGGGCAAGCGGTCTCTCCTTTATGACGGCAATCTGAACTGCCGTCAGTATTTTTTCAGTAGGAGCAAAACGTTTTTCTGCATTGGAGTACAAATGTGATTTGTATGCTATTGGCACCGTGTCACCCTCATTAAAGGTGACATAGGTAAATCCTAGGGCACCAGCTATTATTCTGATGACCAAATTTGTTTTATTGTCCCGTGTGTACAAGTGTCTAGCTTCTAGCATGTCTCGTTGTATGTCCCTTAGGATGTGTGTGTGTGCAATTGTCGATTGCCTGCCAGAATAATTGGGCTGAATTAAGTTATATAGTGGTTTTACGCGTTCAGCATAATCTGGAATATATGTTCTGCCAAAATTAAAGAAACCCAGGAATGACTGCAATTTCTTAAGCGTGTTCGGAGGCTGTAGCTGAGCACACTTCTCTAGGAAGTGCGGGGCCAGGCTCTTCCCCTCGTTTGATAGTTCATATCCTAGGAACAATACACTAAGAAACGCTATCTTGCTTTTCTTAAAATTAAATTTATATCCGAAGGTGGCAAATCCCAAAATTATCCGATCGACCCTGGCAAGATGAATGTCAAGGGTGTCATCAGTGAGATAGATATCATCCACATATGATAATGCCTCGTAATCAAGCTCCTGTAAGATTGATGTGACACGGGCCGAAAACAGTCCTGGGCTGTTTTTATAGCCTTGGGGTAAACGACAAAAGTGTTTCTCAGAACCATAGGAAAATGCACTTAGGTCTCTACTTTCATGTGCTAAATTCTGGCAGAAAAAACCATTAGATATATCCAATGTAGTTTTGTATTTTTTACGCACTATATTATTAATTAGCGCCGTGCTGTGTGAATTTTGTATAGCATAAGTGCGTGCATGACTATTCAAGTGCCTATAATCAACCACTATTCTATATGAATGATCAGGTTTCGCAACGGGAAATAGCGGATTATTCATTGCCAATGTACAGGGCTCAATTACTTCCTGGTATTCAAGTTGTGACAGTATCTCCGTCACTGGAGCTTTTGCTTCATGTTTAACAGGGTATTGTGGCTGCGGGTGCGGTGTAGACCGAATGGGAATAACATGGCAAGGAGAGTCCTTGTCCCATCCTACATGATTACGGTATAATGCAGGTGCCTGCGCTAAAGCCCATTCAGCAGCTAATGCTCGTTTGTCTGTCTCCGGAACAAGATCGGAGAAAGAAGGCAAAATTACATCTTCCCCATGTGGGAGCATGCGGACATGTTCAGGTGGCCAGTCTCTCTCGGCCAACAGGATATCACTAGTAAGTTCATCCCAGAATATCACACTAATAATGCGTTCCACGTCTCCCTCTATCTGAATTGTTAAATCAAAAACCCGATCGGGTGGAAGTACGCGGCCATCCGCCGTTTCAACTGCGATGTAATCGCTAGTTGCTGTCGCATCCAGATGATCTTTCAGATCCTGGCGACATATCGTGACCTCTGCCGCGCTGTCCAACAGAGTCACTGCCCACTTCTTGTTCCTCAACAGTGTTCTCAATACTACTGGCATTTTTAATGGTCAGTGCAGCCACTTTTTTCTTTTTAAATTGTGGCTTTTGTTGAGGAGTCTTTTCTTCTTTTTTAACAGTAGACTGTGGCGAGTCTTTCTTTTCTTTCACGTATTCCGGACGTCGATCTTGACGGCCCCTTCTCTCGCTACGTCTATCCGGTGCGTCCTGAAAGGAACGAGAAGGACGTGAATCAGTATATCTATCTGGAGTTCTAATGTTATCCCTGTTTCTGAGATTATGGGCCTGATTCTGACCCTGGCGGCCGGTGACCGCCAGGGTCACCGGCCACGGGAGCACCGCCGACAGACCGGCGGTGCTCCGAAGGGCATTCTGACCGCGGCGGTTCAGCCGCAGTCAGAAAGGGTAAACCGGCGGTCACCCGCCGGTTTACCGCTGCCCTTCTGAATCCTCCATGGCGGCGGAGCGCGCTCCGCCGCCATGGGGATTCAGACACCCCCTACCGCCATCCTGTTCATGGCGGGAAACCCGCCATGAACAGGATGGCGGTAGGGGGTGCCGCGGGGCCCCTGGGGGCCCCTGCAGTGCCCATGCCAATGGCATGGGCACTGCAGGGGCCCCCGTAAGAGGGCCCGCAAAGTATTTCAGTGTCTGCTATGCAGACACTGAAATACGCGACGGGTGCCACTGCACCCGTCGCACCTTCCCACTACGCCGGCTCAATTCTGAGCCGGCGTCCTCGTGGGAAGGTTGATTTGCCCTGGGCTGGCGGGCGGCCTTTTGGCGGCCGCCCGCCAGCCCAGGGCAAATCTCAGAATCACCGCAGCGGTCTTTCGACCGCGGTGCAGTGTTCTGACGGGGTTACTTTGGCGGGCGGCCTCTGCCGCCCGCCAAAGTAAGAATGACCCCCTATATCTCCTCTCGGAGTACTCCGGATGAGGAGAATCAGCTCTTTTAGTTCTCCTATCCTTGAAATCTTTTTGTTTTTCCCAGCGCTTCTTAGAGCCCTCTTGTGCTTGCTTCGTACCTTCCTTATGGGTGGTACTTGGTATGTCCAATTTCTTATGTTTGGCTCCCAGCCCATCCCGCCCTATACTAGTATAGGTATCAGAGATTATTTTGGGTAGCTGTCTCTCTTGTTCCTGGTGTGGAGTTTCCCGGAGACGCTGGCGTATCGCCAGTGCTACTGCTTCCCCTTTAATATTACTCAATATTATCGAGGAGACGGCGTCAAAATTACGCATCAATTTCATCCCCAGATCTAGGGCTGGTGCAGCCCCATGCTCATTTTGTATTTGTTTCAATACGTCCGGCAAATTGGCCAGTGTATGGGTACCATGCGTGGTAGTATAAACGGCAGCGAAGACTGTACCCCAAGTGGCACATTCATCAACCGAGGGAACCATCCCGAATGGCAAGCACATAGTGAGCAATCTATGTTTCTCCTGTGGCCCCGTATGGGGGAACACAGCTTCCAGCCGATTTGTTTTCTGAGCAATCCAGAACGGTATTCTTTCTCAATCCGAGGGCACTTTACCCATAATGGTATGCACCGTTTGTGTATTAATCCCAGCAGCCAATTGATAACCACCAGCTACTGGCGGTGCTGGACGCGCTGGTGCAGTGTTCAATGTTCACATTACGAACTGGACTAAACGTCTATATAAAGCCACTAATTCATTATATAATATCCTTAAATCTACAAGCGGCATATTCTGAATGCCTGGATGAGGTGTATATGTGGCAAACATGGGCCACGTAGGCCCTTCATTACTTAAAGGACCTAGCCTCACCCGCCACAGTATATGTGGTAGGGCGCCTTCAAACCAGTTTTGATGCTCCTGATATGTGAGCGATATTTCATGATACTGGTATGCTTCGTACCTTAAGGGTACGTCCGCAATGTCATATGTGTGAAACGTGTGCGTTCTTTGGTCAGCCTCAGGAAAGGTGACCCAACAGTAGAATGTTTCTGTTTGGTATGCTTCAGTTGCCTCTATTATCAGCGTAACATCCCCGCCCTCTTCTGTAAGGCCATGCGCTAATAAATGTTGTGTAATTGCATGTCTAGCATTTGCAGGAATGTCTATGGTATTAGCCACAGTTGTTTAGAGAAACGGAACACCAAAATAGGGGAAGTTTTTCCTTTTGTGAGTTCGAGCTCGAACAACCTACAGCCTAAGCAGGTGTTACCTGTTTGGCTGAGGAGGATTCTCCCAAAGACCACGGACGTCTCCGTATAATGGTACTGAGGGTACCTGTTGTCTGTGAGACAGTGATAGTCAGGGTATCCGTAAATTAGTGCCTAAACACCATCGTTGGTGGCACCATGTCGTAGTTTGGACTCTTGCTCTGAGCAAGACTGCTGGTCTCAGGATGACAGTACTTTCGTTAGTAGGTGACTAAGTCTCTTCCTACAACTATTTGTAACTGTTGTCCAAACCTTACCAGCTTACTAGCAGTACCTCACCGAAAACACAATAGTAAAAGGTGATTTGTAGCAGTCGCTTACGCATGGACTCAAAATACAATATCTCAGGGTTGTCGTGGTTAAACGGAAATTACCCTTTTCTCACAGATTTATAATGTCTCATACAAACAAAGGCAATAACACAGATGCAGTAAAGTTATAATAGTTTTTATTCAACATAACTGCAATTTGTGATAAATTGCATGAACTGCAATGATTAGGATAATGAATATACCAAGCAACATTATAGTAAAGAGGAGAGTCATTGTTATAAAGACCCCCACCATTATGCAATATAAGATAAAAATATATGTATATGTAAAAGATGGAATAAGCCCTAATACCCTAAGGAGAGTAGGTCTAACCTTCTACCTAAAAAGGAAGAGCTGGGTTAAACCTAATCTGCCAAAACCGTGTCCATGAGAAGAGCCCCCAACCCTCGTTACCTTGGAATGAGGTCTCTATCTCAGACTCCGCAGGGACACGAAGACTGGAACAGTGTCAAGATGACTGCAGCATCGGTATCAGCGATGGTGGCGATGCCCTCTGGTCGGAATCCCTCTGATTATCTGTCTAAAAGTGTGTTGTATTTATACAGATCTACAAGGTCCCCTGTCATAAGTGTTATTCATAACAATAGATAACAGGCATGCTTGGGACGGCAATTAATATCAACAATCCCTCGAAAGTATAGAGAGGGAAAATCCCTAAGTATGAATGCCTACTGTGTGTTTGTCTTTCGTGCTTGATCTTGACGCCTTGGCGCAGTGACACTGATAATAGAACCCATAACAAGTGGCCTAACTATAAACAAGGCTGCCATTTTAAAGGAAATAAATAATTAAATGGACTAAGCCAGAGCAAGCTAAGTAGGTTAAAAGTCACTGGGTGACGGGGGCACGAGTTTACAAGCCTACGGCTAAGCTAACTCCTGTTAACCCGTTAGAACAAACTAGGATTCACTACAACCCACCCCAGCGACTGCCCCAAATCAGTATAAAATAATTGCAGGATGCATCACGGTTCCCAAAGATAGCAGCAATGTATATATACAGAGAACTATAGCACTTTTGAAATAGCTATGCAGCCTAGGCCTCACCAGTAAAGGTCAATGCAACCACTATTGTAAACAAATGCATGCCAATGTTAACCAGCTGTGAAATCAAGGCCTGACACTCGCTCCCACACTCTCACTCTGCACCGTTACCTGGTGCCATAGATATCAGTCATGCTAGCATGCGCGTGCTCCTACACACTTGCTTCCAGCACGTTAATGCGGTGCTCTGATAGTGGGCAGGTGAGGTATGAATGAGTTCCCAGAACCCTCTTGGTCCCAAACCTTCCTCCACCCTCCAATCAGAGTTGGAAATGAAGCAATCTTGTCCAGGACACTAGGCTGCTCGCAGCCAGTGGTTTAACTTAGTCAGGATCCCGGGGCAAAGGTACAAGGGAAGAAGGAGTCAATGGCTGTCCATGCAACAGTCGGCAAGTGGAGGTTTGGTCCCCACTGGGGAAGTTCACTCAGGGGTTGCCACACCAGCTTTCCAGCACAAACCCCGGTCTGCAAAGTACAGGGGGAGGATCACCTTGGGACATGCTCTTCACAGTGGTGCTCAGCCAAGCCAGAAACTCCACTACCCAGATAGTTATCAATCAGGCACCTTCCAGGACAGGAGGCACCACATCTGGGGTGCAATGACTTGGTGCACCTCAGGTGTCCCAGTTGCGCACTAAGATTTTACCAAATTCTATGCCCTTCTGGTATGGGCACGAGGTCTGGTGCATGATGATCTGAGTCACACCAGCCACTTCCAAGGGCACATGTAAAGTGCTCAATGCAGGGCCTTCCTGACATGAGGCCCAATGTCTGGTGCGCCATGACTAGAGTTGCACCAGATAGTTGCGTTCATACACAAAGGGTCACCAAGCCGTGCCTCCCTAGAATGAGGCACAACATCTGGTGTGTGATGGCTTGAGTCACACCAGACAATCCTGCTTGCACCTGACAAGTTACCAATGCTGTGCCTCCCTGGAATAAGGCACAATGTCTGGTACGCAATGACTTGAGTTGCACCAGACAATCCCACTTGCATACTAAAAGTTCCAATGCTGTGCTCCCTTGGAATGAGGCACAATGTCTGGTGCACGATGACTTGAGTTCCACCAGACAATCCCTCTTGTACGTGAAAGGTTGCTACTGCAGCGTCTCCCAGGAATGAAACGTCACACCTGGCGCACAATGACTTGAACGGCACCAGGTACTTCTGAACACACAATCAGTTCCTGTTCCATACCTCCCTGGAATAAGGCACAACTTCTAGTGCGGGATGACTTGAGCTGCACCAGACTAATCTGGTCATACACACACACACACATCAGTTCAGGGGTACCGCATGAGGTAAAATGAGGCACTGCTCTGTATACATCCCCCCATCTCCGAGGGTTGCAACCGATGACACAGACACAGTATGCAATGAGTGTGCAGTCAGGAGTCACATGAAGGAAATGTGGCACACTCTATAACAGTTGGTCATGCAGGGTCCCGCAACCACTAATCCGTTCACTACCAACCGAACGCTTATGCGTGATGTGGCCCCATGATGATGGGCCCTGCTTCTTGAATGCAGGAAGTATTTTGCAGGCTCCGCACCAGGCAAATCCAGTCTTTAGGCACAATTCTTAGTTCTACATTCACACCACTGCTACCAAGTGGAATCCAGCATACAACATAGACGTGGAGGAGAGCACTGCTCTCCAGATGACGCAGTAGAAGGTGTAAGCCCCTCGAAGAAGGTTTTTGATGTCCCTGAGACCTCCACAGAGAACAGGGGACAAGCCAACAAGCCCTTGGAAAGCACACTTCAATGTGTCACACTGCAGCAAGCAGCGTGCCCAGGCCATCAATGATGCAGGAAGGGGGCACAGTCCCTTCCTAAGACAGTAAATACTCCTGTGCACAACAGATTCCTCTGGCAGTGTGTACTATGCAGTTTGGGGACCCCATTCTGCTCTCCTGCAAATGTATCTTTAAAGTGCTGAAGTGTGGTACCCCTAGTTATACTCAAGTGTGCCTTTGAAGTTGGGAGTGGTTCAAAGGGTTCCCATTTGAACCACAGATGACTCCTCTAAATTTCAGTCCTGTCTGCCATGGACCATGGAATGTAGGTATTTCTCTTTAGTGATGCCATGATCTGACTCCGGGAGGCCAAGTGTCAAAAACTGTACCTGCAATTTATCCAGCCAGGCCCTCAATTGACAGAGGTCTTTCATTCCAGCTGCCCAAGTTTTATAGCTGTCACTGGGGAATGCATAGAAGTGGTTTCCCCCAGCCCACAGTGGAATGAAGCTTGAATTAAAAAGGCACACAAAAAGGGATTTTTGAATATGAAAATGCCCACTTTCTAGTAGTAGCATTTCTAAGGTATTACTGACAAAACCACAGTTACCATTCGAAGGGGTTTGTCTTTAGGAATCTAATGATAGTAAACATTATGAGGCGGCTCCACTGCAATCAACTATTGCAGCTAGGATTAATCATAAACTTTCCCCCATATTAAAAAATGGGCAGAGCATCTCTCAATGGTAGTGAAAACACACATGGGCATTCTTCACTCTGTGGGCGCGTGCCCTGGTGCATGCACAAGCCTGCAGGGGTACGATGGACACAAGCTTTGAGAACACCCCGAGGGTGCAAGTGCGTCGCCCATACAGGCTGGCTGTGTCTGGCTCATTATATATATAAAAACACTAATGTGCAAGTGTGCACATACTGGCATGCCATGCTAGGCCCAAACACCAATTAGCAAATGTGCACATGCGCACATTTGGGCAAGCTGTGGCAGGCTCTGTATATTCATGGAAATCACCATTGTGCAAATGTGCACATACAGGTAAGTCATGCCAGGCTCAGAATACGTGAAAATACAAATGTGCAAGTGTGCACAAATCAGTAAGCCTTGCCAGGCTCATTATATACATGGAAAACACTAATGTGCAAGTGTGCACATACAGGTAGGCACCACTTCCTAACTTATGTAGGGAGGGCTTGCATGCACTTTCAAACTATACTTATAGTAGGAAAGTGCACAGGGCCATAAGGCCATTCAAACAGGATCAGCAAAGCAAAACAGTTTGGGGAACCACCATCGTTGCATTTCAGGTCTAACACCAACGAAGTAGTAAAAGTAAGCACTCAGATCTTTGCCTCCCCATGCCTCTACGTCAGACCCCATTCCATGGGTCATGGGGCAAACAGGGGCAACTCGGCCCAAACTGTGGACTCTGAGATAATTTCCCACTTGTGTCCATGATAGTATGGTTCTGCAAACAGGGTCAAATACAACACTTTCAGCACTTGACTCTTAGTTACCAAGGGTGGGTAGTAACATGCTTCTCAGGGTAGTATAGTGGGAGGCATAAGCACAGAACTCAACAATAAACCAACTAACACAATAAGTTAAATGTCCAGTGCAGTGCATTTCTTTTTAGGAAAAGAAAGCACATTTTAATCTCACAGCAGTACTAAATACCACACACATCAATCCAGTAAATAGAGAAGCGATCTTGGTCATGATTCTACCTCGTGGCATTACATCTATTCTATCTACTTCGTGGGTGGGTATTTCTCTCCATTAAGTATGGGAGAAGCATGACTCAGCCTCAGGTGCAGATTCCAATGCCTCACAATTCAAATGTGTGTAATCAGTTCATGCATTACAAGTGAACGTTCCCCTGGTGGTGTGGTGGGCAGGTAGTTAGTCTCTGAGGGGGTCATTCTGACTCCCGCGGGCGGCGGAAGCCGCCCGCCTTGGGGGAACTGCCAGAAGACCGTACCGCGCGGCGGTCATTCTGACTTTCCCGCTGGCCGGCGGGCGACCGCCAGAAGGCCGCCCGCCGGCCCAGCGGGAAAGCCCCTTCAACAATGAAGCCGGCTCCGAATGGAGCCGGCGGAGTTGAAGGGATGCAACGGGTGCAGTGGCACCCGTCGCGATTTTCAGTGTCTGCAAATCTTTATGGGGCCCTGTTAGGGGGCCCCTGCAGTGCCCATGCCAGTGGCATGGGCACTGCAGGGGCCCCCAGGGGCCCCACGACACCCGTTCCCGCCATCCTGTTTCTGGCGGTGAAAACCGCCAGAAACAGGATGGCGGGAAGGGGGTCGGAATCCCCATGGCGGCACTGCTTGCAGCGCCGCCATGGAGGATTCCCTGGGGCAGGGGAAAACCGGCGGGAAACCGCCGGTTTCCCTTTTCTGACCGCGGCTTTTCTGGGAGAAGCCAATATGTCCTTTACATAGAATGGGGCCAAAATAAGACCTATTTAAAAAAAAGAGATATGAACAACCCATACGAAAAGTTTTTTGTCACCAAGATGTTGATAAACTACAACTTTGGATCAAGGATAATAACATACTATCTACCTTAAAGGCTGGCTTCAGAAGAAAAATCAGCACTGTTGGTTACGTTTTCAGATTTCTCACTATATACTCGAAAACTGTGGCTTTAAATAACTATTACCTTCATGTTCCTTTTGTGGACCTTGGGGATACATTTGACATGTTTCCTTGTGATAAACACTAGTCAGTAAGGGGGAAAACAGGGATTCCAAGTGTTTTATATACTCGAAAAACAACATATCCAGTCCTGGTGAGATGGAGGGAGTCAAGGAAAACTGACAGACCACATCCATGTCATTGAACGGCTCTGCCAGGGATGAGCATTTGCTCCAATGCAGATCTCCCTATACATAAATGATGGGATTCCCCACCTTGACACATGTGCAAGAAATTGGGTTGTTGGTTGACTGATAGGTGAGCCTTGGTCAAGCAGCAACCACAATCCTTGTCGGCATCATGCACAAGCAATTATCAAATTAACCTGTGCTCAACCCCCTGTTAAGCTAGCACAGAGCAGTCAGGCTTAATTTAGAGGCAATGTGTAAAGTATTTTTGTAACACCATAAACAGGGACACAGTGAAAACAATCCACAAAATGAGCCTACAACAAAGTTAGAATAATAGAGCAGATTGTAATAAATAAAACAACACCAAAACAACAAAAATCCAATCAGTAATACTGTAGATGATGAATTATAAAGTTTTAAATACAAATAGCACATAAAAGCACAAAGTGCTATTGGGGATAACTGATTGTGCCTGTCCATTATTAATACCCTGGTGAATCTATTTCTGGAAGGTGGGAGAAACTTCTAAACAGTGGCTTTGAAGTGTAAGGAATTCCCTGCCTCCACTGCCCTGGCTCCAGGCTGGCTTGAGTGAGTATACAGTGCACTTGTGTGTGGAAAGGACACAGCATATTCAAGGGTAACTGAGGCTGTGTCCAGCTCCTCCCTCCCATCCTTCCCTAGATGGCCCATCAAGTCCCATCTGAGCTCCCATTGTGTGTGGCTCTCTAGGAGGAATACTCAAAGCCCCTCCTGCCAACTTCACCCAGACATGTGGCCAGAGAGGATGTAGGCACCAAATGGCTAAGGCAAGAAAATGCCAACTTTCTAAAAGTGGCATTTTCAGAAGTTTCAATTTAAAATCCAACTTTACCATAAGTTATGATTTCAAATTGTGATTCCAGTGATACCAAACATAAAGGAATTGTCTCTTACCATTTGGAAATGGCACTAATAAAAGCTAGCAAGGCAACTCCAAAGTTATCCTATGGGAGAGATAGGCCACGCAGTAGTGAAAAATGCATTTACGAATTTTTCAATATGAGGACATATAAACCTAAAAAGTATATGTCCTACTTTTTAAATTTATTGCACTCTGCCATCTAGGCTGTCCAGGGTCTACCCTAGGGGTGACGTATGTATTAAAAAAAGGAAGGCTTGGGCCTGGCAAAAGGTTTATTTTACCAGGTCGACATGGCAGGTTGAAACTGCAGCCACAGGCCCTAGAATGGCAGATCTGAGACATGTTTAAAGGGCTGATTACGTGGGTGGCACAATCTTTGAGGCAAGCCCACTAGTGGCATTTAAATTATTGAGCCTGGACACATCTAATGCACTTTACTAGGGATTTGAAAGTGCATTAAATACACCAATTGGAGATAAGCCAATATTATCACGTTAAGAGGAGAGCGCACAGACAACTTAGCAATGGGTAGCAATTGGAAAGTGTGCAGAGTCCTAGTGCCAGCATAAACGAGGTCAGAAAAGTGGAGGAGGAAGGCAAAACGTTGGGGGAAGGCCACCCTACGACTGACAGATCTAACAACATGTATTAACGATTCCCCAAAAATCCAGGTAGTAGGGACCTTGCACTAATCTTTATGGATGACACTTTACTGATTTCAAAGACACCTGTGGGCTTTCAGAGATCACTGAATCAGTTTATGGAGTTCCTCAATGAACGTGATCTTGAAGTAAATACAATTAAAATAAAATATAAGACTTTGAACCAGCACAAAACCTCAGACAGTACAATAATCATAGGTGGATCTAAACTGGAAAGGGTACCTGACATTGATTGCCTGTGGGTAAAACTAACAACTAACATGTCCTGGTCTATGCTAATTAGCAAGAGTACCTTAAAGTTAAAACAGAACATATCCCGGATATACAGAATGCTCAAATCAACTACCTCACCATTCAAATATTACCTATCCCTTCAAATATATAATATAGAAGCTGTGGAATACTCACAGACAAATAACCTCATATTGTTATCAATAAATACATTTTGGGGTATTTGGTTAACCTGCCCCCAGAGCACTACATTGTTGTCATTATTTATCAATTCAGGAATAAAAAAAACATCTCCCAACGGGCTAATATCAGGCTATTACTCTTCTGGAGGAGGTTCTGGTGGCTTTCATTGGAAACAAGATTTGTGAATAGTGTATTCTAAGCTGGTTATTCACTACTATAATATTACTAAAGTATAAATACAAAAGGTGTTTTTCTATTGCTGTTAAGTCACCAAGAAAAAGCTTACTTCCCTAGAATTCTCTTTTCCCACATGGGTCTCCCGAAACCTGCGAGAAGAAACAGAATGGCAGTTGATGGGGTTCCATCGCATCTGACCATGACTTCTCTAACCTCTCCTGGACCTATGGAGATATGAGGGAGGTGCAGGAATGTGGGGGGTGCTCTGTCACTGCCCCACTGCCATCTTCCTGGTCAGTCAGGGATGTGCAGAGAACCCTGGCAAAGGCCAGCTCTGAGTGGGAAGGAGAAGAAAAGGCAAAATAGCTGGTGCGGAAGGTCGCAAGGTTCTACTTTTTTATTCTTCAGCATGGGAGGGTGGTGGATGCTGGTGGCAGAACAAAAGATATGATAATTTTTTAAGGGAGGGGAGCCTTAATCAGAGGGCAGTTGGATGAGCCAAAGCAAAGCAGGCATTTTTTTTTATTAGGAGATAGAGAATGATTACCAAAATGTACTTGGGTGAGAGACAAGATAACAGGTTTAAGTTTTTTTTAAGCACCTGTGGCATGTAGAGGCCTCTGAGGCCGGTGAGGCCGTGTTGTGCATTCTTACCCATAACTACTTTACCACTGCGCTGCTGAACTGAGCAGCGAATTAGGATTTTGTGGGGGCTCACATATACATTGTAGCTGGGTAACAGTGAATAAATGGGATGTTTTCAGCCTCCTTGGTAAAAACATCCCCATTTTTCACAATGATAATTTGAAATAATGGGACCATTGCTTAAGCATTCAGAAAAACAGAGAGAGTATGGTTAAAGTATAATAGATTTACATTTTTGAACCATAATCTGAGACCCTCTGCAGCAGAGAGTTCGACCACTGCTCCTGTGGAATACTGATCAAACAGCAAACTTTGTCTACGTTTGTTTTTCTAATAGAAACGAAAGGGATGATTAGTCAATGCACTTTCCCAGACAACCTCCCTTAGAAAGGGTTGGTATTTCACAAATGAAGAAAATCAAGTTCATTGATGGTTCAAAATAAACCTGCTATTACCATAAGTAACAACGGAAAATGGCATTTTAATGAGAGTCAATACATCCAGATCATTGATCACTTGTAGATTTGCAGAGGGATCTAAAAACTAAGGCCCATATTAATACTTTTTTAGTGCCACAATTACGTCATTTTTTTAAGCAAAAGCAACTCAAACTTCCAAAATACAATTGTATGTTATAAATTTGCACCAATTTTGCATAAAAAAACAATGCAAATGCAGCGCTAAAAAAGTATAAATATGGGCATAAAGGTCCTAAGTATTAAAAACTTTTGATGTGTCCGCTGTAGATGAAAGCTTCCCCGCTACTTGTGTGACACAGTTAGGCATTAGGATTTGGAGAGAAAACAGTTACAACATCTTAGTCACAGAACCCAAGTAAACTGTATTACTATAATCAATTTCTTGAATACATATTATTATTATTTATCCCCTTCTGTGCCCAGGATGTAATGGTTACGTCCTGAGGCACAGTGCTTCTGTGCCCAGGACGTAATGGTTACGTCCTGAGGCATAGTGCTGCTGTGCCCAGGACGTAACCATTATGTCCTGGGCACAGAGCCCAGAGGGAGCGCTAGCGCTCCCTCTGTGGGGTTCCCCCCCACACCCCCAAGGCAGGGATAGAAGGGGAAGCCCTTCCCCTTCCAACCCCAACCCCCCCCACCCCCGTGACGTCAGCACGCGATCGCACGATGATTGTCACAAGGCCAATCGGAAGAGAACTGCAAAGCATTTCTCTTCCGATCACATGGGGGAGGCCGAGAGAGGCTTGAAAGGGAAGGAAAGGAATTTCCTTCCCTTTGAAGTCTCTGTCTGCGTTTCACCAGGGATTTATTTTAAAAAATGAAACTGGCATGACGGAGCGACCCCTTGGGCAAGGGTCGCTCCCAGGGGGGGCATTATTTTTTAAGGCCTTTTCTGCCCCCCCTGGGGGCAGAAACCTCTAGGCACCAGGGATATATATATATTTTTTTTTTCTTTTAGAGGTGGGGAGCAAGGGTCGCTCCCATAGGGGGCAAATTATATTTAGGCCATTTCTGCCCCCGTTGGGGGCTGATTGGCCTATTTTTATGAGGCCAAACTGCCCCCAAGGGGGACAGAAACCACTAGACACCAGGGATTTTTTTTTTTTTTGTGAATTTCACGTAAGGGGAGCGACCCATTAGGCAAGGGTGGCTCCCCTGGGGGGCAAATTGTATTTAGACCATTTCTGTCCCCCTTGGAGGCAGATCGGTGGATTCTAGGTCAATCTGCCCCCAAGAGGGTCAGAAACAACTAGGCACCGGGGATTTTTTTTTGCGCCAATGTCAAGCAAGGGGAGCGACCCCGTAGGCAATGGTCGCTCCCCGGGGAGGTTTGGGGGGCAGGGGGGCAAATTTATTTTAGGCCATTTCTGCCCCCCCTGGGGCCAGATCGGCCTATTGTTATTAGGCCAATCTGCTCCCAGGGGGGACAGAAACCTCTAGGCGCCAGGGCTAATTTTTTTGTTGTGTTTTTTTTTTTAGATGGGGAGCGACCCATTAGGCAAGGGTCACTCCCCTGGGGGGCAAATTGTATTTAGACCATTTCTGCCCCCCTTGGGGGCAGATCGGTGGATTTTAGGTCAATCTGCCCCCAAGGGGGGCAGAAACAACTAGGCACCGGGGATTTTATTTTTGCACCAATGTCACGCAAGGGGAGCGACCCCGAAGGCAAGGGTCACTCCCTGGGGAGGGTTGGGGGGCAAATTTATTTTAGGCCATCGGCCTATTGTTATTAGGCCGATCTGCCCCCAGGGGGCACAGAAACCTCTAGGCATCAGGGCTAATTTTTATTTTGTGTTTTTTATTTTATTTTTTAGATGGGGAGCGACCCATTATGCAAGGGTCGTTCCCTTGGGGGGCAAATTGTATTTAGACCATTTCTGCCCCCCTTGGGGGCAAATTGGACGATTTTAGGTCAATCTGCCCCCAAGGGGGGCAGAAACAACTAGGCACCGGGGATCTTTTTTTTTGCACCTATGTCACGCAGGGGCCACCCCGTAGGCAAGGGTCGCTCCCCGGGGGGTTTCGGTGGGCACATTTATTTTAGGCCATTTCTGCTCCCCCTGGGGCCTGCTGAGCTAGAGGCCAAAATCCACAGGTAAGCACTTTGCAAAAAACACCTCTGTTTTCTGTGAAAAAATTTGATGTGTCCACGTTGTGTTTTGGGCCATTTCCTTTCGTGGGCGCTAGGCCTACCCACACAAGTGAGGTACCATTTTTATCGGGAGACTTGGGGAACGCTGGGTGGAAAGACATTCGTGGCTCCTCTCAGATTCCAGGACTTTCTGTCACCGAAGTGAGAGTAAAAAGTGTTTTTTTGGCCAATTTTGAGGTTTGCAAAGGATTCTGGGTAACAGAACCTGGTCAGAGCCCCACAAGGCACCCCATCTTGAATTCCCCTAGGTGTCTAGTTTTAAAAAATGCGCTGGTTTACTAGGTTTCCCCAGGTGCCGGCTAAGCTAGAGGCCAAAATACACAGGTAGGCACAGTTTTCTGTGAAAAAATGTGATGTGTCCACATTGTGTTATGGCCATTTCCTTTCGTGGGCGCTAAGCCTACCCACACAAGTGAAGTACCATTATTATGGGGAGACTTGGGGGAACGCTGGGTGGAAGGAAATTTGTGGCTCCTCTCAGATTCCAGAACTTTCTGTCACCGAAATTGAGGAAAATGTGTTTTTTTAGCCAAAGTTTGAGGTTTGCAAAGGATTCTGGGTAACAGAACCTGGTCAGAGCCCCACAAGTCACCCCATCTTGGATTCCCCTAGGTTTCTAGTTTTCAAAAATGCACAGGTTTGGTAGGTTTCCTTGGTGCCAGCTGAGCTAGAGGCCAAAATCTACAGGTAGGCACTTTGCAAAAAACACCTCTGTTTTCTGTCAAAAAATGGGATGTGTCCACGTTGTGTTTTGGGGCATTTCCTGTGGCGGGCGCTAGGCCTACCCACACAAGTGAGGTACCATTATTATCAGGAGACTTGGGGGAACCTAGAATAGCAAAACAAGTGTTATTGCCCCTTGTATTTCTCTACAGTTTTTTCTTCCAAATATAAGAGAGTGTGTAAAAAAGACGTCTATTTGAGAAATGCCCTGTAATTCACATGCTGGTATGGGCACCCCGGAATTCAGAGATGTGCAAATAACCACTGCTCTTCAACACCTTATCTTGTGCCCATTTTGGAAATACAAAGGTTTTCTTGATAGCTATTTTTTACTCTTTATATTTCAGCAAATGAATTGCTGTATACCCGGTATAGAATGAAAACCCACTGCAGGGTGCAGGTCATTTATTGGCTCTGGGTACCTAGAGTTCTTGATGAACCTACAAGCCCCATATATCCCCGCAACCAGAGGAGTCCAGCAGACTTAACGGTAATAGCTTTAAAAAATCTGACATTAGAGGAAAAAGTTACAAAGTAAAACGTATAGAAAAATTGCAGTTTTTGTACCTCAATTTCAATATTTCTTTTTTTCAGTTGTTATTTTCTGTAGGAAACCCTTGTAGGATCTACACAAATTACCCCTTGCTGAATTCAGAATTTTGTCTACTTTACAGAAATGTTTCGGTTTTTGGGATCCAAAATTGGTTTCACTCCCATTTCTGTCACTGACTGGAAGGAGGCTGAAAGCACAAAAAATCATAAAAATGGGGTGTGTCCCAGTAAAATGCCAAACTTGTGTTGAAAAAATGCGGTTTTCTGATTCAAGTCGGCCTGTTCCTGAAAGCTAAGAAGCTGGTGATTTTAGCATGGCACACCCTTTTTTGATGCCATTTTCAGGGAAAAACTACAAGCCTTCTTCTGCAGCCCCTTTTTCCAATTTTTTTGAAAAAAACGAAATTTCAGTGTATTTTGGCTAATTTCATGGCCTCCTTCTGGGGAACCCACAAAGTCTGGGTACCTCTAGAATCCCTAGGATGTTGGTAAAAAAGGACGCAAATTTGGTGTGGGTAGCTTATGTGAACAAAAAGTTATGAGGGCCTAAGCGCAAACTGCCCCAAATAGCCAAAAAAAGGCTCGGCACAGGAGTGGGAAAAGGCCTGGCAGCGAAGGGGTTAACAAATCCTATTGCTCGTCAGGTCAGCCCCATGTTAACAGGAGCTAAACTGGAAGAGAATAGTATTCTATTTAAGAGACTCAGGGGCATATAATAATGAGCCCCTTGCACTGTTGTCATGTCACTGTTTGTGACACAATGGTGGGCCAAACCTCCAAATCATATATATGAGGCCTCGCAAAGCCAATTTGCCTGGCTTTGAATGGCCTCATAGATATAGAGTAAGGCAAAGCAGCGCAAGGCAAGGCAGCACAAATCGCTGAGTTTCTTTACTCTGGGTTAGGGAGGCGTTCCATGGGCGTTGCAGTGGGTGGTCCCACGCAACATCAATGCATTTTGACACCCCTCCAGATTTACAAGACCATGTAAACCTGGGAATGCGCCAAAACCTTATGTCTCCCAGAGATGGTGCAACAAAGAGAAATATCTTTATTTTTCCACATTTCTTCCTCTTTCTATGTGTGATGTGTTCTGCAGCACAAATAGAAAGAGTAAGAAGCTTCGCAGGATTGTTTTTGTGCAGGAAGGTGCCCCTTCCTGCTCAAAAACAATCCTGCCTACAGCACAGCCACCCTTGCAGCATGGTGCAAGGGTGCCTGCATTAGAGCTAGGCTGCCAAAACACCACCAGTGCAGTGGGAAAGGACAGGAATGTACCATATGCCAAAGATTTGGTGCATTCCTGTCCTTTCCCTTTGATGCAGGGTAGCGCAGCAAATTGACTTGCTGCGCTGCCCTGTGCCAAAAGCCCATAAATATGGGCCTAAATAGGGGATGAGTTTTTCTAGCAGGTCTCCAACCACAAGCAATGGCAAAGTTAATCAGTTTCACTTAGAACGAAATGGCTGGTTTGTTCAATTGAGATTGACGATTGATTTAGTGCTTCGAGTGTGTCATCTTGTATCACATCAAAGAGGACAGAGGACCTGTTTCATTTTAGATTGAAAATATAAATGCAGAGCATTATGAGGAACGATTTGAGGACACACGTGCCCTTGAACTGTTTTCTGTGGATGCTATTTTAAAAAAAAATGATTTTATCTACTACCCATGTTTTGAAGCACCCACAGGGAGGCATGCACTGAAAGGAACACGTAGAACCTTCAGTACTGTCTAACTATGGGATGGTGTTTATCCCATGACTGTTCAGTAGTATCTGTCAGTATTAGCCACACATGACAAGCAGGGCAAGCAGTATGCTTGTGTGACACCTTTTGCCAATCCTGATTCAGCTAATAGCACTGCTTGCTGGAGTCATCAATGCCATACTCATTTTCTCAGACTACAGAAAAATTGTACAATGAAAACAAACCATTTTTGGAAATCAGGTTTACTGATTAAGAGACTGTCTCATCAACTTTATCCCAGCAGACATCTTAAACTGTCTAGAGAATGGGCTTGGATTGTTCCAAAAGAACATTTTCTCATCCACCAACAAAGAGGCAACATTGACAAATGGGGTAATGGCCAGAGCTGCTGACTAGTGAACTGGGGAATCAGGTTCAAGTCTCAGCATCGCCTCAACATCCTGTGATTATGGGCAAATCATCTAAAAAATGTCATGTAAAGTGCTCTAAGAATAGAATTTATCCAATAAAAAGCTAAAAAAATAATCTAACAAGCAACAAAGTCAGACAAATCACAACAAAATATGGCCATACCATTGAAGGCATTTGCAGACAGATCATGGACCTAGTAACCCCACGCCCTTGAGATGGAAGCTTTACAAATCCCCTAGCACTCCAAGAGGGCAAATGTATTGAGAAGGTAAAAGCAACTGAATTTGGACTCACTGAGGCTGTTGAGCGGAGGCAGATGATATCCGTATGCAACACTTAAGCTATGTATGCACCTGCAATTTATGTGACACTTGTCTTGTTGTAACATCATTATGAGTGCCTGGATGCTTGATATGTGGACATGCAGATGCCTTATCTCTATTTATAATGCTAGACAATAATTGTGAAATTAATGCTTTTATCTCAGCCTATTTTGTATTCCTCATATAGCCTGGGTCTGATAAGTACCTGCTGATAGCTTTTAGTTTTTTATTTCCCCGTAAGTTATAATGGTAAGTGAAATCTGTACTCACTGATGTTTATAGTCCGCTTTGCTAGCGTGACCAAAGTGTCTACTTCGCTGTGAGTTTGTACAAAGCTTAAACCCTGTTTTTGGTTCAAACACTTCAATTGGAAGTCTCTTTTTTTGTAAATCATTTAATGTGTGCCAAGCAATCCAATATGTGCCGCGCCACTGACTCTTTTCTCTACTTTCATTGTAGTTTGCAAAGGAGGCAAGGCTACAATGTTAGCAAGTTAATATTTCAATTTGAGTCAATTCCCTTTTTGGTTTCCTAACGATTTTTGTTGTGGCATTTTCCATTTTTCATTATCCATTTTAGACAACAGCTCCTAGCGGGGTGTCACACTTTGAGGTGCCACAGTTTTTAGCACAGCGCACAACTTTCCTGAGCATTTAAACATGACTGCGAAAACGTATGCATGGCCCCGTCAGCATTCTGGAGTTCATAAATGCATTGTCTCCCAGCCCACCTTAAAATACTTAGTTGTCGGATTTGAGGTTTTTACTGTTTTTCTAAATTATAAACGTTACCATATCGGTCAGCTTGACCGACCACTCAGCTACACAGAGTGTACCATTCATTGGTTGACTTATGCCTGACCTACTACTTGGTCCTTTATTTTCTTTTAAAATTCCCTTTCATAGACAATGTCAAATTGTAAGCCATTGTTTTTCTTTATTGACTGGCATAGATGTGTTTTGGCACATTTTTACCCCTCTTTTCAGCAATTCCTGTTGTCCTGCAACCAAATTATGCAGATTATTGATATATCCAATACCTCCTGAAAAGTTGAAATGGTTGATGTAGGAAACTGAGTTACTGGTTGAGGGAGGTGAAACTTTACTCAGCCAGCACTCACATTTCTCTTCAGGATGAAACACAAGCAAACCCCAAATTACCCTGTGCTTACGCCTCCGGCAGCTTAGCACAAAGGCAATTTGACTTAACTTAGAGGCAATGTATAACGTTTTTATGCAGCTCAATCCAGTAATAAAGTGAACGCACAGCACTAGAAAAATCACATGCCAATTTATAAAGATAGAGTAGCATTTAAGTAATTATTTGCCACCAAAAATCCAATTAGTAGAACTGGAGATATGTAATTTTGAGAATTTGGGTAAAAATAGTGCTTAAGACCACAAAGGGCCAACTATGGCCATCTGGTCGTGCTGGACTGAGACAAAGTCATACCTTCAGGCTGCCTGTGATAGAGTGCAAGCCAGATCCCAGGACCAATTATGGCCCAACGAACAACGTACATTGAGTCCAGGTTGCAGAGCCTTGTGAGGCCCCAGATAGAGATTGCATTGTGCAGCGGTAATCCAGAGGAGCTACGGGGATTTGGTGCGCGGTCCTGCATTGAGATGGGTTGCACAGTAGCAGTTCCAATGTGCTGCGAGGCTGCAATGCAATGTCGTACATCGAGATGTGATGCACAGCTGCAGTTCTGATGAGCTGCAGGGCTGCACTGCAAGTTCATGCGTAGAGATGCATCATGCAGCGGCGTTTCTGTTAAGATGCAGGGCAATGCATCATGCTGCTTCAGTTCTGCTGGGACTACAGATGGGCTGTAGATCACCTCCAGACCCACTTCCAAGGATCCATGACTGGATTAGCACCACTTTGGGGTGCAGGACTCACAGCTGCTCGAATCCAGATGGAGGATTCAAGGAGGTTGGATCCTTTTCTGTTCCTGAGGCTCTCATCAGGAGGCCAGCCAAATAGCCCTTGGAGTCACTATGGTATACCTGGGTGAAAGATGCAGGTCTAGTCCTTCTCACTCAGGCAGAAGGGCAGCAGAGGAGCAGTTCTTCTTGCAGAAGAGCTGCTCCTCAGCCATCCACAGGTCCAGAAGTGTACTGATGATTTGGATCTAAGGGTTCAATATTTGTACTTGGTGCCAGCTTTGAAGTGGGGGAAACGTCTAGAGTCTGACCCCTACAGAGGTGTCTGAAATTTCCTACCAACCTTGCATTTGCTCCAGTATGTCTGGCGGCACAATAGACTGGTGTGAAAACCTTTGTGAGTGTGCTGAGGCAGAGTTTTTGTGATACGTGTGTGGTAGGTCACAGCTCCTCCCTTCATCCTAACAGAGATGGCTCATTCTACCAACACCTATTCCCCATTTGTCTCACTGTCTGGGAGTAATACACAAATACCAACTGCCAGCTACACCTAGTCATGTAACCCAAGATACAGGCTACAGGTAACAAATGGTTAGGATAAGGAAATGCCAACTTTCTAACAGTGGCATTTTTAGAATTGTGACTTAAAATCCAACTTTACTGTTCATCAAAGACCAAACTTGACTTTCCTACCTACTCCCAATTGAAATGTATCACTTATAAAATGTAATAAGGTAAAAAATAGGTCTTATTTGGGAGGGGTAGGCTTCACAGTAGTGAAAAGTGAATTTAGGAGTTTTTTACTTCCAGGACATGTTCAACTTTACATTTTCAGCTTTTTGAATACAATGCGTTCTCTCCTCTGGCCTCTTAGGGACTACCTAAGGGTGATGTATATCTAGTAAAAAGGGAAGTTTATGACTGGCAAAAGGTCTGTTTTTCCAGGTAGGACTGGCAGTTTAAAAGGCAAGCACAGGCCTCAATGGCAGACCTGAGATATGTTACAAAGAGCTACTAAAGCAAGGGCATGGTTACTGCTGTGGGCCCACTTATAGCATTTAATTTACAGGCTCTGGATACATGTAGTACCAATTCTTTAGGAACTTTCAAGTAAATTAAATGTGTCAATTGGGTGTATACCAACTTCAGCTAAGACTGTATCAGAAAAGCAAGCAGGACCATATACAAGGTGAACAATAAGGGTGGTAAAACTAGCCCTTGAAGCACGTGCATGTGAACGTTTTTTTTGGTGATACACATGATTCTTTTAAAACATAAATGATCAGTTTCCTTAAAAAACTTTAAATCCACAGAAGAACAATGCCTTTGATACTGAAGCCCCCCTGGCACTCTAGAAGCCTCTTGTGCTCAATGGTATCAAAGGCAGACAATATATCCAATAAGACCAAGTTGCTAGCACATTTCTCTCTGCATGATAGTAGAGACCACCCAGCACCACAGTGTGCTTAAAACACAACCAGAGCAGCTTGAAGTAATCCCACGGAAGTAAAGAACCATCCAGTAAGTCCAGTGAGTATGTGAGTCCAGTATGATTGAAATATTTTATTCCAAAGAAAGCAGGCAGCCGACACTTGTTTTGTCTATGACAACTTTTTTAAGGCTGCAAAAATACAATATTGAATAGTATACATAAGCAAAGCATAGTATAACACCATTCTAAATAGAACAGCAAACCCTACACCAAAAACACATCTGAGGTGTATACAATCCAAACAAAGCCTACTAACACTGACACATGCTCCCAAGAATGTGAGCCTTTGTGGAGGAAAGTCGATCCAAGAGATCCAAAAACGTGCACACAAAGAGTAAAAAAAGAACAATAAAGATCTTGAAAAAAGATTTTGCAACCATAAGCCCATGGAGTCACCTGTTGTGCGCAGGACAATAGAAAGTGAAGAACCACTACAGTTAAATGCCATGTAGTTGGTTACCTAAATAAAAAATGATGGCAGATGTAATCATAGCCAAATAAATCTGAGTCGATTGTCAGAAAGTCAATGTCGATGACAAATTCACTACTGAAGCAAGGTCGAATAGCAGGCTCCCATGTGTACATCAATTCTGAAAGAGAGCAGCCAGGGAAAAGGAAACAACAACAACCGTAAGACCCAAGTGACCGGCTGTTAAATTGTAAATAAACTGATTGCTCCATCGATACGGTGCCCCAAAAACACACCGAGTCACACCACATACCTGTTTACGTAAAGTGTAGGATTCTAATGGCGAGGTTAGAGTAAACAAGAGCGCAATAAGGCCTTATTAAGCCCTATTAAGTAATGACAATAAAAAATGAAAGTAAAGCTAATATCAAAAAATCATCATGATACATGATACATTAATTTAAAAATTAAAACAGAAATGGATTACACTGTCTCACCTGGCATAATGTGTGATAGAAATCAGTCAATGGCAATGAGGCCACACCCGTCAGGTAACACGCTTATGAATGTATCACAGAAATGGAAAGCAGACACTTCGTATTAAATTTGGTCCAAAAGAGCAAACAGTGGCAAGCGCCATATTGAAATTGGTATGGACCCGACAAACATAAATTGGGTTAAATAAGCCATTGAGTATCAAACAAAAACAAGAAATATGAATAGAAGTATAAGTCTTTTGAGTGGATGCCATGAGAAATAGTATGCAGAATTGTTTAAAAAAAGTATGTAGAATTGATTCATAAAATGCCTGCCCTAAGGTGAGTTAAAAGTAAATTTAGAGTTGGGCATTGTAGTATACTAAGCCTATTAAAAAAAGTATGAAAGTTGAAAGGTAGGTATATGCATTTCTACTCCAAAGATTAGTGTGAAGGGCCAACCATGTATATTAGGTTGTCACAAAAGACAGCGCAGTCAATGACAGGTGTGTATAAACCTGACATAACAGGAAGAGGTTAATTAGAGCCCCAAAGTAAACAATCCTCATAAGGTGTTCCATATATTATTATTGAGGTAAAAGATGGCAGAACCGTATAGATAGTGGTGCTATTGTATTCAAGACGTCATTCGTAAGTGTGGAAAGAATCAAAGTACATGCACTACACACCGAAAATATAAGGGCTGCCAATTGTGAAGTAGAGACCGATTCACCAAAATAGTTGTTAGAACAAAAGAAAAGAGAAGTCCAATAGAAAACAGAGGAAGAAACCGTCTCTATAGCAAAAAGCAGGAGCAGGGCCAAGAATCTCAACCCAGCATGGGCCCAATGTAATAGACCATGTTGGGCTGAAATACAAACAAATCACTTGGTCAATGATTAAGAGAGAAAAAGACCACGTATGTTCTCTTTTGAATAAAAAAGACATACATCTGGTAAAGACAACCGGACCCGCCTCAAACAGAAGTATATGAACCATCCAATAAGAAATGCAACTCCCAATCTACATTCAAGCCTCGATCAACAGCTCTAAGTTTGGTGATCCAGCTAATCTCCAGTTTACGAAGAGCCTGGACCCTGTCGCCTCCTCTTGGGTGTTCTGCAGGTGTTGGCGTGGAACCTTAGTTTGGCAAATTCGCTGGATTTGTGCTGGGCAATAATAAAGTGAGCTGCAAGAGGATAGCTTCCATTTCCATTGCTGATGGCATGCATGTGCTCTTGTATTCTTTCCTTTAATGGTAATGTTCTGCTTCCTGTGTAGAGACGTTTACATATACATGCAATGCAGTATATCACAAATTTGGTGTAGCAACTGATAAAAGCATTAATAGTGTATTTAGTCAAAATGTTATACTGAAAACATTTAAGTCTGTACAAAGCATATAGACACATATTACAGTGCCCACACTTGAAAAAAAACCTCAGGGTTGTGGCTGGAGCCACCCAGTAGAAACCAGTCTTTTGTCCTGAGCCAAGGATCTGGGGCATAGTATATTACATAATGTTCTATTCCTACTATATGGTATTGGAGGTTTGATGGCAACTAGATCGTAAGTGAAGTGTCTACATTTTTAAGATGTGTCAATGTTGATACAGAATCTTGTAAAACATGTGGCTCAAAATGTGGTATGTTGTGATCAGTGCTATCCTACATGTCTTTTGGGGAAACTTGGGTTTGTTCCAAAGCAAGGACTTATGTTTCACATTCAGTATTGTATGTTTGGTTTTGTCAATTATTGGAACCGGATACCCACTGGACAAAAGAACTATTCTCCAGGTGATTCAGTTCAGTAAAGTACACAGGGTTCTCACTACAGTTACGTCTGAGTCTGATTATCTCCTCGTAGGGGATGGAGTATACCTCGGACCTATGGTGTGATCAGTCAGCATGAAGAATAGAATTGCATGCAGTGGGTTTTTCATAATAAATTAAATAGGATCTTAGTACCCTCACTGTAGAGCGTAAAATCCAAAAATGTTATCTGCTTGCAGTGTGAAAAATGTGTGAAAGAGATATTCAAAGGATTATCGTTCAGCAAGAAGACAAAGTCAGATAGTAACTCCATGCTACCACTCCAAATAATGAGTATATCAACTATATATATCACCCCCCAAAAAAAACACATGCCCAATGAGTCCTGCTGGACATTTGACCAAACATATGTTTTTTCTATCAACCCCATGTAGAGGTTGGCAAAAGAGGGAGAAAGAGCCCATCGCAACACCTTGGGATTCGCAGAACCATTTCCCCTTCTGTAAAAAAATTATTATTGTTCAAAACCAGGGCGATCACGTCCTTCAAAATATTTGTGTGTTCCAGAAGAGTTGCATCTCTGGAATAGAGAAAGAAGCGTACTGCCCGTAAAGCGGGGGTCTGTGGAATAGAAGTATATAGAGAGACTATTCCTGGTGTCACAAAAAGGCAGTCGCCTGTCTAAGTAAAATCTATCAGTCAGGTAAGAAAAAATATATTGGTGGTGTCATGGACAAAAGAAGGCAGATTGCGTGAGTATGATTGTAAGAAAATGTCAATGTATTCAAACAGACGTTCTGTGGGCGGGTGGAGGCCTGTTTCATCACTTTGCAGCTTTGCAGTTGTTTTTGCGCCACAGCAGTGTCAATAAAATGACACTGCGGCGGTGCAAGCGCCTTGTAGTTAAGCCCCTTTGTCTTTCAGTAAATGCATTTAGCTGGTTTAAAACTGTGTTATTGAGTAATTTAGCAATAAAGGGCAAAAGTGATACTAGTATATAGTTGGCCTTTGAAGCAGTGGCCTGATCATTACATTTTGCAAATCATCTGATCACAACATGTGCTTAATGATGTAATGATCTCTTGAACAAAGAACTAAGGGCCAGATGTAGGAAACGATTTGCGACTCGCAAACGGCAAAAATTGCCGTTTGCGAGTCGCAAATGTGAGTTTCCTATGCAGAAATGCATTTTGCGAGTCGGGACCGACTCGCAAAATGCATTTCCGACTCGCAAATAGGAAGGGGTGTTCCCTTCCTATTTGCGACTCGCAGTGGGATGCAATTCCATTTGCGACCGCGTACGCGGTCGCAAATGGAGTCGCAGTTACCATCCACTTGAAGTGGATGGTAACCCACTCGCAAATTGGAAGGGGTCCCCATGGGACCCCTTCCACTTTGTGAATGGACCCAAAAATATTTTTTCAGGTTTCGTTTTTTTTTTTAAGTGCAGCTCGTTTTCCTTTAAGGAAAACGGGCTACACTTAAAAAAAAAAAACTGCTTTATTTAAAGCAGTCACGAACACGGAGGTCTGCTGACTACAGCAGGCCTCCATGTTTGCGAGTGCCTTGACTCGCTATGGGGCCGCAATTTGCGACCCACCTCATGAATATTCATGAGGTGGGTCATTGCGACCCCATAGCGAGTCGCAGTCGGTGTCTGAGACACCGTACTGCATAACATTTTGTGAGTTGCAAATAGCGAGTCGCTATGACTCGCTATTTGCAAGTCGCAAAATGTTTCTTTTCTACATCTGGCCCTAAGAAACTAACATGAATTCCTTATTAATTTTTGCTGGCAGTATGTCCAGGCTTGATTCAGATTGTCCATTACACCTTACTGGTGTGATACAATCTTCCTCAATTAGAGCTGAAAATTGACTCAATACATCTTGCTGTTTTCAGAAAACTAACTCTGTGTCTGAGGTAGTTAAGCAAACAGAGTATTTCTGCAATGTTGCCTTTATCTTTGAGATCGTGTGCTTAAAAAATGTCTGCAAATTGTTGACATTTGGCATCTGTTTGTTGTTTCTCAAATTCCTTAACAACTGAAAAAAATACTTCTGTGGTATAAAGTGTCTTCAGCATTTGCAGTCTTAGGGGCAGATGTAAGAGCCCCTAGTGCCTCCTTGAGCCACATTAGCATATTTTTTCATGCTAATGTGGTCTAACGAGGCTAAAATTGCCTCCTAAATTTACAAAGTGGTGCAATGCATACATTGCGCCACTTTGTAACCCTTTGCACTACATTCTGCCTGCGCCAGGCATAATGTATGTAAAGGGGACATTCCCCCATGGGGGGAGGGGAGGCGAAAAAATGGCACAAATAAATCTAAGATGGTCCTTTGTGTAAATGCTTTGCATTTCTCTTCCGATCAAGTGATGGGGGCCTGAGAGGCTTCAAAGGGAAGGAAAGGAATTTCCTTCCCTTTGAAGTCTCTCAGAGCATTTCAGAAGCCAGATGGTAAAGCGATACGGCTTCTGAAATGACCACTACACACCAGGGATTTATTTTAGAAACAGAAATTGGCATAAGGAGAGCGACCCCTTGGGCATGGGTCGCTCCTCAGGGGGGCAATTTATTTCAAGGTCTTTTCTGCCCCCAGGGGAGGCAGAAACCTCTAGGCGCCAGGGATCTTTTTTTTTTTTAAAGAGGTGTGGAGCGACCCCGTAGGCAAGGGCAGTTCCCTTGCGGGGCAAATTGTACTTAAACCATTTCTGCCCCCTTTGGGGGTCGATCAGTCGATTTCTGTTAGGCCAATCTTCCCCCAAAGGGGGCAGAAACCACTAGGCACCAGGATTTTTTTTTTGCACCAATTTCACACAAGGGGAGCAACCCCTTAGGCAAGGGTCACGCCCCGGGGGGGGGGGGAATTTATTTTAGGCCATTTCTGCCCCCCCCGGGGGCAGATTGGCCTATTGTTATTAGGCCAACTCTAGGCACCAGGGATCTTTTTTTTTGTTTTGTTTTTTAGAGGTGGGGAGTGACCCCTTAGGCAAGGGTCGCTCCCCTGGGGGGGGAATTGTATTTATACCATTTCTGCCCCCTTTGGGGGCAGATCGGCCGAGTTTTGTAAGGCCAACCTGCCCCCAAAGGAGGCAGAAACCACTAGGCACCAGGGATTTTTTTTAGCGCCAATTTCACGCAAGGGGAGCAACCCCTTCGGCAACAGTCGCTCCCTGGGGGGCAAATTTATTTTAGGCCATTTCGGCCCCCCGGGGGGCAGATAGGCCTATTGTTATTAGGCCGATCTGCCCCAAGAGGGGGCAGAAACCTCTAGGCGCGAGGGATCATTTTTTTGTTTTTCTTTAGAGGTGGGAAGCGACCCCTTAGGCAAGGGTCGCTCCCCTGGGGGACAATTTGTATTTAGAACATTTCTGCTCTCCTTGGGGGCAGATCGGCCGATTTTTGTTAGGCCAATCTGCCCCCAGAGGGGGCAGAAACCACTAGGCACTGGGGATTAGTGTGTGTGTATGTGTGTGTTTTCCTTAGGGGAGCAACCCCTTGGGTAAGGGTCACTCCCCATGGGGGCACATTACTGTTGGCCATATCTGCCCCTCTTGAGGGCAGATTGGCCTATTTTTGGAAGGCCGAAAGCCCACCAAAGACCGGGGAAGTTTTTTTTCCCTAAATAAGAGGGTGGGGGTATGGCTACACCCACACCTCAAATAAATGGGGCCAAAGTTGTTCTGCCCACCAGTGGGCAGATGGGGCAATTACCCCTGAGCCACACCTTGGGGGCAGAAAGTCTACTAGATGCCAGGGAATACAAAATAAAAAATAGTGGGGTAGTGGCTGCTAACCAGTATGGGCTTGTTTATGCCCCCACCCCTACTGAAGGGGATAACAGTCTTTCATCTCTCCCCCGCACTCTAAAACATCTTATCCTACAGCAAGCAAGAAGACATTTGTTTATTTTGGGTTTTGGTTTTACATTTGGGCCATGAGAGCTTGGCTAACTCTCAAAATCGTCCCACTTGGAATGGTGAGGGTTGCACTTTATGGACTTTGGGACGCTGCCATGTAGAAAAATCCAAAAGACCTGGACACATCTGAAAATGAAACATCTGGGTGATTCCAGGGTGGTGTGTTTCACATGCACCCGCACCATTTTCTTACCCACAATGCCCTGCAAACCTCCAACTTTGCTGGAAATCACACATTTTTCCCACATTTTTGTGATGGAACCTTCCGGAATCTGCAGGAATCCACAAAATTCCTACCACCCAGCATTGTCTCATCTATACCAATAAAAATTCTGCTGCACTTGTCAGCCTAAAAATGTTTTTTTTCAAACTGCCCTTTTGGACCCACTTTGGTTCCCCCTCAACTTCAACATGTTTTTGGCTCTTCCCTGTCACAAGCACTTGGCCCAACTACACAAATGAGGTATCATTTTTACTGGGAGAATGTTGGGTGATATGCAATTTGTCCCGGTGCGGTGATCCCTCACAGAAATGTGGGAAAAATGTGATTCTTTAGCTAAATTTGAGATTTGCTGCAGATTAACTTTGGGGGATCCACGCAAGTCACACCTCCCTGGACTCACTTGGGTGTCTAGTTTTCAGAAATGTCTGGGTTTGGTTGGTTTCCCTAGATGGCTGCTGAGCCCAGGACAAAAAACGCAGGTGCCCCCCCCCCAAAACAGGTAGTTTTGTATTTGATCATTTTGATGTGTCCAGATAGTGTTTTGGGGTATTTCCTTTCGCAGGCAATAGGCCTACCCACAAAAGTGAGGTACCATTTTTATCAGGAGACTTGGGGGAATGCTGGGTGGAAGGAACTTTGTGGCTCTTCTCTGATTCCAGAACTTTCTGTCACCGAAATGAGAGGAAAAAGTGTTTTTTGGGCTAAATATTGAGGCTTGCAAAGGATCCTGGGTAACAGAACCTGGTCAGAGCCCCACAAGTCACCCCATCTTGGATTCCCACAGGTGTCTAGTTTTCAAAACTGTGCAGGTTTCCTAGGTTTCTCTAGGTGCCGGCTGAGCTAGAGGCCAAAATCCACAGCTTGGCACTTTGCAAAAAACAGCTCTGTTTTCTTTGTGAAAATGTGATGTGTCCACGTTGTGTTTTGGGGCATTTCCTGTTGCGGGCGCTAGGCCTACCCCCTCAAGTGAGGTACTACTTTTATCAGGAGACATGGGGAATGCTGGGTGGAAGGAAATTTGTGGCTCCTCTCTGATTCCAGGACTTTCTGTCACCGAAATGAAAGGAAAAAGTGTTGTTTCGGCCACATTGTGAGGTTTGCAAAGGTTTCTGGGTAACAGAACCTGGTCAAAGCCCCACAAGTCACCCCATCTTGGATTCCCCTAGGTGTCTAGTTTCACAAAATGCACAGGTTTGCTAGGTTTCCCTAGGTGCTGGCTGAGCTAGAGCCCAAAATCCACAGCTAGGCACTTTGCAAAAAACAGCTCTGTTTTCTTTGTGAAAATGTGATGTGTCCACGTTGTGTTTTGGGGCATCTCCTGTCGCGGGCGCTAGGCCTACCCCAACCAGTGAGGTACCATTTTTATCGGGAGACTTGGGGGAACAATGGGTGGAAGGACATTTGTTTTCTCCTCTCTGATTCCAGAACTTTCTGTCACTGAAATGAGAGGGAAAAGTGTTTTTTTGGCCAACTTTTGAGGTTTGCAAAGGATTCTGGGTAACAGAACCTGGTCAGAGCCCCACAAGTCACCCCATCTGGGATTCCCCTAGGTGTCTAGTTTTACAAAATGTACAGTTTTTCTAGGTTTCTCTAGGTGCCGGCTGAGGTAGAGGCCAAAATCCACAGCTAGGCACTTTGCAAAAAACAGCTCTGTTTTCTTTGTGAAAATGTGATGTGTACATGTTGTGTTTTGGGGCATTTCCTGTCGTGGGAGCTAGGCCTACCCCCACAAATGAGGTACAATTTTTATCGGGAGACTTGGGGGAACAATGGGTGGAAGGACATTTGTGGCTCCTCTCTGATTCCAGAACTTTCTGTCACCAAAATGAGAGGGAAACATGTTTTTTTTGGCCACTGTTAGACTTTTCATCCTTGGCGTGGTCTCCCTTAACTTTTTGCCTCTGTTCCCCAGGTTGTTGATGTGTGCTGGACTCTGATTTTGCTGTTTTTATTACTCTGGGCACTTTACCACTGCTAACCAGTGCTAAAGTGCAAGTGCTCCTGTTTAAAATGTGTACGTAATTGGTTCTCCATGATTGGCATATTTGTTTTACTGTTAAGTCCCTAGTAAAGTGCACTAGAGGTGCCCAGGGCCTGTAAATCAAATGTTACTAATGGGCCTGCAGCACTGGTTGTGCCACCCACACAAGTAACCCTGTAATCATGTCTCAGACCTGCCACTGCAGTGTCTGTGTGTGTATTTTTAAACTGTAAATTCGACTTGGCAAGTGTACCCACTTGCCAGGCCTAAACCTTCCCTTTTCTTACATGTAAGGCACCCCTAAGGTAGGCCCTAGGTAGCCCCAAGGGCAGGGTGCAGTGTATGGATAAGGTAGGACATATAGTAATGTGGTTTATATGTCCTGACAGGGAAATACTGACAACTTCATTTTTCACTGTTGCAAGGCCTGTCTCTCTCATAGGATAACATGGGGGCTACCTTTAAATATGATTAAAGTGTAGATTCCCCTAGAGAGTAGATGGACATGTGGAGTTTGGGGTCCCTGAACTCACAATTTAAAAATACATCTTTTAGTAAAGTTGATTTTGAGATTGTGCGTTTGAAAATGCCACTTTTAGAAAGTGAGCATTTTCTTGCTTAAACCATTCTGTGACTCTGCCGTGTTTGTGGATTCCCTGTCTGGGTCAGTTTGACAGTTGGGTTGTTTTTCACCTCACACCAAACAATGACACAAAGGGAGCTGGGGTGTAACCTGCATTTCCTGATTAGCCATCTCTGCTAGGAGGGAGGGGTTGAGTGGTCACTCTCATCTGAAAGGACTGTGCCTGCCTCTGACAATGCCGGCTCCAACCCCCTGGTGTGTGTCTGAGGCCTTGCCTGGGCAAGGCAGGATTTCACAAGTAGGTGTGAGTCCCCTTTGAAGAAAGGTGACTTCAAAGACTAAAATGGGTATAAGAAGGGCACCCAAATCTACAGACTTTAGAAACACTTCTAGAACCAAGAGGAACCTCTGCCTGGAGAAGAGCTGATAGCTGAGGAAGAAGTGCTGCCCTGCCTGTGACTGTGCTTTGTGGAGCTTTCCTGCAGTGCTGCTTCTGCCAGAGTAAGAGGGCAAAGACTGGACTTTGTGTGCCTTCCATCTTGTGAAGAAATCTCCAAGGGCTTGATTTAGAGCTTGCCTCCTGTTGTTTGAAGTCTCAGGGACAGCAAAGACTTCTCTCTGCCAGCACCTGGAGTCTCTGGAGAGACTCCTGCTCTGACAAGTGGTGCCCTATCCAGTCCCTGGGCCATTGAAAAGAAAGCTGTTGGAAATCCAAGGAAATCGACTTCGGATGACTCCGACCGACGCCGCTGCTGAATCCGGTAACGCCGCCTGCACCCGACACGTGACCCTCGCTGGAACACGACGCTCTTCACAGGCCTGACGCCGCTGCAGCCCCGCTGAAGTCCGCGACTCCGTGGAAGTCACCGCACCACGTCGTGACCGACACCGCTCGAAGTGCACGGATTCAACGTTTCGCACAGACGCCACGATTCCCGACTTCGCGCATCGGATTTTTTCACTCTTCACCAAAGGTACTGTACTTGGGGGTCTACACGACTCCGTGTCCGGCGCCGCTGGTATCGGCTTGTTGGGAACGACTCCGTCACGACGCCGTGTTAACATCTCATCGAAGCATTTTTTGTTTCTAAGCACTATTTTTGAGTTTAATCTCTAAAAATTCATAACTTGACTTGTGTATGTCGGATTTTTGTCGTTTTGGTCTTGTTTTGTTAAGATAAATAGTTCCTATTTTTCTAAACTGGTGTTGTGTCATTTTGTAGTGTTTTACATTAGGTTACTTTGTGTGTTGGTACAAATACTTTACACCTAGCACTCTGAAGTTAAGCTTACTGCTCTGCCAAGCTACCAAGGGGGTAAGCAGGGGTTAGCTGAGGGTGATTCTCTTTTACCCTGACTAGAGTGAGGGTCTTTGCTTGAATAGGGGGTAACCTGACTGTCAACCAAAGACCCATTTCTAACAGCCACATTTTGAGGTTTGCAAAGGATTCCGGGTAACAGAACCTGGTGAGAGCCCCACAAGTCACCCCATCCTGGATTCCCCTAGGTGTCTAGTTTTAAAAAATGTACAGGTTTGCTAGGTTTCCCTAGGTGCCGCCTGAGCTAGAGGCCAAAATCCACAGCTAGGCACTTTGCAAAAAACAGCTCCATTTTCTTTGTGAAAATGTGATGTGTCCATGTTGTGTTTTGGGGCATCTCCTGTCGCGGGCACTAGGCCTACCCACGCAAGTGAGGTACCATTTTTTTTCGGGAGACTTGGGGCAACACAGAATAGCAAAATAAATGTTATTGCCCCTTGTCTTTCTTTACATTTTTTCCTTCCAAATGTAAGACAGTGTTTAAAAAAGACGTCTATTTGAGAAATGCCCTGTAATTCATATGCTAGTATGGGCACCCCGGAATTCAGAGATGTGAAAATAACCACTGCTTCTCAACACCTTATCTTGTGGCCATTTTGGAAATACAAAGGTTTTCTTGATACCTATTTTTCACTTTTTATATTCCAGCAAAGGAATTTCTGTATACCCGGTATAGAATGAAAACCCCTTGCAAGGTGCAGCTCATTTATTGGCTCTGGGTACCTAGGGTTCTTGATGAACCTACAAGCCCTATATATCCCGCAACCAGAAGAGTCCAGCTGACGTAACGTATATTGCTTTCAAAAATCTAACATTGCAGTAAAAAGTTACAGAGTAAAACGTGGAGAAAAATGGTTGTTTTTTCACCTCAATTTCAATATTATTTTATTTCAGCTGTTATTTTCTGTAGGAAACACTTGTAGGATCTACACAAATGACCCCTTGCTGAATTGAGATCCAGGGATCCAGCATTGGTTTCTCACCCATTTCTGTCACTAACTGGAAGGAGTCTGAAAGCACAAAAAATGGTAATAATGGGGTAAGTCCCAGTAAAATGTCAAAATTGTGTTGAAAAATTGGGTTTTCTAATTCAAGTCTGCCTGTTCCTGAAATCTGGGAAGATGCTGATCTTACCACAGCAAACCCTTTGTTGATGCCATTTTCAGGGGGAAAAACCACGAGCCTTCTTCTGCAGCCCTTTTTTCCAATTTTTTTGAAAAAAATGAAATTTTCGTTGTATTTTGGCAAATTTCTTGGACTCCTTCAGGGGAACCCACAAAGTCTGGGTACCTCTAGAATCCCTAGGATGTTGGAAAATAAGGACGCAAATTTGGCATGGGTAGCTTATGTGGAAAAAAAGGTATAAGGGCCTGAGCACGAACTGCCCTAAATACCCCAAAAAAGGCTCAGCACAGGAGGGGAAAAGCCCTGGCAGCAAAGGGGTTAAATATTGCGCACACATGGTGGCGTTATGGGGACGCTAAGGGATGCAAGAAAAGTGGTGCTGCACTGGTTGCAGCGCCACTTTCTTAAATCAGGGCCTTAGTCTTTCTTGTGTTTTTTAAATTCCTTGCTATACAACATCTATTTGTTTTTTATCTATGGCTGTGTACTTTTTCTGCCAGATTCATTCTAAAAGGCATACCTTGCTTTGTATCGTTGCTAGCTTAATTAACCAGCAGTTCAGCTTTCAGTTTAAACTACCTTGTACAGTCTTCAGTCAAAATATTTCATCAATCGCTTTCCTTAGTATTTCATCTTCGTTTTCTATTAAAGAAACCACATTTTCAAGCTCCTTATGCCTTGTTGCCATGTATACTCTCCCGGCCAGCTTGTTGATACCCAAATGTTGCCATTTGCGTATTTCCTTAATAGGGGTGTACTTCGGTTTCCTGGATCCAACTGTTACATTGTTCAAGTTTCTTATACCCTCTCTTCAAAACTCCACTCACATGGAATAATATAATGGCATGATCATGGGACTGCATAACTTAACCTTGCTTAATATTGCAATACTCTTGGTTGTTCCATCTAATGTCTAGTGTAGACCGAACATTGTGACTAGCTCTGGCTTCCCTTATATATTGAAATTAAACGTGCTTGTCTGAATTTCCTTTGGGTCTAGTCTTGATTGTTGGTAAAATGAATGTTTAAGTATTGTAGTGTGGTTGTTTCTTACGTTTGGTGCTGATATGAAGCTTATTTGGTATTTAGTTGATCTAAGTCAGAACTGGTGCAGCTATCCTTTCTTGGGACAACTCATCTGACCTGTAGAATCTCTACATCAGGATGTATGGCCTCTATAACTTTAATGTACTTAATTGTTAGCCCGATTATTCCTGCTAAATCTTCTCCTTATTTATCCTCTCCATAGGCCAACTAATATCCAGGCATACTTACAAAGTTGTTATTTTTTTCAAGACTCATATCATAAATACCATGGCGATTACTCACAGTTGACGAAGAGTTCATCTAGGATCCGGGTACACTTTTATTAGTCTGCACGGTTAGGGTGGCAAGGGGAGGAGGAGGAGGACCACTGACTATCTCTTTGCTCTCAATGAACTGTACATGGCAGGTGCGATAACAATCCCATCTCGCCAAGATTTTTGATGTGGGCATCTGAAATCTCTCCCCGCGCCCCAGCCCAGCTACCTACCTCGATAGTTTTATATTTAAATCTCACCTGATCACCTGATACTATGTTCAGCAAACTGGGTTTCTAACTGCTGGTCATATTCAGGGAGCAGATAGGCATATTAGGGCTTGACTCTGGGTGCTCTGTCATCGTAGATGCACACGAATGAGGCTCCTTAAAATACCCGCCCTTCATTACTGGAAGTGCAGCTATACTGCTGCCCAAGATGTGGCGTCTACTTGACATTCAAGAAATGAAAAAGAATATGTAATCTCAGTCCAGAACTCGAGTCGAAATTCAGTCTTTTAAGTACTGCCTGGTGGCTTCCTGCTGACTAATTAAAAATGAGTGTGTTTACAATCACACCTGAACATTAAAAGCACCTCTCATAAAAATCAAAGAGCTCATAAAATACTCTTCACAATGGTCAACATCAGCCCATATAGTTAGTCAGTCAATCAATGACGGCGTAAACGTGCGTACGGCCCCTTAAAATAAGCGCCCTTCATCGTCAGGAGCACTGCTCTCCAGAACTGCGCCCATACATCGTAACCAGGAAGTGAAAAAGAGTAGACAGTCTCAATCCAGAAGTCCAGTGCAAATTCACACTTTAATGAACTTCTGAGCTATATTACAGAACTTGGTGCACTCTCCTTAGCAAACAAAGAGAGAACACTGTATATTGAATGCGCTGTTCCTAGGGCACCCACAAACTCATGGGGTAGCGACTTTAAGAGTAATACAGAGCAGCTGTTTAAAAGCTGCTCTGTGCTTCTCTGTGCAGGAAGGACCCCACATGCACTATTAGGGGGATTAAAGATCCCCACTGCACCCGCCTGTAAGGGAATGTCTGAGTGGTCCATGGGATCCCCCCAGAGGGCTGCCTTTAGAAGTCACACTGTAAGTGTGCCACCTTTTTGTGGTGCACTTTCAGTGCGCCTTCTAAAGGCATGTTTGCCCAATTGCAGAGGCAAAGTGATTCCCTCATTTGCATGGGGCCACACCACCATGCAAATGAGGGAATGCCATTCAATGATAGTGCTGGCAATGTATGTGCACAAGCGATATCTGTATTACAGAAGGGGCGGGACAAGCATTTGCCGCCCCTTTGTAATACTAAAGTGCCCAAGGGGTGCGCAAAGCAGGCATAAACACCTGTTCAGAAACAGAACGGAACAAAATTGCTCCTTTGGGATCTGATGCAATGTAATGTAAGGTGGATTTGTAGAGCGCTGCTTGTCACCCGTGAGGGTATCCGGGGCGGTTGGGTTGGAGACAAAAAAGAATTTTGGAGAAAGTCAAGAAATCAAAAGCTAAAAGCATGCAATAGACAAGAAAGTAATCAAACCATGAGCAAGAGTCATGCCAGAAGCCAGACTTCAGCATATACTAAATTACTGGCTACAGTCCTGTCTGCATTAAACAGCTAATGCTGTCTGCAGCGAGACTGCAAAAATAGAAAAAAGAAAAATATTTGGAAATCACCAGGGGCAGATGCGACTTTTTACAGGGTTGATGCGTCAGAGTACGGTGGGCGATATGAAGAAGAAATTATTTATTTGTCACTCCATTTGCCACAGGCAACAATAACAAGAGTTCTTCTGTTTTGTGAGATTTCATTTTAAATCTTAAAAATGAAACACGAGCCAAAAAATAATAACAATGAACTTTATTTATAAAGCTCAAGTGTATCATGCAATATAATTTTAAACAATTCAGCAGAGATTGTGGCTTCCTTCTTGTGCGGTTAATAGATGTGCTACAGCCAAGACCATTTAATATAGTATACAGGACATTCCTTTCTACTGAGGCTGTCTTTTCTTCCTTAAAAATTGTATTATCATGCAACAAGTATTGGCTAGCCTTCCGTCGTAAATTATTATTTTTGGCACCAACACACAAAAGAGCAATGGAATTGTTTGGAGTATGAAGCAATGTGTTTTTGCCCTTGCTTTGTAAAATTAATAGCACTGTGCTAGCTTAGAAAAAAAATGGCTTATTTGACTTTTCTTGATGTGTGTTCTTCGTGTTGCTACTGCCTGAGCTAACTGACGATTGACAGTTACGTAGTGACTCCTTCCAAATTCTTTTTATTGTGATTATTTTTCATTTCTAGAAAAATCATAAAAAAATTATTTCCTGTTTGGTTACCGCAAGGCAGTGCTAAAGGTTCTGTTCGTGGAGAGACTGCAGGCGATAATAAGATGTACTGCGTTTTAGTTTTGCAGTAAGTGCTGTTATTTACAAATGTCTCTAGAAATGTTACATTTTCTGGTAAAATATGAAATGTTATGTTTTATAGCAAAGAACTGCCCACACATGAGCCCCAACAGTGCGCTACTGTTACAAATGGAGCACAGGGGTGGCTCCTCCATTAGGGCAGAGGAGCGTTGCCTCCCCGCCAGAAGCGCCAGCTGCAAACCTTTACAAGTAAATAATAATAAACAGTGTTTTTTCATAGTTTCCTTAGAAAGGGGTGGGGCCACGGGGTGGCGCGGAGAGAGGGGGAGTGTGCAGCACTCCTCCTCAGAGCCCATGTATGTTTGGCCAGCCGTCTGGGGCCGGCTCCACACACATGCGCAATAGACTCTTTCCAGCCCAGCAACACAGTTGCGGGGCTGGCGAGAGCCTGCACAGGCTCGCAGTCTGCCTGGGAGCACCCTGGCTGGGCGCTTCCAGTCAACCCTGACGTTGCTCTGAGTAGCGTCAGGATTTGCCACAGGGCAGGCTGGAAACTTGTGCCTGCCTGCAGTGTCTGAGGAGAGGAGCGGTGCGCATGACGGAGCAGTTAAGTGTGTGTTTATTTTTTTTTATTCCCATCGGACACCCATTCCACCTCCCCGTGCTGCCCCGCCCCACCCCTTCCGCGACGTGTGAGTCATGACTTATGGAGCAGCTTTTCTTATAGAGTGTTCTCAAATAAGAGCGAATAAAATAGAAACAACAACAGGCAGGATAAAACAAGCCAGAAACACCAGACAGGGTAGAACAAATCAGAAACAACAGACAGGATAGAACAAAACAACAAACAACAGACAGGATAGAACAAACAGGAAACACCAGGCAGGATAGAACATGACAGAAACAACAGGCAGGAAACAACAGACAGGATCGAACAAACCAGAAACAACAGGCAGAGTGTTTGTCTCCAGAAAGCTCTCAGCACAAGAAAAAGTAGGCTTTATGAGATTTCTCCTTTCAGAAGTTAGTCTGCCCTCTCCTCCTGTTGTACAGAAATTGTTTTCAGACAGAAAGAGCAGGGGATATTGCAAAAGTTCCCTTTTGTTGCTATGCTTCTTTGTGCCTTGTTTTGGACTTCAAGATATATTTGTGTTACACAAGGGGCTTCAGATGCTTGTATGGCCTGTTCTGTAATACTCTTAGCACAGGTGTACATTTCAAACCTATACAAAGTCACAGGGGTGTTAACTTATTATAATGTGGCTCCATGTAAATGAGGGAATGCAATTGCCCTTGACGTGAAATGAAAGTCAGAGCTGCGACCCACCGGTGCAGACACGGACTTACACAGAATGCCCTTGCATGCAGGAAAGTTCTGTTGTTTTGTAAGTTTGTGGACAGTCCCGGTCTGCACTGGGCAGTGCCAATGATAGTGCCCTCAGTGCAGACGAGAACTGTATACCTAGGCCCTGATTTATACTTTTTGGTGCAAAACTGCACTAATGCAGTTTTGCACCAAAATGTTTAGCACCAGCTTGCACCATTTCTGTGCACCAGTCGGCACCATATTTATGGAATGGTGCAAGCCGGTGCAAAGGGTAGGCTAGCATAAAAAAATAAATGACGTTAGTTGGGTGGGGCTGGCGGCATGTAAGAAGTGGGTTTTGCACCAAAAAATTATGTTAGGCAGGTTTAAGTAATAAAAAATTACTTTAACCTGCCTAGAGTCATTTTCTGATGCAAAACCATCCATACCACATGACTCCTGTCTTAGAAAAGACAGGAGTCATGCCCACCACCCCAATGGCCAGCACACGGGACCACATGGTGATTGCACCCAGTGCCATGTAGGGGGCCCATTTCCCAATTGCACTTAAAAAATAAAAAAACGAATTGTACTTACCTACATTTACCTGGGATGGGTTCCTCCATCCTCCACTGTCCCTCTGGTGAGGGTGGGGGTGTCCCTGGGGCCTGGGGAGGGCACCTGTGGGCTTATTCCATGGTGTTCCATCATGGAAATAGGCCCATAGGTCCCCTAACGCCTGCCCTGACCCAGGCGTTAAAAAATGGTGCATAGCAAGCTTTGCACCATCTTTTAACTCTTCCTTCCCCCGTGTGTGATTTTTGCACGGAAGTATAAATAAGGCGCTAGGGCCTTAGAGTCATTTTTTGCACAGGAACGCCTACTTTGCATCTCATTGACGCAAAGTAGGTTTCCACATCCAAAAAATTACTTTAACTCCATAAATTTGGCACTAGACAGGTCTAGCAGCAAAGTATAAATATGGAGTTCGTTTTGCACTGAATTTGCGCAAAAATAAATGTCACAAATTTGGTGCAAAACAATTATAAATATGCCCCATGGTCTCACAGTAGAACACTTACTGGAGCACTTAATGTGCAAATGTATGGGTCTGTAACAACCAGCCACAGACCGGACAAACATTTCGGAAACCGTTTTTTAGGTTAGGGGCCACTTCTGACAAACGCAACCACAGGTGCAGATGGTACCTGCACAGCAAATGCACATACCGAGGCAGGTCCAAATGATACAGGGTCCTATGGATCAACAACAGGAAATGCTTTTGCAGGTGGTCACAAATCAGAAACAGAACAAAAGTGAAAAAAATGTTGATCAATTTCCTTTACACAGGGAGGATGAAATAAAAGATGAATGGCCGTTGGATAGTTCAGATGAGGAAGAGTATGTGATTGCGGCATCATTAGAGGTGGATCAGAGTGGTTTTTATGTGAAAGGTGAAATATATGGTAATGAAGTTAACTTTCTGGTTGACACAGGAGCAACAAGCTCAACAGTAAGAACTATAGAAGTTCCAGAAATACCGATTTTGGAGAAAACAGTTCAGATTGTTGGAGTTGCGAACAAGCATTTGACTAACACTCTCACAGAACCAATTTTTGTGAACGTTGGCAATTTTCACAGTTTTGTTATTTGTGATTCTTGTCTAGTGTCATTACTGGGAAGAGACCTGCTGTGTAAAATAAATTGTTTGATTTCCAATTCAAATAGAGAGATTGAGATTGAGACAAACAGTGATGGAAAGGATTCAATGATTACTGTTGAAAAAGAACGAGTGTTCATGGAGTTTCCTCTGATTAATTTTGATGAACAAACAAATGAAGACAATAATTCAATTGATTTGATTGATGTCTTTCCAGTTTTTGAAATAAATAAAAGATCTTACAGTTGACTTACAGGAAAGGGTCAAGTCAAAAGTTTGGGATCTGTCAGGAAAGGACATTGATCTGATCAAGGAAGTTGAAGGAGTCAGAGTGGCTGTGAAGGAGAACATGGTGTTTCCACAAACTGCACAGTATCCAATGATAAAAGAGGCGATTGAAGGAATAAGGCCTTTGATAGAGCAGTTTCTGGAACTGGGAGTTTTGAAAGAAGTGATGAGTAGCCTGTGTAATTGACCAATAATGGGTTTGAAAAAGCCAAGTGGGTAAATTCATCTTGTCCAGGATTTGGGGAAAATAAATGATATTGTAGTGAAATGTTGTCCAGTTGTACTAAACCCAGCTGTGATTATGTTTCAGATTCCATGTGATGCTGAGTGGTCCACAGTAATTGATTTGTGTCAAGCATTTTTCTCCGTGCCTCCTCATGAGGACAGTAGATCTCTTTTGTTTTAAATTCCTGACCAGAGTCTACTGATTGGTGTAGAATTCCTCAGGGGTTTTCAGAGTCACCATCGATTTTCAATCAGATTTTGAAAAAGAACCTGGAGTCATTGGTAATGCTTTACCAATCAACATTGGTGCAATATATTGATGATCGATTAATTGCATCAATTCCAAAAGAAGGCTGTAAGGAGGATACAGTTGCATTGCTGAACTTTTTGGGAGACAATGGTCATAAGGTATCTCCTACAAAATTGTAATATTGTCAGCGAGAGATGAAATATTTGGGTCATTTGACCAGTAGCATATTTTTCAGCTACTTTGGATCCCATTGCAACAGCCTTACCAGGATGCTTACAAGCAGTTGCAGCAGTTGAGCAGAGTATAACTCAAAGTGAAAATATTATAATGGATTACACTCTGACAGTAATGGTACCTCATTCAATAGAAATTCTGTTGACACGATCAAAGACAGGATACCTGACCAATGCAAGATTGACACAATATGAGACAGTGATTCTTGGGTCTCTTGATGTGACAATCAAGAGATGCACAATGCTTAACCCAGCAACATTATTACCAGATGAAAGAAATGATTCAGATAAAATAGATGATACTGAATATGATTGTTTAGAAGTTACAGAATTATGCACAAAACCTAGAGCAGATATTAGAGACACTTGCCTAGAAGATAATGATCAAATCATCTTTGTTGATGGTTCCTGTCTGAGAGATAACAGGGGTACACTGAGAGCAGGTTATGCAGTATGCACAATTACTGGCATACTAGAAGCTTCATGGCTTAAAGGAGTGTTTTCTGCTCAGGTTGCAGAATTGGTGGCTCTTACTAGAGCGTGCCAAATTTTGGACCAGCTGAAAATAACGATCTATATTGACAGCCAATATGGATTCAGCATTGTGCATGATTTTGGACAAATTTGGTCACAGAGAGGTTTCTTAACATCATCAGGTTCACCTGAAAGAAATGGTGAAAGAATACATGAATTACTACGAGCTGTACAGAAACCGGAGAAAATTGCTGTGGTTAAATGCAGTGCACATCAAAGAGGACAGGATTATGGCCCTCATTTCAACTTTGACGGGCGGCAAGCACCGCCCGCCAAGTTGAATCCTCCGTGCAGCCGCACTCCAGCGGTTGCCATTTGGAGATCCCCGCTGGGCGGCAACCACGGAGCGGAAACCTAGTTTTGGCCCGCCCGCTCAGAGGGGATCTTGGCCGCAACACGGGAGCCGGCTCCAAATGTAGCCGGCGGTGTTGCGGCGGTGAGACGGGTGCAGTTGCACCCGTCGCACTAAGCTCCATGGGGCCGTGGCAGGGGGCCCGCAACTCCCCTTTCCGCCAGCCTTTTCATGGCGGGTTCATACCGCCATGAAAAGGCTGGCGGGAGGGGGACCTGTAATCCCCTGGGCAGCGCTGCAAGCAGCGCTGCCCTGGGGGATTACAACTCCCGGGACCAAGTGGCTGGAAACCGATGGGACCAATGTGGCGGAAAACCGCCGGTCCCGGAGGTGTGACCCCGGTGCTTCCGCCACAGTCGTAATCCCATGTGAAGCACTGCCAGCCTGTTAGCGGTGCTTCCGTCGAAACAGCCCTGGCGGTCTTTGACCGCCAGTTTTGTAATGAGGGCCTGTGTGACTTTGGGAAATGCTTAAGCAGATCAGGTTGCAGAATTCTGTGCCTTAAACAGTATCTCATTCAAAGGAAAATGGGAACTCGTGTCTGAAAATGATGAAGTCTATACAAATTTTACAATGCAAATTGTTTAGACTTTGGAGGAGCTGAAGACTATACATAATAATGTTCCAATAGAGGAGCATAGAGATTGGATGAAACACAATTGTATTCAAAGAGAAGATGACATTTGGGAGACAACAGAAGGGAAGGTGGTTTTACCAAACAGTTTGTTGACACAGATGGCCAGATATTACCATGGTCAAGCACACATAAGGAGAGATGCAATGATCAGGAGTTTTCAAACAGTTCTGGTTGAATACAAAATGTAGGCAAGTTGCTGAACTGGTTTGCCATAGATGCATTGTTTGCTAGCAGATGAATGTTTGTAAAGGAACAGTTGTCAACATGGGACACATAGGCATGGCAGGAGGTCCATTCAGCAGAATGCAAATTGATTTTATTGAGATGCCTGCGTGTGCTGGTTTGAAATACGTGTTGGTGATTGTGTGCATTTTTAGTCTCTGGATTGAAGCAAATCCCCACAAGGAGAAACGATAGCCTTACGGTAGCTAAGTTACTTTTGAGAGAGTTGATTCCACGTCTTGGTTTCCCGGTCTCTTTGGAATCAGATTGAGGAAGTCACTTCAACAACAAAGTGCTAAAATTACTTTTTTCAGCTTTAAGCATTCAGCAGAAACTACATTGTAGTTATCGCTCAGAAGCCTCAGGACTTGTAGAGCAGATTAATGGAACTTTAAAGTCATGATTGGCAAAGGTGTGTGCGTCAATGAATTTCAAGTGGCCAGATGCTTTACCTTTAGTTCTAATGTCAATGAGAAGTACTCCTGATAAGAAGACTGGTTTGTCTCCTCACAAGATTCTAATGGGGAGAGCAATGAGATTGCCAGCGATACCTGCAAATGCACTTGTAAATATTACAGATGACATGGTGCTAGATTATTGCAAAAGCCTGGCTGATGTGGTTCGACCTTTTTCTCATTAGGTGCAGTGCAACAAACTCAAGGTCAAGCCCACAACTTGAGATCTGGTGACTGGGTTATCATACAGAAGCATGTAAGAAAGTCAACTTGGAGCCACGGTGGAAAGGGCCCTACCAGATCATCCTTGAGACAACCACAGCTGTGAAGTGTGCAGGTTTGCCAAACTGGGTGCATGCCAGCCACACAGGGAAAGTGAATAACCCAACAGAACAAGAAGAGGAGCTGTTGAGGTTACCAGTGGCTAACAACATTCCAGGTAAAGAGCAAGAAAGAAAGGAGCTGGATCCTGAGAGTGTTCGAAATGTACCTACTCCTATGACCGGTGAAAAAAAGGAAAGTTTAGAGGAAATTGAACAATCTGTGAGCGGAGTAGATGGAAAATCAGCACTAGAGGAAAGAGAAACATCGGGTGAGAGAAGTTCTGATCAGAGGAGGGTGTTCTCAGAAGAGAGTGATCAGAGACAACCGGTTGAAAGGAAATCTGCTCATAGGAAGGTGTCCTCAGCAGCAGGTGGTTTGACATACCAAACTGAATAAAAGTCTGACCCCATTGGGAAAAGAATTGAGGCAAATCCCGCCCAAGTGGATTCAACTCTTCCTGAACCAGTTGCGGGAACGTCAGAAGAAAAAGGTTCAAGCTCAAGTTCGAATCCAATTTTGAGAAGGTTGTTGATGAAGAAAACATTAAAAGGGGATAATTGGCCAGAGAAAAGTTTGAAAGGAGGAACAATAAATGTGGTACCACCAATTCAGGAGGAAAAAGAGTTGAATGAAGGAGAAAACAGTAGTGGAGAAGAAGGTGAAGGTAGTACAAGACCAAAGAGAAAGAGAGTTTCAAACAAGAGATATGCTGGTCCAGAATGGGCATATTTAACTACAAATGAACGGCAAGAAGAATTTTTGAGTTATTGTTTTGACAGAGACACTGAAAATGTTCATTTTGGCACGTCTAGACCAACAGGGTATGTTTGGAAAAAGCTGAAATTGAAAATTATTTGAAAGTCGTGCTTAAAAAGAGACATTAATAACTGAAATCAACAAATTGATAACTGAATTTGACAAGCTGAGATACCGGAATTGACAAAAGACTGTCCTGTGTGAAAGAACTATTGAAAAAAAAAAAATTAGGAGGGGCTTTTTGATTTTGTTTTTGAAATTTTTGAAAAATGTTGTTTTTTTATTTACTTTTTTAATTCTTTGGAGACCATGAGAAACTTTAGTAACCAAAACAGTAGAATTAACTGTTGCAACATTTTGGGTATTGGATTGGTGGTAGCGAGTGTGTTAATATGCTTATCGTTATTTGTAGGTGTGATTGTGAGATGAATAGAGCCAACCCTACTGCAGCGATTGACAATAATTTTGTTGTCTGTTTAAGCAAAACTTCAGCTAAAATTGCAGTTATTTTCCGTTGGTCGATGCTTACCTAAAAGAGTGTGATTAATAGCTTATAGATGTATAAACAGCTACTCCTAGTGGGTTGCTATGTTAGGTTTTACAAGGTCAGACTTATTAGGTCATTACACGGGTTTGACAGTTCTATTGTTTAAAATTGTCCCTAACGTGTGGTTTCTGCCTCGAGGATGGAAGTAGATGATACAAAGTAAGACGTTTCTTCCTGAGAAGGGAAGTTTTGATGAGATGGAACAATGGGGCCGAAGACGAGATGGAAGAGGATAAGAAACTGTTATAATTGTGCTTAGCTAATTAGGTCGTCAGCAAACTTTTAATTATCTAATAGTAGTTTTATTGGCTGAATTGTATAACACCCCATGTACTGACCAATCGTGAGCTTTTGCACAAAATGATATAATGATCTGTCACCTATTCTTCTGAGTTTTTGTTGTTGATGCTGTGCGTGTATGTTTGAATGTGGGTGTGCATGTCTGACTGTGTGTGTGGATGTTGGCATGTATGTCGGTGTGTGTGCGTGTAAGTATGTAGGTGGTGCCTGCGTGCGTGTCGTGTGGGTATGGGTGAAGTGATGTTGGGGGTCAGGGTGGGGAGGGGGGCCCTGCCACCTTTGGGGGGTGGCAGGGGTGGTGGGGGGGTAGGGGAGGGAGTCGGTGGGGGTAAAGGGTGGGGGAGACCCCTATCAGTGCCAGGGAAGGAATTCCCTGGCACTGATAGTGCTTACCGCCATGGATTTCATGGCGGTTCAAACTGCTGGAAATCCACGGCGGTAAGCCGGGTCAAAATACCGCCGGTGGTATAGTGACGGCCGCCGTGCTGGAGACCTAGGTCTCCAGCCCAGCGGGCGGAACGGAGAACCAGCGGATGACCATGGCGGTAACCGCCATGGTCATAATTCCATGAAGTAAGACCGCCAGCCTGTTGGTGGTCTTACCGCCGGTTCTCCAACTTCCACCAGGGTCGTAATGACCCCCAAAGTCTCTTTCAAGCACAAAGTAAAAATCTCCGCAAAGGGCCGCAGAGGAGGAGATGCGTGGAAAAACGGTGTGTGCGTAGGTTTCGCCCCTTCACACAATGGACTTGCGTCGTTATTTTTCACGCGGGGAAGACGTGCGTCGATTTCTGGCGCGCGGACAGGTCTCCTCTGTGGGTCGTGGGGTTTTCAGACGCCCTGGGGTCTGTGCGTAGAATCCTGGGCTTGTTGTCCAGCTGCGCGTCGTTCCGGTGGGCTGTGCATGGAATTTTCTTCTTCGCAGCAGGCCCTGCGTCAATTTCCTCTCTGGAAGTGGGGCGGCGTTCTCCAGGCGGGCTGTGCATCGAAGTTCCGGTCGCATAGCAGGTGTCGCGTCAATCTTTTCCTTGCGGGGTCAACAGGCGTCTTTCAGGATCGGCGTACAGTGAATTTTTCACCACGGAGCAAGCTGTGTATCGAATTTTTCGGCGCACAAGGAGTCCAGTTGAAAGATAGAAGTCTTTTTGGTCCTGAGACTTCAGGGAACAGGAGGCAAGCTCTATCCAAGCCCTTGGAGAGCACTTCTGCAGCAAGGTAAAAGTTCAGCAAGGCAGCAGGGCAACAGCAAGGCAGCAGTCCTCTGTAGAAAGCAGTCAGGTGAGTCCTTTAGGCAGCCAGGCAGTTCTTCTTGGCAGGATGCAGGTTCTGGTTCAGGTTTCTTCTCCAGCAAGTGTCTGAGGTGGTAGGGCAGAAGCCCTGTTTTATACCCAAATGTGCCTTTGAAGTGGGGGAGACTTCAAAGAGTGGCTAAGAAGTTCACCAGGTCCCCTTTCAGTTCAATACTGTCTGCCAGGGTCCCAGTAGGGGTGTGGCAGTCCTTTGTGTGAGAGCAGGCCCTCCACCCTCCCAGCCCAGGAAGACCCATTCAAAATGCAGATGTATGCAAGTGAGGCTGAGTACCCTGTGTCTGGGGTGTGTCTGAGTGAATGCACAAGCAGCTGTCAACTAAACCCAGCCAGACATAGATTGTAAGGCACAGAAAGATTTAAGTGCAAAGAAATGCGCAGGGGCATTTCTAGAATAGTGATATTAAATCCAACTTCACCAGTCAACAGGATTTTGTATTACCATTCTGGCCATACTAAATATGACCTTCCTACTCCTTTCAGATCAGCAGCTACCACTTCAATAATGTATGAGCGCAGCCCCAATGTTAGTCTATGAAGGGAGCAGGCCTCACAATAGTGTAAAAACGAATTTAGGAGTTTTACACTACCAGAACATGTACACTACATAGGTACATGTCCTGCCTTTTAGGCTTGGCAAGTACTTTTAAATGCCAAGTCGAAGTGGCAGTGAAACTGCACACACAGGTCTTGCAATGGCAGGCCTGAGACAAGGTAGAGGGGCTACTAAAGTGGGTGGCACAACCAGTGCTGCAGGCCCACTAGTACCATTTAATCTACAGGCCCTAGGCACATGTAGTGCACATTACTGGGGACTTATAAGTAAATTAAATAGTCCAATTGGGTATGATCCAAGGTTACCATGTTTAAAGGGAGAGAGCATATGCACTTTAGCACTGGTTAGCAGTGGTAAGGTGCGCAGAGTCTAAAGGCCAGCAAAAACAGTGTCCAAAAAGTGGAGGGAGGGAGGCAGGCAAAAAGTTAGGGGTGACCATCCTAAGGCTGTCAGGTCTAACACCCTCATACCGATGTTACGTTGATCCATTTGCCTAAGGCGCAAAATCCACTATTTAGTTTGAAGTAATAGCTAGGATTTCTTGGCGCTGCAGCAGTTTTATTGCACTGCACATGTTTAGACAGAAAAGCTGCAGTGGATATGCAGATTAGTTATTACTTTGGATGCCCATCACGCGTTTGCTTGAGGAAAGAAAACAAGATCATACTAATTGCATAGATTGTGTAGTGACTGAAAGGAATCAATGTTTTGTCTATGTGTCTGAGTCTAATGGCAGCAGACTGCAGAAAACTGAAGCAACCATGGAAAACATACTATTAGAAACTCAATCTTAGATCAATGAGCGAAAACGAAATTATAAAATCTAATGGTCTAGGTAGGTAAATCAATAACGAATTACAAAGGTATTTTGGATCACATCTATTCTTCTACACAACATGCATATTTTCCCAATTTTAATTGTCAAATAAACTACAACAGCCAAACAGTTAAGCAATGAAGATAAAATATTGTATCTTTTCGTGCCCAAGCAGGCAGCTCAGTTCCACAAAACCCCAGGGCATTAAAGAAATTACACGGAAAATATAAAAACCTGAAGGAAGTGCGAGATGAAGCCAAATTGCAGGGTTTGAACCTACACTAGGCCCTGCCTCCAAGGGCCTTGTGCAATGGACTGTGCACCCAGACCACACCACCAACAGCTGAGCACCACAGGGCTTGGTCCTGCCTGCTGAAATTGCACTCCACCTAAGCAGTGAGAAATGGGTGTCCACAGCACAGTTTGCATTACAATTTTGCGAATGTCTAAAAACATTTACATTTGTGGTCATTCCCAAACTACTCCTACCTCTTCCTGGAAATGGTTGAAGCAACTCCCCTTCCAGGAGAAGAGGAACAAATCACCCCCAGATTTCGTGAGGGGTTGGGGCATGGCTTTTTCCACGAGGAAAGATGTTTTCCTCACAGAGAACAAAAAAAGTAAATTTGAACAGAAAGCTGACATTCTTCCTGCTCAGATTTCTCCTATATGGAGAACTCTGCACATAAGAAATAGCAGCGTTGGGAAAAGCCACATGACATTCAAAGAGGAACAAGCTACAAGGTGACACTGTAAGTCATTCAAAATTGCACCCAAGTCCACCTTTTTTCACTCACTATGGCAATCTGGATAGAGACAAGCAATTTGTGCATCCTGAACTCACTGGGCAACAGTACTCAAGTTAAATTTCCCTGCCGAAGACTGAGTTGGCCTAAACTGTTCTGGGTTCCTTGTGTGTCCATCTGGGGGGGATTTCGCTTTCATGGCAGTTCAGGTTGGACTGTTCCTATTGGAGCAGGATCAAGATTGTTTTGTTCTGTCTCTGTCAAGTGTAGCATAATGTGTGAAAAACAGTGGTTTGGAATATATTCTCGGCAATTAGCAGTGGCTTAGATTATTTAAGCATTTTTTCATCACCCTGTTTGTTGCAAAGGTCAAGGTATGTTCAGTGTGTATGCACAAACATGGGTCCGAAGCGCACAATGCCACAGGACTTAAGCTATCCCTCACTGATAAGGCTTAAGTAGGAAAAATCTGTGGTTGTTCCTGTTCCCCTCTGGAGAGGGCCTGGCCTGGCAGTTGAGGCTGGGTTGTTTCTGCTTGAGCAAGATCAAGACTGAGTTGCCAGTCTCTGTCTAGTGTAGAGTAGAGGCCAAGAAAAGATGGATTTGGATGCAGTCCTGGGTTTGTACTGGGGCTGGGATTAATTGAAGCATTCCATCAATTACTTTTTTCTTTTGCTAAAGGTAATTCACTAAATGTGAAGGGGATTCCCAGTCCTGGGTCCTTTCCTCACTGTGGCATAGGAATCAAGCAAAACCTTGCTACTTAGGTCCTAATAGGCTGAGACTGGTCTGGGGTTGCTTGTGTTCCTATCTGGACTTGACTTGGCCTGGAAGTTGGACTGGACTGGTATGATGCCCATGGCAGATTTTGACACGGTCAGTTCCTGACTAGAGTAGCATGGTTTATAAAAAAAAATATAGACTCAAATGTAGCCCTGAGTAATTACAAGTGGGCAAGGTTAATTTGAGCATTCCATCCATCACATCCTTATTTTTCTCATTCCCATGTGACACACATGTTCTGTACAGCATAAATCTGATTTATTTGGGTGCAATATACAAGCTCAGGAAAGTGTAAACTTTTCATCGCTAAAGCTTTGTGAATACTGAAAAGTTCAAGTTGTCAGCCACAATTCTAACACCATTTTTGTTCATGGATTTGAATATTATGTGTGTGTGTAATATTTGTGTGCTCTGTGTACGTTATGCACATGCACACTTGTAAACTGGAAAACGTATGGTTTTGTGAATCGTTAACAATGTGCACATGCATAAATACACGTTATTTCCAGGTGTAAAATCATACATCAGACTTGAAAAAACGTTATGAATTTGGCACTGAGTGCAAAGGAGTAGGTGTGGGATCTGGGTTACTAGCATCAACACAAGGGAGATCAGAAAAAGAATGAAAACATATTTTCATTTCCCTTTGTAAAACATTACACATTTCATTTTCTCGATGTCCATTCAAACACCAGCCACAACTACTGCAGCCCAGCAACTTTGCAAATGGTCACTGAATCATACACAACTTCTATATACAAAAGAAGTTTAGATGCAAAACATTGCTGTACATAGCTGTCATGGGTTTATATCAACATGAGAGCAAAGTCAATTCCTTGCTTCCATTTCAAAAGTACCTTGTTGATGAGAGGAGTTACGATGTTGCTACAATTTAGTCTTGCAGTCCTTTTGGCTGACTACTGCTTTGCAGCAGTCCTGCTGGAGTACTACAATAGAATTTTAGGTGTGAGCATTGTGCACTTCTGGGGGCCTATTACAAAAAGTACCTTCTTGGAGCAACAGGCATATGTGCCCACTTTGTGCATTCCTGGGGCACTATGGCATACAGAAGGGGCGGCAGACACTTGTGAGGCCCCTTCTGTAACACTGATATCACTGGAGCACATGTAGCCAGGGCTATCGTCAGAGGGTGTTTCCTCATTTGCATAAGGGCATGGTCCCATGTAAATGATGAAATAGCTTTGAATCTGTGTCCGTTCTGTCTTACCAACACGTGTGTGAAAGCACAAGGGCAACCCTATAAGCCCACTAGAGTATGTACATATTAATAAAGACAACTATCCCTCTGGGACTCATTTCTAAAGGGTAACCTCATTTATATCTAAGAGCGATCGCCCTAATTATTTCAATATCAATCATAAAGCAAATATAATTTGTACAATAAAGCACAGGACACAAAGGATTTCCATCTTAAATGCACTGAATCCAGTTATATATAAAATATAACACATTAGTGAGCATAGTACAGATAGCACAGTGCTCAAAAATGATTTATTTAAGTGATTCTATGTACAACATATTTAAACAAACAAACTGTATGGTTCCCAATGGCTGTCTTCAATAATTAAAAAGTCCAAAACAAGTTTGCATGATTTGGTATGACAACCCTTTAGAATAAGTCACTAAAGTCAACACAAGAGCCTAAACATAGAAGATTTCACCGCAGCTTTGACTCAGGGCTCCTCGATGATGATGCTCCCTCCTCAGACACCGCCTGTAGCCTTGTCCCACTGAACTGTACCACCTCAGAACATTATTCTCAAAATTTCCTCTCCGTTCAAACTGCTGACCCAATCCACTGCTTGTATCCGAACTGTGCTCCATCGTGGTCACCCATATCTTTTGCTTTTGACCCAGTCTCGTGTGACTAGATGTCAGCAGTTGGCGCTTTGATTTTTTAGGTGCTAGTTTTTATTAAAAACTTTAAAAAATCATAACTCCATTTCCAGTGATTGAATTTTTGTCATTTTGGTGAAAAATATTTCATTAAAATTTCCTCTATTTAGCTACATTGGTATGATATTTTTTTTGTGCTGTGTGTTCCCTTTATTACTGTTTGTGTGATGCATAATTACTTTACACATTGCCTCTAAATTAAGCCTGAAAGCTTTTTGTGCCTAGCTAACCAGGGTTAAGCACAGGTTAATTTAGTGATTTTTGTGGTTCACCCTGCAAGGGACTGTGGCTGTTGCTTTACCAGGGCTGACATTCCAGTCAACCAAAAACATAATTGCTCACACTTGCGTTTTTCAGAACACTACAGTGAAGTTATTTTGTTTGGTGACTTCACACTTTTACTGTGTTTCTTTCCTTACACGGTGTCGATTGAAACCAGAATTCCTTATTGACTTGAAATATTTTACCTTATATTACTGCAGCCCATGTGCTTTGTGACCTCACATCTTTGCAGTAATGCTATGCTGATCAGTGTACAAGGCAAACGGCCATTTTAATTTAATTATTGGCTTAAAAGTGAATAATGTACTACTGACACTTGAAGTACCCTTTAATTTAATTGAGTGAGTATAAAACCTGTTGCTCACTACACCTTGGAACATGAAAGACTATATTATTTTGCACCATATATAATCAAATTATACAATAATTACTGATCTAATTAGTGTTATTATTTTTCCTAATAAATATTTTGGCATGTACGAAAAGTAAACTATCATTAGTCAAAATAATTACTCCACAAAATGCAATTTTTTTGCCTTCTGGTGATGTCATAAGCCACACAAAAATCAATTTCAGCGTAATACAGCACAAAAGTAACACATCGCTGTCTTGTGTGAGATTTGATCTGGAGGTATACAATGCAGCACAGCTTTGCATATGAGCACACGTGCTCAACGGTAGGCCTCATAAAAATCTATACTTTTGCAGTAGTTAGGCATCACGCATGGAAATATCCTTTGCTATGCAGCTTGTACCTAATTTCCGCCGAGCATCATCTAGCTGTAGGATTTCATGAAAATTTAGGTCAGGATATTTTAGCTGATATGTCTGTGCAAAAATATTGATATTTCAGCTCTTCTTGCTCTTATGCCCCATTTGACAATGACGCTGGGGTGAATTCGCGCTTTAACATACAAAGTCATTTTGCATTGCACCCGCATCAAATTTTCATCGCAAAATATATTCTGTATATATTCTGCACTGGAAGGCGATCATAGCTGCTTTTTGCTCTATGTCTCGCGAAATGCAGCTTGAAGTCTTATACGTGCCCCCGCTAAATATTAACAATTCTGGGCCTTAACTTGTTGTTTTCACTTGTAGGGAGGAGCAGACGCCTTCCTTTAAAAGTAATATAACTGAGGCTAGAATTGTAGTTACCACTCAGCGCTTTGTGTTGTGATGTCATCAGCATTGGTTGCTCAGAATAAACGCATATACTCGTGATGATCCTATAAAACATACACTTTTAAAACTCTTCCTCACAGTTTAATAGCCCATTGCCAACAGCAAGTAATGGCGCATAGGTCTGAAGCAGACAGCACCAGGGGCCAGATGTAGGAAGCATTTTGCACGTCGCAAACAGCGGAAAATCGTTGTTTGCGATGTGCAAAATGCACTTTGCAATGCACAAAACCCGTTTAGCGATTCGGTAACCTGGTTACCGAATTCCAAAACGGGTTTGCGAGTCGCAATTAGGAAGGGGTGTCCTCTTCCTATTGGCGAGTGGCAGTGCAATGCAGGATTGGTTTGTGACCGCGAACGCTGTCGCAAAGCAATCGCAGTTTGCACTCATTTGAAATGGGACCCCTTCCCCATTGTGAATGGAACTGCAAACGTTTTCAGAGCAGGCAGTGGTCCTTTAAGGAAAACGGGGTGCTTTACAAAAAAAAACCTGCTTTATTAAAAAGTAGTCACAGACATGGTGGTCTGCTGTCCGCAGCAGGCCACCATCCCTGTGAATGCCACCACTCGTAATGAATATTAATGAGGTGGGCCTTTGCGACCCCCTTGCGAGGGACACCATCCAACATTCCGAATTGCGACTCGCAAATTGTGAGTCACTCTGACTCGCAATTTCGCGGATCGCAATTCGGAAGTTTACTACATCTGGCCCCAGGTCGACTATTTAGGACGGACTAATATCGGGTTAGGTAATAGTCAAGAGGCATTTTCAGTTAATGTGTCAAGCAGTTATGTTTGTAGTGAGCAGTAGAAACTACAGGGGCATATTTAGATGCCCCTTGCACCACCTTAGCGTCATTTTTTGACACTAAGGAGGACCTCATCGTGCGCCTAATTTACAAAGTGCCGGAATGCTTTCATTGCACCACTTTGAAATCCCTTGAGCCACAGTATACCTGCCGTCAGGTATAATGGGGCATAACCACACAGAAGTGGCGAAGCGCGGTGCTGTGCATGCTGTATTGCTTCTGCGCTGTACTTACCCAAATACGGTACACCCCGTGTTTCCCCTAGTGCTGGTGCTAAATTTAGCTGCCAGTTCCTAAGTATAAATCCTAGTGCCATAGTACAAGGGTGTCTGCGTTGATGGGAATGATTGTATATGTGCAGGTGGGTGTCCCTTCCTGCCCATAAACAATCTACAATGGCAATTTGTTAATTC